>NC_133063.1:63533513-63833513 GCF_048771995.1 Taeniopygia guttata | reverse complement strand
AAAAGCCTTTTGATAAAAAGAGGGAAGGGAAGGGAAGGGAAGGGAAGGGAAGGGAAGGGAAGGGAAGGGAAGGGAAGGGAAGGGAAGGGAAGGGAAGGGAAGGGAAGGGAAGGGAAGGGAAGGGAAGGGAAGGGAAGGGAAGGGAAGGGAAGGGAAGGGAAGGGAAGGGAAGGGAAGGGAAGGGAAGGGAAGGGAAGGGAAGGGAAGGGAAGGGAAGGGAAGGGAAGGGAAGGGAAGGGAAGGGAAGGGAAGGGAAGGGAAGGGAAGGGAAGGGGAGGGGAGGGGAGGGGAGGGGAGGGGAGGGGAGGGGAGGGGAGGGGAGGGGAGGGGAGGGGAGGGGAGGGGAGGGGAGGGGAGGGAAGGGGAGGGGAGGGGAGGGGAGGGAAGGGAAGGGAAGGGAAGGGAAGGGAAGGGAAGGGAAGGGAAGGGAAGGGAAGGGAAGGGAAGGGAAGGGAAGGGAAGGGAAGGGAAGGGAAGGGAAGGGAAGGGAAGGGAAGGTGGGAGAGAAGCTGGAAGGCACAAAGGAAGGAAGGAAATTAAAAATTACAATTAAACAAAAATCAAAAAACAAAACACACACCAAACATACACCCCAAAAAAATCCAACCTACCAAGCAAATTAAAACTTAGAATATCTAAGCAAGTGGGGACTAATAAAAAAAAACCATAACAACATTCATTTTAATCCCTTTGTTTTAATCCCTGTATTAGCTTTCACCATCCACTTTCTCTTCTGAAAAATAGCTCAGAATTTTTGTGTTTGCACTGGCTGTATTGCTCCATTATGCTGACATGTAAATATTGCTGATTTTGCCTACAGAAGCCGTGCAGCATGAAGGGAGATGCTGGCTAGGAACCCACATCCAAGTGACTGAAATTGCTTGAAAAGCAGACTTACCATCACTGTCACCAGCATGTGCAGGAGGTGTTCCGGCTAGTTGGTGTCCAATTCGACCCCAGAAAGATTCTATGAAGAGAAAGTAATTTTCAATCTAAAAAATGTTTTTGTTTTATAGGAATTGCACAGCACTGAAATGGTGTGGTGGCAAGGAAAGGCCATTACAAGTATTGGTTTTTAACATAAAGGAAGGAAAATGTCTTTGGTTAAAAAAAAAAAAACAACAACAGCAAAAAAATAAAAACCTACCAAAAAAACCCCAAACTCCACCCCTGCCCCCCCCACCCCAAAAAAAAAAAAAAAAAACCAAGGAAAGAAAGAAATTTAAAATAGTAAAAAAACCACAAAAAACAAACAAACAACCAAACAAAAAAAAACATGCACCCACCCACAACCATTAGTCTCCAAAATCAAAAGAATCCAAACAACCCATCAACCAAACCCAAATGAAAACCAAATATGTCCAAGCAAATGGAGACCAATAGGAAAAAACCCTATAGTACAAATTTTATTTCCTGTGTTAGCTTTCCCCATCCTCTTTCTCTTCTGAGAACATCCCACAACTTTGCTGTTAGCACCAGTTTTACTGCTTCATAGCATTTGCAATTAAGGATTATTATATTTGCCTACAGAGGCTGTGCAGCATGAGGGAGATGCTGCCTAGGAACCCACATCCCAATTGCTTGACAAGCAGACTTACCATCACGAGCATGAGCAGGTGCAGGAGGTGCACGCGCTGCTTGGGATGAAACAGGCAGCCAGAAAGAGTCTGTTCAGTGAAAGTAAAATCACTTCAGAGGAGGTAAATTTTAAAAAGCAAGGAAATGCACAGAACTGGAAGGGTTATGTTTGCAAGAAATGGCATATTCAAAATGTTAGCAGTAGTGTAATTGCTCCATTATGTTTACAATGAAGTATTGTTATATTGTCTGCAGAAGCTCTGTGGCATGAAGGGAGAGGCTGGCTCTGAATGCACATCCAATACTGTGGACAATAATTGCTTGACAAGCAGACTTACCATCAGGACCTAGAGTACGAGGTGTACTGGGACCTTGGGGTATGAAGAGAAGCCGAAATGATTCTGTTTAGAGAAAGTAAATTTTTTTCAGAGAAGGTGAATTTTAAAAATAAGGAAATTCATGGAACTGAAATGGTTGTTGGCAAGGAAAAGCTATTACAATAATTTATCGCAGAAGGAAACTAAAAGACTTTAGTTAAAAAAAAAAAAAATAGAAAGAGAAAATAATTTAGAAAAAGAAAAAATCAAAACCAATTATCCAGCAGAAACACTCTCTAAAACCAGAAAACCAACCAACTTGTCAACCAAATCCAAACAGAAAACAAATATTTTCCAATAGATGGGAACCCAAAGAAAAAATTACAGTAGTAATTTTAATCCCTGTGTCCCTGTGTTAGCATTCACCGTCCCCTTTCTCTCCTTTCAAAAAATCTCATAACATATCTGTTAGCATTAGTTTTATTGCTACAGTATGTTTAAAAACAAGTATTCTTGTATTTGCCTACAGAAGCTGTGCAACCTGAAGTAATATGCTGCCTAGGCACCCACATCAAAGACACTGATTTCTTGAAAAGCAGACTTACCATCAGGAGCAGGAATAGGAGCAGAAGGTGCACTGGCTGCTTGGGATGAAATGAGAGGCTGAAAAATATCTGTTCAGAGGAGGTAAATTTTAAAAACCAAGCAAATACATAGAACTGAAATGGTTATGCTTGAAAAGGGAGTCTATTACAAAAACGTTAATGGTTTATAACAGAAAGAAAGGAAAAAAGCTTTAGTTAAAAAAAAAAAAAGAAAGAAAGCAATTATAAGAAGAAATAAAAGAAAACGGAAATCAAATATCAAACACCGCCAGCACACAAGGACCACTCTGAAAAACCAAAAATAATCCAACCAACAAAAGGCATGAACCCAGACTAAAATCAAAAATATATAAGCAAATTAAAGACCTATGAGGGGAAAAAAAATCCCCCAGCAGCAATTTTAATCCATGTGTTAGCTTCCACCACCCTCTTTCTCCTCTTATAAAGTATCCCAATGTTTCTGTTTTAATTAGTTTTAATGCTCCACTATGTTTACAATTAAGTATTGTTGTATTTTCCTACAGAAACTGTACAGCATGAAAGGAGATGCTGCCTAGGAACTCACAAACAAGTGACTGCAATTGCTTGAAAAACAGACTTACCAACAGGAGCAGGAGCAGGACGTTTACCAGCAGCTTGTGAAGAAATGTAAGGTTGAAAAATATCTGTTGAGTAAAAGTAAGTTTTAAAAACCAAGAAATGCACGAAAAGGGAATAGTTATAGTTGAAAGGAAAAGCTATTACAAAATGTTAATGGTTTATAAGATAAAGAAAGGAAAAATAATTTATTCATTAAAAAAGAAAAAGTATTTAAAGAAGTAATAACAGAAAAAAAATTAAAAATAAAAAACCCACACACCTCAATCACTCCCCAAAACCAAAAAAGTCCAAGCAACCAAGAATCCAAACTCAAATTAAAACCAAAACAAACCCACAAGGGCGTGGGAAACAACAGAAAAAAAATATTCCAGTAATAATTCTAATTCCTGTGTTAGCTTCCATCATCCCCTTTCTCTTCTTTGAAAAATGTCACAACACAAAGGCACAGAACTGAAAGGGTTATGTTTGCAAGAAATTGCTATTTCAAAATGGTAGCAGTAGTTTTACTGCTCTACTGTATTTACAATTAATTAATTGTACAATTAATTATTAATTAATTAATACAACAATTAGTATTGTTGTATTTCTCTGCAGAATCTGTGCAACATGATGGGAGAGGCTGGCTGTGAATGCACATCCAAATGACAATAATTACTTGATAAGCAGACTTACCATCAGGAGCAGGAGGACGAGGTGTGGCAGATTCTTGGGGTTCAGTGCGATGCTGAAAGAAGTCTGTTCAGAGAAAGTAAACGTACTTCAGAGAACTTAAATTTTAAAAAGCAAGGAAATGCATGGAACTGAAATGCTTATGGTTGGAAGAAAAGGCTATGTAGTTTCCAGACACAAATAGATTCCCTTCTCAGGAAGCGTACACACCGGAGAATACGTCACTGCCAGACATATTATGGGTTCCCTGGGGTGTCACACTGGAGGGTACATAACTGCCAGACACAGCAGAGGTTCCGTAGGGTGTCCCACTGGAGGGTATATCACTTCCAGACACAGTATAGGTTCTGTAGGGTGTTACACTAGAAGGTATGTCACTGCCAGACACAGTGTATGTTGTCTGGGGTGTCACTCTGGAGGTTGCGTCACTTCCA
Organism: Taeniopygia guttata; assembly: GCF_048771995.1. Taxonomy (NCBI): domain Eukaryota; kingdom Metazoa; phylum Chordata; class Aves; order Passeriformes; family Estrildidae; genus Taeniopygia; species Taeniopygia guttata. Next base: position 63,829,310 of record NC_133063.1, on the reverse strand, counting down.
GACACAGTAGAGGTTCTGTAGGGTGTCACACTGGAGCTGGTGTCAGTTCCAGACACAGTAGAGGTTCTGTAGGGTGTCACACTGGAGCTTGTGTTGGTTCTAGAATCAATGTAGGTTCTGTGTCCCGGCTCTCCCCAGCTTGCTGGAATAAGGAAAAGAATATAAAACAAATCAAGAGAGAATCTACACTTGCTGTTACATACTTGCCATAATCTATGTATGTGTACTCATAAAAACTCTTTGCTCCTTGCTTTAATTGCTTATGTGAAACATCCTGCAAGTGATGATTGTATATTATTCTTCCATAGAGAAAGGACATGAGCACAAGCATAGTGCCCTCGGAAGTCTTGCAATAACACTTTATTTGAAGTGTTGGAAGTATTTACTTGTTTACTTAGAGACATATTTTACAACTAATTCTGATAATTCCATAGCTGTGTTTATTTATTCAAGGAGGCAAATTTCAACTTGACTCTCCTTGACAAGAGCAATAATCCCGATGTTGCTTACAACATAGTTTTTTCCTCCAAAAAATGTCTCAGAACATTTCTGTTAGTACTTGATGCAATGCTCCATTATCATTACAAGAGAGCGTTGTTGTATTTGCCTACGGAATCTGTGCAGCATGAAGAGAGGTAGTGGCTCTGGACCCACATCCAAGTGAGTGCAATTGCTTCAAAAGCAGACTTACCAACAGGAGCAGGACCACGAGGTGTACTGGTTCCTTGAGGTACAAAGGGAAGCCGAAAAGATTCTGTTCAGAGAAAGTAAATTTGCTTCAGAGACGGTAATTTTTAAAAAGGAAGGAAATTCAGGGAAAAGAAAAGGTTATGATAGGAAGGAAAGGCTATATTGGTCCCAGGGACAGTATAGGTTCTATAGGGTGACACACCGGAGGATACGTCGCTTCCAGACACAGTGTGGGTTATGTAGGGTGTCACACTTGAGGGTACATCACTGCCAGACACAGTATAGGTCCTGTAGGGTGTCACACTGGAGGGCACATCACTGCCAGACACAGTATAGGTCCTGTAGGGTGTCACACTGGAGGGCATATCACTGCCAGACACAGTATAGGTCCTGTAGGGTGTCACACTGGAGGGTACATCACTCTCAGACACAGTATAGGTCCTGTAGGGTGTCACACTGGAGGGCACATCACTCTCAGACACAGTATAGGTTCTGTAGGGTGTCACACTGGAGGGCACATCACTCTCAGACACAGTATAGGTCCTGTAGGGTGTCACACTGGAGGGCACATCACTCTCAGACACAGTATAGGTCCTGTAAGGGGACACACTGGAAGGCACATCACTGCCAGAAACAGTATAGGTTCCTCGGGGCATCACACTGGATGTTGTGCCAATTCCAGACAAAGTATAGGTCCTGTAGGGTGACACACTGGAGGCTGTGTCTGTTCCAGACACAGTAGAGGTTCTGTAGGGTGTCACACTGGAGCTGGTGTCAGTTCCAGACACAGTAGAGGTTCTGTAGGGTGTCACACTGGAGCTTGTGTTGGTTCTAGAATCAATGTAGGTTCTGTGTCCCAGCTCTCCCCAGCTTGCTGGAATAAGGAAAAGAATATAAAACAAATCAAGAGAGAATCTACACTCGCTGTTACATACCTCCCACAAGGCTATGTATGTGTACTCATAAGAACTCTTTGCTCCTTGCTTTAATTGCTTATGTGAAACACACTGCACGTGATTATTGTATATTAATCTTTCCGAGAGAAAGGACATGAGCACAAGCATAGTGCCCTCGGAAGTCTTGCAATAACACTTTATTTGAAGTGTTGGAAGTATTTACTTGTTTACTTAGAGACATATTTTACAACTAATTCTGAAAATTCCATAGCTGTGTTTATTTATTCAAGGAGGCAAATTTCAACTTGACTCTCCTTGACAAGAGCAATAATCCCGATGTTGCTTACAACATAGTTTTTTCCTCCAAAAAATGTCTCAGAACATTTCTGTTAGTACTTGATGCAATGCTCCATTATCATTACAAGAGAGCGTTGTTGTATTTGCCTACGGAATCTGTGCAGCATGAAGAGAGGTAGTGGCTCTGGACCCACATCCAAGTGAGTGCAATTGCTTCAAAAGCAGACTTACCAACAGGAGCAGGACCACGAGGTGTACTGGTTCCTTGAGGTACAAAGGGAAGCCGAAAGGATTCTGTTCAGAGAAAGTAAATTTGCTTCAGAGACGGTAATTTTTAAAAAGGAAGGAAATTCAGGGAAAAGAAAAGCTTATGATAGGAAGGAAAGGCTATATTGGTCCCAGGGACAGTATAGGTTCTATAGGGTGACACACCGGAGGATACGTCGCTTCCAGACACAGTGTGGGTTATGTAGGGTGTCACACTTGAGGGTACATCACTCTTAGACACAGTATAGGTCCTGTAGGGTGTCACACTGGAGGGCATATCACTGCCAGACACAGTATAGGTCCTGTAGGGTGTCACACTGGAGGGTACATCACTTCCAGACACAGTATAGGTCCTGTAGGGTGTCACACTGGAGGGCACATCACTGCCAGACACAGTATAGGTCCTGTAGGGTGTCACACTGGAGGGCACATCACTCTCAGACACAGTATAGGTCCTGTAGGGTGTCACACTGGAGGGTACATCACTCTCAGACACAGTATAGGTCCTGTAGGGTGTCACACTGGAGGGCACATCACTCTCAGACACAGTATAGGTCCTGTAGGGTGTCACACTGGAGGGCACATCACTCTCAGACACAGTATAGGTTCTGTAGGGTGTCACACTGGAGGGTACATCACTTCCAGACACAGTATAGGTCCTGTAGGGTGTCACACTGGAGGGCACATCACTCTCAGACACAGTATAGGTCCTGTAAGGGGACACACTGGAAGGCACATCACTGCCAGAAACAGTATAGGTTCCTCGGGGCATCACACTGGATGTTGTGCCAATTCCAGACAAAGTATAGGTCCTGTAGGGTGACACACTGGAGGCTGTGTCTGTTCCAGACACAGTAGAGGTTCTGTAGGGTGTCACACTGGAGCTGGTGTCAGTTCCAGACACAGTAGAGGTTCTGTAGGGTGTCACACTGGAGCTTGTGTTGGTTCTGGAATCAATGTAGGTTCTGTGTCCCAGCTCTCCCCAGCTTGCTGGAATAAGGAAAAGAATATAAAACAAATCAAGAGAGAATCTACACTCGCTGTTACATACCTCCCACAAGGCTATGTATGTGTACTCATAAGAACTCTTTGCTCCTTGCTTTAATTGCTTATGTGAAACACACTGCACGTGATTATTGTATATTAATCTTTCCGAGAGAAAGGACATGCGCACAAGCATAGTGCCCTCGGAAGTCTTGCAATAACACTTTATTTGAAGTGTTGGAAGTATTTACTTGTTTACTTAGAGACATATTTTACAACTAATTCTGAAAATTCCATAGCTGTGTTTATTTATTCAAGGAGGCAAATTTCAACTTGACTCTCCTTGACAAGAGCAATAATCCCGATGTTGCTTACAACATAGTTTTTTCCTCCAAAAAATGTCTCAGAACATTTCTGTTAGTACTTGATGCAATGCTCCATTATCATTACAAGAGAGCGTTGTTGTATTTGCCTACGGAATCTGTGCAGCATGAAGAGAGGTAGTGGCTCTGGACCCACATCCAAGTGAGTGCAATTGCTTCAAAAGCAGACTTACCAACAGGAGCAGGACCACGAGGTGTACTGGTTCCTTGAGGTACAAAGGGAAGCCAAAAGGATTCTGTTCAGAGAAAGCAAATTTGCTTCAGAGACGGTAATTTTTAAAAAGGAAGGAAAAGCAGGGGAAAGAAAAGGTTATGATAGGAAGGAAAGGCTATATTGGTCCCAGGGACAGTATAGGTTCTATAGGGTCACACACCAGAGGATATGTCGCTTCCAGACACAGTGTGGGTTATGTAGGGTGTCACACTGGAGGGCACATCACTCTTAGACACAGTATAGGTCCTGTAGGGTGTCACACTGGAGGGCATATCACTCTCAGACACAGTATAGGTCCTGTAGGGTGTCACACTGGAGGGCACATCACTGCCAGACACAGGATAGGTTCTCTGGGGTGACACCCTGGAGATTGTGTGAATTCCAGGCAGAGTAGAGCCCCTGTAGGGTGCCACACTGGAGGTTGTGTCAGTTCTGGAATCAATGTACGTTCTGTGTCTAGGCTCTCCCCAGCTTGCTGGAATAAGCAAAGAATTAAGAAACAAATGAAGAGAGAATGTACATTTGCTGCTACATAACTCTCACAATTTTATATTTTTGTAGTAGTAAAAATTGTTTGGTCGTTGTATTAACTGCTTATTTGAAATACACGGCAGCTGAATATTATATATTTCTCTTTAATGGACACAGGACATTAACACAAGTATAGTGCCCTCGGAATTGTAGAAATTGCATTTTATTTGACGTTCCACACATCCTTACATACGTATTTTATGCCTCATGATTGTAATTTTTTTAATAAAGGAAACAAACTTCTTCTACAGCCTCTCTTACAAACATTTCAATCCCTGTGTCAGTTACATCAGCCCTTTCTCTTCTGAAAAATGTCTCAGAACATTTCTCTTAATACCAGATGCATTGATCCCTTATCATTATAATAAAGTGTTGTATTTGTCTACAGAATCTGTGCAGCATGAACGGAGATGCTGTCTGGGAACCCCCATGCAAGTGATATAACTACTTTAAAAGCAGATTTACCATCAGGAGCAAGACTACATTGTGTACTCGTTCCTTGTTGTACAAAGAGTAGCTGGAAGGATTCTGTTGAGAGAAAGTAAATTTATGTCAGAAAAGGTGAATTTGAAAAACCAAGGATAATGCACAGAACAGAAATATATATGGTTGTAAAGATATGCAATTATAAATACATTAATGGTTTAAAATAAAAAGAAAGTAAAAAGCCTTTGGTAAGAGTTAGATACAAAAAGAAATATAATTGTAGTTTAAAAACCCCATAATAGAAAAAACAACCCATCCATAACTCCTTCCCAAAACCAACCATAAGCCAACTAACCAAGCAACCCAAGCCAAACTAAAATGAAAAGTATACCAGCAAATAGGGACAAACAGAAAAAAAATTACAGAAGTAATTTTAATCCCTCTGTTGGCTTTCACCATTGCTTTCTCTTCTGAACAAAGTCTCAGAACTTTTCTTTCAGCGCTAATTTTATTGCTCCATTATATTTACCCTTAAATATTTTTTATATTTGCCTAGAGAAGCTTTGCAATATTAACAGAGATGCTGGATAAGAACCCACATCCAAGTGACTACAATTACTTGAAAAGCAGAGTTACCATCAGGAGCTGGACTACGAGGTGTACTAGGTCCTTGGGGTATAAGGAGAAGCTGAAAAGATTCTGTTCAGAGAAAGTAAATTTACTTCAGAGAATGTAAATTTTTAAAAGCAAGGAAATACAAGCAACTCAAATGGTTATGGTTACAGTTTCAAGGAAAGGCATTTACAAAAAATGTTAATGATATATCACAGAAAGAACATAAATGTCTTTAGTAGGAAAAAGAAAAGGAAAAAGAAAAGAGTAAAAGAAATAATTAAAGTAAAAATTCAAAAATCAAACACCATACTACCACCCACCACTCGCCAAAACCAATAAATCCAACTAACCAATCAACCAAAACCAAACTGAAACAAAAAAATTTCCAAACAAATAGAGACCAATGGAAAAAATAATCAAAGTAATAATTTTAATTTCTGTATTAGCTTTCTCCATCCCCTGTCTCTTCTGAAAAGAAGTATCACAGCATTTCTATTTGAACTAGTTTTTTTGCTCCATTATGTTTAAAATCAAGTATCATTGTATTTGCCTGCAGAAGCTGTTCAGCATGGAGGAAGATGCTACTTAGGAACCCACGTCCTAGAGACTGATTTCTTGAAAAGCAGACTTACCATCAGAAGCAGGAGTAGGAGCAGGAGGTGCACTGGCTGCTTGGGGTGAAACATGGGGCTGCAAAATAGCTGTTCAGAGAAGGTAAATTTTAAAAACCAAGAAATGCACAGAATACAAATGGTTATGATTGAAAGGGAAGTCTATTAGAAAACATTAATGTCTTATAACATAAAGAAAGGATAAACCCTTTGGTTACTAAAAAAAAGTCAATTAAAAGAAGTAATAAAAGAAAAAAAAAATCAAAAATCAAACACCCATGTTGGACTCTGGAAAACCAAAATATAATCCAACCAACCAAGCAGCTAAACACAGAATAGTATCAACAATATCTAAGCAAATTAGGGGCTCATTATATTAAAAAATCCTCCAGCAGTAATTTTAATCCCTGTGTTAGCTTCCACCATCCCCTTTCTCTTCTGAAGAGTATCTTTTAATGTTTCTGCTTGCATTAATTTTGTTGCCCAATTATGTTTACAATGAAGTATTGTTATATTTGTCTGCAGAAGCTGTGCAGCATGAAGGGAGATGCTGCCTAGGAACCCACACCCAAGTGACTACAATTGCTTGAAAAGCAGACTTACCAACAGGAGCAGGAGCAACTGCAGGGGCAGTAGGTCTACCAGCTGCTTGTGGTGAAACATAAGGCTGAAAAATATCTGTTGAGTAAAAGTAAGATTTAAAAACCAAGGAAAGCAGAGATTGGAAATGTTTATGGTTGAATGGAAAGGCTGTTACAAAAAGTTAATGGTTTATAACAGAAAGAAAGAAAAAACATGAAGGCAGGGCAGGCAGGCAGAAAGGAAGGGAGTAAGGGGGGATGGAGGGAAGGATGGAGGGAAGGATGGAGGGAAGGATGGAGGGAAGGAAGGAAGGAAGGAAGGAAGGAAGGAAGGAAGGAAGGAAGGAAGGAAGGAAGGAAGGAAGGAAGGAAGGAAGGAAGGAAGGAAGGAAGGAAGGAAGGCAGGAAGGCAGGAAGGCAGGAAGGCAGGAAGGCAGGCAGGAAGGCAGGCAGGAAGGAAGGCAGGAAGGAAGGCAGGAAGGAAGGAAGGAAGGAAGGAAGGAAGGAAGGAAGGAAGGAAGGAAGGAAGGAAGGAAGGAAGGAAGGAAGGAAGGAAGGGAGGAAGGGAGGAAGGGAGGAAGGGAGGAAGGGAGGGAGGAAGGGAGGGAGGGAGGGAGGGAGGGAGGGAGGGAGGGAGGGAGGGAGGGAGGGAGGGAGGGAGGGAGGGAGGGAGGGAGGGAGGGAGGGAGGGAGGGAGGGAGGGAGGGAGGGAGGGAGGGAGGGAGGGAGGGAGGAAGGGAGGAAGGGAGGAAGGGAGGAAGGGAGGAAGGGAGGAAGGGAGGAAGGAAGGAAGGAAGGAAGGAAGGAAGGAAGGAAGGAAGGAAGGAAGGAAGGAAGGAAGGAAGGAAGGAAGGAAGGAAGGAAGGAAGGAAGGAAGGAAGGAAGGAAGGAAGGAAGGAAGGAAGGAAGGAAGGAAGGAAGGAAGGAAGGAAGGAAGGAAGGAAGGAAGGAAGGAAGGAAGGAAGGAAGGAAGGAAGGAAGGAAGGAAGGAAGGAAGGAAGGAATTAAAAGAAGATAGAAAAGAAAAAAAATCCATAACCAAACACCCAACCACCTTCCTCAACCACTCCCAAAAACCAAAAATAGCACTAGCAAACAAGAATCCAAACCCAGACTAAAACCAAAATAACCCACAAGCTAATAGGGACCAATAGAAAAAACATTCTAGTAATAATTTAAATCCCTGTTTTATTGCTAAAAAATAATATTATCTTTCACCCTCCCCTTTCTCTCCTTTAAAATGTATTCTGTTTGCACTATTTTAATGCTCCATTATGTTTTTAATTAATTGTTGCTGTATTTGCCTACAGAAGCCGTGCAGCATGAAGGGAGATGCTGGCTAGGAACCCACATCCCAGTGACAGTAATTGTGTAAAAATCAGACTTACCAGCAGGAGCAGGAACAGGAGTAGCAGGTGTACGGGGCGCTTTGGGTGCAACACTAATCCGAAAAATATCTGTTCAGAGATAGTAAATTTATTTCAGAGAAAGTAAATTTTAAAAATCAAGAAAATGTTTATGCTTGCAAGGAAAGATGATTAAAAATATTAATCGTATATAACATAATGAAAGGAAGAAGTATTTGGGGGAAAAAAAAAAAGGGAAAATGAGAAAAAAAAATTTAAAATCTAAAACCAAACAACCACCCACTACTGCTACTCCACAAAACTAAAAAAAAATCTAACCAACCAACCAACCAAGAAAAAAAAAAATCACCAAGCAAATGGAGACCAATAGACAAAAAACACAGTAGTAATTTTAATCCCTGTGTTAGCTTTCAGCATCACCATTCTCTTCTGATAGATGTCTCAGAATATTTCTGTTACCACTAATTTTAATGCTCCAGTATATGTTGACAATTAAAGATTGTGGTATTTGCCTACAAAAGCTGTGCAGTGTGAAGGGAGATGCTGGCTAGGGACCCAAGTGACTGTAATTGTTTGAAAAGCAGACTTACCAACAGGAGCAGGAGGTGCAGCAGCTCCTTTGGGCACAAAGCAAGGTCCAAAAGAGTCTGTTCAGGGAAAGTAAATTTACTTTCCAGAGTTTACTTTTTCAAAAGAAAAAGTTGAAAAAAGCCAGGAAATGCAGAGAACTGAAGGGGTTATGGTTGAAAGGAGAGGCTATTTCAGAAACGTTAGTGGTTTATAACAGAAAGAAAGGAAAAAGACAATGGGGTAAAAAATGGAAGGAAAGGAAAGGAAGGGAAGGGAAGAGAAGGCAGGGAGGTAGGAAGAAAAGGGAGGGAAGGGAGGGAAGGGAGGAGGGGAGGAAGGCAGGAAGGAAGGAAATAAAAAATAGCAGTAAAAAATTTTTAAAAACAAATCACACACACACACTCCTAACGAACCCCAAAATTAAAAAAAAAAAATAAATCCAACCTACCAAGCATCCAAAGCCAAATTCAAACCTAGAATATCTAAGCAAGTGGGGACTCATAGAAAAAAAACATAACAGCATTCATTTTAATCCCTTTGTTTTAATCCCTGTATTAGCTTTCACCATCCACTTTCTCTTCTGAAAAATAGCTCAGAATTTTTGTGTTTGCACTGGCTGTATTGCTCCATTATGCTGACATGTAAATATTGCTGATTTTGCCTACAGAAGCCGTGCAGCATGAAGGGAGATGCTGGCTAGGAACCCACATCCAAGTGACTGAAATTGCTTGAAAAGCAGACTTACCATCACTGTCACCAGCATGTGCAGGAGGTGTTCCGGCTAGTTGGTGTCCAATTCGACCCCAGAAAGATTCTATGAAGAGAAAGTAATTTTCAACCAAAAAAATGTTTTTGTTTTATAGGACTTGCACAGCACTGAAATGGTGTGGTGGCAAGGAAAGGCCATTACAAGTATTGGTTTATAACATAAAGGAAGGAAAAAGTCTTTGGTAAAAAAGAACAATAACAACAACAACAACAACACAACAACAAAAAACCCAAAAGAAAAACCCAAAAAAACCAAAGGAAAGAAAGAAATTTAAAATAGTAAAAAAAAAAAAATAAATAAACTAAACCAAAAAACATGCACCCACCCACAACCATTAGTCTCCAAAATCAAAAGAATCCAAACAACCCAGCAACCAAACCCAAATGAAAACCAAATATGTCCAAGCAAATGGAGACCAATAGGAAAAAACCATATAGTAGTAATTTTATTTCCTGTGTTAGCTTTCCCCATCCTCTTTCTCTTCTGAGAACATCCCACAACTTTGCTGTTAGCACCAGTTTTACTGCTTCATAGCATTTGCAATTAAGGATTATTATATTTGCCTACAGAGGCTGTGCAGCATGAGGGAGATGCTGCCTAGGAACCCACATCCCAATTGCTTGACAAGCAGACTTACCATCACGAGCATGAGCAGGTGCAGGAGGTGCACGCGCTGCTTGGGATGAAACAGGCAGCCAGAAAGAGTCTGTTCAGTGAAAGTAAAATCACTTCAGAGGAGGTAAATTTTAAAAAGCAAGGAAATGCACAGAACTGGAAGGGTTATGTTTGCAAGAAATGGCATATTCAAAATGTTAGCAGTAGTGTAATTGCTCCATTATGTTTACAATGAAGTATTGTTATATTGTCTGCAGAAGCTCTGTGGCATGAAGGGAGAGGCTGGCTCTGAATGCACATCCAATACTGTGGACAATAATTGCTTGACAAGCAGACTTACCATCAGGACCTGGAGTACGAGGTGTAGCAGCTTCTTGGGGTTCAATGCGACGTTGAAAGGAATCTGTTCAGAGAAAGTACATTTACTTCAGTGTCTTAGGGTATCACATAAGATGCAACCCAGAGGTATGTATTCTATTACCATCTACATCAGCTGTTAAGAGAAATGGGGCAGTATTCTTTATCCTCTCCATGACTCAGTCCTGACGACTCCCTCCAGAGGCCTGTGTCTGCCAATGGGCCATCAAGGCCTCACTGCATCACCCATAAAATTCCATCATCCCATTGTGAGATGCTCTGCCCAATGGGGAGAGTCAAGCATTCGTACCTGGATATAATCTGAGAACTGGAACACCAGAACAACCTTGCCAACTGGATTTCCAGAGGACAAGAGCTGCATAACTACCTCTGGATCTTCAGAGGAAGACCAGACCCTTCTACAGGATCACTACTTTAGCAGAAACACATCTATCACTTCAGCAGGACTGCAGCCACCATTTTATCAGACTGCTACCACCACCCTGACCAACAGGGTGTCAGGTTGTATCCTGACTCTTTAGGCCAGTGTTTTATGCCTTTATTTTAATTGTCCTATTAAATACTAGTTCTGACTTGGAATCTCGCACTGGTTAGTTTTCAAACTAGGACACAGTACAAGGTACCGGCTGATTTGGGTTCAAAGTGTCACCAAAAAGACTCTGATCATTGAAAGTAAATTTACTTCAGAGGAAGTAATTTTAAAAAAATGGAATGCAAAGAAATGCATTAAGTATTGTTGTATTTGCCTACAGAAACTGTGCAGCATGAAGGGAGATGCTGGCTCTGAACCCATGTCTGACTGACCGCAGTTGCTTGAAATGCGGACTTACCATCAGCAGGAAAAGGAGGAGCAGTGGGTTTACCAGCTGCTCGGAGTGAAAAAAGAGGCTGAAAAGTACCTGTTCACAGAAAGTAAATTTACGTCAATGAAGGTAAATAAAAAAAAAAAAAAAAAGGAAATGCAAAGAACTGAAATGGTTATGGTTGAAAGAAAAAACCTTTAAAAAAAGTTAATGGTTTATAACATAATGAAAGGAAGAAGTTTTCAGTTAAAAATATAAACAGAAAGAAGAAATAAAAGAAAAAAATTAAAAACAAAAACCCACCCACCCCCACCACTCCCCAAAACAAAAAAATTCAACCAACCAAGCAAGCAAATCTAAAATAAAATCAAATAAAATCAAAAATATCCAAGCAATTAGGGACCAATAGAAAAAAAAATTACAGTACTCACCATCCCCTTTCTCTTCTGAAAAAAGTATCACAACATTTCTGTTTGCACTAGTTTATTTGCTCCATTATGTTTAAAATTGAGTATTGTATTTGCCTACAGAAGCTGTGCAGCATGGAGGGAGATGCTGCCTTGGAACCCCCATCCAATAGACTATAATTGCTTGAAAAACAGACTTACCATCAGGAGCAGGAGCTGGAGCTGGAGCAGGAGCTGGAGCTGGAGCAGGAGCAGGAGTAGGAGCAAGAGGAGCAATAGGTCTACCAGCTGCTTGGGGTGAAACATGAGGCTGAAAAATAGCTGTTGAGTAAAAGTAAGATTTAAAAACCAAGGAAATGCACAGACTGGAAATGGTTATGGTTGAAAGAAAAGGCTGTCACAAAATGTTAATGGTTTATAGCAGAAAGAAAGGAAAAACACTTTTATTATTTAAAAAAAAAAGAAAGAAAACAATTAAAACACGTAATAAAAGGAAAAAATCAAAGAGCAAACACCCATATACTCACCTCAACCACTCCCCAAAACCAAAAGCCTACAAGCAACCAAGCATCCAAAACAAGAAACCAAACTAAAAAAAAATAATAAAAACAAAAACAAAACAACAACAACGACAAAACAACACCACAAGGAAATAGGGGACAATAGGAAAAACAATTCCAGAAATAATTTAAATCCCTGTCTTAGCTTTCATCATCCCCTTTCTCTCCTTTAAAAAGATACATAACATTTCTGTTTTCATTATTTTAATGCTCCATTATGTTTTCAATAATTGTTGTTGTATTTGCCTTTGTATTTGCATCTATACAGGGTGCTTTCGGTGCAACGCTAACCAAAAATATCTGTTCAGAGATATTAAATTTACTTCAGAGGAGGTAAATTTTAAAAAGCAAGTAAATGCACAGAACTGAAATGGTTATATTTAAAAGAAAATATGATTAAAAAATATTAATGCTTTATAACATAATGAAAGACATTTTCTATATTTTCTATAACATAGAAAATTACAAAAAATCATTTAAAAAGTCAAAAAACAAAAACCCACCCACCCATCCGCTACTGCTACTCCACAAAACCAAAAAAAAAATCCAACCAACCAAAGCAAGACTCAGAAATACCCATGCAAATGGGGGCCAATTAAAAAACTCCACAATATTCACAGAATTCGCAGTATTCATAGAATGACTAGGTTGGAAAAGACCTTAAAGATCATCGAGTCCAACCTATGCCTTAACACGTCAACTAAAACATAGCACTGCGTGCCACATCCAGTCTTCTTTTAAACACATCCAGGGATGGTGACTTCATCACCTCCCTGGGCAGGTCATTACAGAACTTTATCACCCTTTCTATAAAAATATTCTTCCCTATATCCAACCCATATTTCCCTTGGTGCAGCTTGTGACTGTGTCCTCTGGTTCTGTCAGTGCTGCCTGGAGAAAGAGACCAACCCCCACCTAACTATGACCACGTTTCAGGGAGTTGAAGAGAGTAATAAGGTCGCCTCTGAGTCTCCTTTTCTCCAGGCCAAGCACCCCCATCTCCCTCAGTCATTCCTCACAGGACTTGTGTTCCAAGCCCCTCACCAGCCTCGTTGCCCTCCTCTGGATGCGCTCAAGCATCTCAATGTCCTTCCCAAACTGAGGGCCCAGAACTGGACACAGCACTCAAGGTGCAGCCTCACCATTGCTGGGTACAGGGGAAGGATAACATCCCTGCTCCTGATGGCCAGGATGCTGTTGGCATCCTGATAGAGGCCAGGATGCCATTGGCCATCTTGGCCATCAGGGCACACTGCTGGCTAATGTTGAGCCAGCTCTCAACACCCCCAGGTCGTTTTCCACCTGAGCCCTGTCCAGTTACACTGTCCCCAGCCTATAACATTGTAGGAGTTATTGTGGCCACAATGCAGGACTTGGCACTTGGACTTATTCAACTTCATCCTATTGTACTCTGCCCATCCATTCAACCATTCCAGGTCTCTCTGCAGAGCTCTCCTACCCTCCAACAGATTGACACAAACTCCCAGCTTAGTGTCATACACAAACTTACTAATGAAAGACTCAATCCCCTCCTCTATGTCATTAATAAAGATATTAAACAGGACTGGTTCCAGCACAGAGCCCTGAGGGACACCACTGGTGCCTGTCCCCAGCTGGATGCAGCACTGTTCACCACCACTCTTTGGGCCGGCCATCCAGCCAGTTCTGAGCCCAGCACAGAGTGCTCCTGTCCCAGCTGTGGGGGCTGCAGCTTTTCCAGGAGTTTGCTGTGGGAGACAGAGCTGGAGTCCAAATACACAACATCCACAGCCTTTCCTGCATCCATCAAGTGGGTCATTTGGTCATAAAAGGAGATCAGGTTGGTCAGACACAACCTACCCCTCCTAAACCCCTGCTAGCTGTGTCTGACACCCTGGCCATCCTGTAAGCGCTGTGGGATGACACCCAGTGTAAACTGTTCCATCACCTTACCGGGTACTGAGGTCAGGCTAAACGGCCTATAATTAACAGGATCTTCCTTCCCCCCCTTTTTATGAATAGGTGTCACATTGGCCAGCTTCCAGTCATCTAGAACCTTACCAGTGAGCCAGGACTGCTGGTAAATGATGGAGAGTGGCTTCACAAGCTCATCTGCCATCTCTCTCATCACCCTGGGGTGGATCCCATCCAGGCCCATAGATTTATGAACATCCAAGCATCTCAACAATACTGTGACTGCCTCCTCCTGGATAACAGGGGGCTCATTCTGCTCCCTGACACCATCTACCAACTCAGGAGGACAGTTGTCCTGAAAGCAAGTCTTCCAACTAAAATCTGAGGCAAAGAAGACATTAAGCACTTGTGCCTTCTCCTCATCTGCAGTTACTAAGTTCCCTTCTGCATCTAATAAAGAACAAAGGTTGTTCTTACTCTTACCATTACTGTATTTATAAAACCATTTTTTATCATCCTTTACAAATGTTGCCATTTTAAGTTCAAACAGAGCTTTGGCCTCCCTAACTTTTTTCCTACATACTCTAGGAGTCCCCTTAAATGCCTCCTGAGAAACCTCCTTCCAAAAATAATGCATCACTTTTTTATTCCTAAGCTCCTCCAAAACCTCCTTGCCCATCCAGGTTGGGTGTTTGCCTTGTCGTCTTATCTCTCTGCACACAGGGACAGTCTGTTCCTGTGCCCTCGAGATCTCTGTTTTGAAGCACGCCCACCCTTCCTGAACTCCTTTGTTTTTAAGAACTGCTTCCCAATGAACTCTCTGAATAAGTCTCCTGAGTAGGCTGAAGTGTGCCCTCTAGAAGTCCAGTGTGAAAGTCATATTAATGTTCCTTCTGATTTCACCAAATAGTGAGAATTCTATAATTTCATGACCACTGTGTCCTAAGCGGCCTCCATTTCCCACTAGCCCATCTCTATTTGCAAATAACAAATCTAACATAGTCCCTTCTCTGGTGGGCTCACCCACCAGCTGTGACAAAAAATTGTCCTCCACAAACTGTAAAAATTCCCTGCACTGCCTTTTTTCAGCTGTATTGAGTTCCCAGCAGATGTCTGGAAGGTTGAAATTGCCAGCAAGAACAATGGCTGATGATCCAGAAACATGCTCAGGTTGCTTGTAGAATGAGTTCTCCACCACTTCTTCCTGACTGGGTGGACAATAACAGACTCACAGTAGGATATCAGTTTTGTTGGCCTTCCCCTTAATTCTTACTCATAGGCAACTTCATCGTCATTAGTTTCAATACCTATGGCATCCAAAGCCTTGCAAATATCAAGGGTTACCCCTCCACCTCTTCTGCCTTTCCTGTCTCTTCTGAAGAACTTGTATCCATCCAGTGCAGAATTCCAGCCATGTGAGTCACCCCACCACACTTCTGTGATGGCAATTACATCATAGCTCTGCTCTTGGACCATGGCCTCCAGCTCTTTTTGTTTGTTACCCATGCTGCATGCACTAGGTAACAATGCACCTCAGCTGGGCAGCTGATTTCACTCCTATCTCAGGTTTACCAGCCTTGGGCTGGCTTCCAGACAGTCCAATTGCATCCTCTTCCCCCTTCAAACCTTGTTCAAAGTCCTCTCAACAAGTTCTGCCAGTTCACAAGCTAAAAACCTGATACCCTTACCAGAGAGATGGAGCCCATCTCGTTCCAGTAGAGCAGGTGTTGTAAAAGTTGCCCCATGATCAAAGAATCCAAAATTCTCCTTATGGTAGCAAGGCAGCAACCCTTGAGCCACTTCCTGATAATGTGAGATCTCCTATTCCTTTCACGGTTTCTTGCAGCCACCAAAGGGACTGAGGAAAAGACTACCTGTAGCCCTGTACAACTACTTGTCCCAGTGCCCTAAAGCCCCTTTTAATTGCCCTGACACTCCTCTTTTCAATCTCATCACTGCCAGCCTGAGGTATCAGTAGTGGGTAATAACCAGAGAGCTGAATCAGCCCAGGCAGTCTCTCAGTGATATCCCATACCCAGGCCCCAGGGAGGCAGCAGACCTCTCTGTGGGGTGGGTCCAGTCGACATGTGGGGGCCTCTGTTCCCCTCAGAAGGAAATCACCCACCATGATTAACCTTCTTTTCTTTTTGATGTTAGAGGTGGTAGTCCTTCTCACAGATTAATCATAACTGGGACGCTCACTGGGCAGATAATTTTCTTCTAAATCATCTGGCTGATTCTCCAGGCGTTCATACCTATTCTGAAGTGGCACCTGGCTTGGGAGTGAGAGTCAGGAGGAGTTTTTATTATTACCTCCTCGAGTAGGGACCCATTTCCACTCCCCTTCATCTACCAGGTGTCCTTCTATTGCCTAACAGTGAGAGTCACAGGAGTCCTCTGACTCTTGGTGGGCCTCCCTCAAGGATGGAAGGAATGAACTCTGCCAATCTTTCACTTTCCCTGATGCTCCTTAGTCTTTCAACTTCCTCTCTAAGCTCGGCCACAAGTGAAAGGAGATGATTCACGTGTTCACACCACAAGCAGGTTCCCTCTGCAATGCCCCCTGAAAGCACTGATAAGCTCAAACACTCCACACAGGAATGGGTCTGGACAGACACATCCTTTTTGGAGGGTTCCATCTGGTTACATGCTCTTGTACTAACTACAGTTTTCAATCACGTAAAAGCCATTACTACCAGAAACCCCAAACCAACCAACCAACAGAAACACTGCACACAACAAACAGTAAATCTGAGAGGCAACAAAAGCTGGAACTCTGCTTGTTCGTCTGCCACGCAAACTGCCGTGCCGCTCCCTCAGAGCCTTGCCACGCTCCAGTTTGCCCGCTCTGTGTCGCCGCACTCCCTAGGGGTCTCTTTTAATCAGCCTGCTATTCAGGAACAGAAGAAGTAGTAATTTTAATTGCTGGGTTTGCTTTCAGCACCACCATTCTCTTCTAAAAGATGTCTCAGAATATTTCTGTTACCACTAATTTTAATGCTCCAGTATATGTTGACAATTAAAGATTGTGGTATTTGCCTACAGAAGCTGTGCAGTGTGAAGGGAGATGCTGGCTGGGGACCCAAGTGACTGTAATTGTTTGAAAGGCAGATTCCCATCAGGAGCAGGAGGTGCAGCAGCTCCTTTGGGCACAAAGCGAGGTCCAAAAGAGTCTGTTCAGGGAAAGTAAATTTACTTTCCAGAGTTTACTTTTTCAAAAGAAAAAGTTGAAAAAAGCCAGGAAATGCAGAGAACTGAAGGGGTTATGGTTGCAAGGAAAGGCTATTTCAGAAATGTTAGTGGTTTATAACAAAAAGAAAGGAAAAAGCCTTTGGTTAAAAAAAAAAAAAAAGGAAAGAAAAGTAAGTTCTGGGAAGGGAAGGGAAGGTAAGTTCTGGGAAGGTAAGTTCTGGGAAGTGGAATGGGGAAGGGAAAGGGAAAGGGGAAAGGGGAAGGGGAAGGGGAAGGGGAAGGGGAAGGGGAAGGGGAAGGGGAAGGGGAAGGGGAAGGGGAAGGGGAAGGGGAAGGGGAAGGGGAAGGGGAAGGGGAAGGGGAAGGGGAAGGGGAAGGGGAAGGGGAAGGGGAAGGGGAAGGGGAAGGGGAAGGGGAAAGGGAAGGGAAGAAATTAAAACTGGCAATAAAAAAAGCACAAAAGAAACACACACACACCCACCATAAACAATCCCCAAAACAAAAAATTGCAACCTACCAAGCAACTAGAGCTAAATGAAAACGTAGAATATCTAAGCAAATAAGGACTAATAGAAAAAGCCATTACAAAATGTGGCAAGCACTTACAAACACAATGTGTTAACTTTCACCATTCCCTCTCTTCTGAAAAATGGCTCAGAATTTTTGTGTTTGCACTGGTTGTATTGCTCCATTATGCTGACATGTAAGTATTGCTGATTTTGCCTACAGAAGCCGCGCAGCATGAAGGGAGATGCTGGCTAGGAACCCACATCCAAGTGACTGAAATTGCTTGAAAAGCAGACTTACCGTCTGGAGCAGGAACAGGAGCAGGAGCAGGTGGTGTATCACCAGTTTTGGGTTCAAAGTGACCTTGCAAAGTTTCTGCTTGGAGAAAGTACATTTTAAAAGCAAGGACATGCAGAGTACTGGAATGGTTATAGTTGCAAGGAAAGGGTATTACAAAATGTTAATGGTTTCTAATAGAAAGAATGGAAAAAGCTTTGTTAAAAAAAAGAAAAGGAAAGAGAAGGAAGAGAAGGAAGAGAAGGGGAAGGAGAGAGGGAGGTAGGGAGGGAGGGAGGAAAGAAGGGAGGGAAGGAGGGAGGGAGGGAGGAAAACAAAAACAGGAATACAAAAAAAAAAGAACCCAAAACCACACACCCACCCCACAGCAAACACTCCTCATAACCAAAAAATCCAACTCACCAAGCAACCAAAACCAAAGGAAAATTAAAAAATCTAAGCAAAGGGGCTCCAATAGAAAAAATAAATTACTCTAGTAATTTTGATCCCTCTGCTATCATACAACTTTCTCTTCTGAAAAGTTACAGAACATTTCTGTTAACACTACTTTTATTGCTCCATTATGTTTACACTTAAAATTATTGTTGTATTTGCCTACAGAAGCTGTGCACTATGAAAGGAGATGCTAGCCAGGAGCCCACGTCCAAGTGACAATAATGGAGACCTACCATCAGGAGCAGGAGCAGCAGGAGCAGCAGGAGCAGCAGGAGGAGGAGGACGTAGCGATCCAGTTGCTTCGGGTTGAAATTGAACTTGCAAAGATTCTGTTTGGAGGAAGTAAACTTTAAAAAGCCAGGAAATGCACAGAACTGAAGGGGTTATGGTTGCAAAGAAAGGCCATTACAGAAATGTTAATAGTTTCCAAGAGTAAGAAAGGAAAAAAGACTTCAGTAAAAAATCAAGGGAAGGGAAGGGAAAACAATAATAACAAAAATCAAAAACTGTAAATGAAAATACCCACCCAACCACCACAACAACTACCCAATAACAAAAGATTCAACAAACCAAACCCAAACAAAAACCTAAGCAAATCAGGACCAATAGAGGAAAAAAAATGGTAACACTAGCAATTTTAATGCCTGTTTTATCTTTCACCATCCCCTTTCTCTTCTGAAAAGTCATAGATCACTTCAGTTAGCACTACTTTTATTGCTCCATTATGTGTAAAATCAAGTAATGTTGTATTTACCTATGGAAGCTGAGCAGCATGACAGGAGATGCTGTCTGGAAAATAACATCTAAGAAACTATAATTTCTTGAAAAGCAGACTTACCATCAGGAGCAGAAGGAGCAGCACCAGCAGGAGGGGAACCAGCTTCTTTGAGGGAAAAGTGAACTTGCAAGGATTCTGTTCAAAAAAAGTAAATGTGAAAAAGCAAGGAAATGGACAGAACTGAAGGGCTTTAGGGCACAAGCATAGGCTGTTACAGAAAAGCTAATGATTTATAACAGAAAGAAAGGAAAACGCTTTGGTAAAAAAGAAACCAAAGTATAGAAAAAGAAAGAGAAAGAAAAAGAAAGAAAAAGAAAGAAAAAGAAAGAAAAAGAAAGAGACAAGGAAAGATAAAAAAGAGAGAAGGAAAGAGGGAGGGAGGTAGGGAAGGAAGGAAGGAAGGAAGGAAGGAAGGAAGGAAGGAAGGAAGGAAGGAAGGAAGGAAGGAAGGAAGGAAGGAAGGAAGGAAGGAAGGAAGGAAGGAAGGAAGGAAGGAAGGAAGGAAGGAAGGAAGGAAGGAAGGAAGGAAGGAAGGAAGGAAGGAAGGAAGGAAGGAAGGAAGGAAGGAAGGAAGGGAGGAAGGAAGGAAGGGAGGAAGGAAGGGAGGAAGGGAGGGAGGGAGGGAGGGAGGGAGGGAGGGAGGGAGGGAGGGAGGGAGGGAGGGAGGGAGGGAGGGAGGGAGGGAGGGAGGGAGGGAGGGAGGGAGGGAGGAAGGAAGGAAGGAAGGAAGGAAGGAAGGAAGGAAGGAAGGAAGGAAGGAAGGAAGGAAGGAAGGAAGGAAGGAAGGAAGGAAGGAAGGAAGGAAGGAAGGAAGGAAGGAAGGAAGGAAGGAAGGAAGGAAGGAAGGAAGGAAGGAAGGAAGGAAGGAAGGAAGGAAGGAAGGAAGGATTAAAAAAATCCCCAAACTAACACCCACCCACTCACTACTCCCCAAAACAAAACAAAACAAAAAACCAAAAAAAACCCAAAAAAAAACCAAACCAAAAAAACCCAGAATCCAACCAATCAAGCAACAAATCTGAACTTAAACCAAAAATGCACAATCAAATAGCAACCAGTAGGAAGAAAACTTACAATAGTAATTTCAATCCCTGTATTAGGTTTCACTATCCCCTTTCTCTTTTGAAAATTGTCTCAGAACATTTCTCTTTGCACTAATTTTATTGCTCTCCGTTATCATTACAATCAAGTATTGCTGTATTTGTCTACAGAAGCTGTGCAGCATGAAGGGAGATGCTGTCTGGCAACCCACATCCAAGTGACTGCAATTACTTGAAAAGCAGACTTACCATCAGCAGCAGGAGTAAGAGGCTCAGCAGTTAAGGGTTCAAAGTGAATCTGTGAAGATTCCCTTCCTGATGTTAATGCTTTAACTTTGGAAGCTGCCAATGAGTAGAGATCCATAAAGTGTCTAAGCACGTGCTTTAAATAAAAGTAGAAGGAATCATTAGTGCCAGGCAAGCTACACTTAAATGCCAAATAGCACACATCCAAATTTTTTACAAAAGACAAAACATTTCTTTTTAGCAAAGAGATCAAATACAGATTGTAAGCCAGGCATAATGTCAGTCCCAGGACTTAAACATCAAAACATCTAACGCTGGATTTTGTATTTTTTCTAAAATATTGAATATTGATATCATTGAGGAGCAGAGAAGGAGTCCACACCCTAGTAAGAAGATGCTTTGATGAGACGTTTTCAAGTATGCAGTACAGCATTGAGCTCTTGATACAATTTTTTCATTTTATTTCAATACAAGACTTAGTGCAGGTTCAATTTCTGTTCATAAAAAATGACCACACAGTTTCAGGCTAATGTTCACACTTCCAAGATGAGTCAATTGATTAATCCTTCCACTCCACAGGGGGGGAAAAAAAATGGTAGTAACAAAAGAAACGTCACAAACCTACAGACCTCTGCAAACAAATAATCTGATTGCACTATAATTGGAAAAATGTAACTATTTCCATGTATGCAGTGGAAGAATGTCCCAATTTTGTTATATTGATTGGATTAATGATAAAATTAGCAGGACAAAAGAGCACAGATGATTTGGCAGTACTGGTAACTTTATATGTATCTCAAGTAGTCTCAACTATTTGTTGAACTTATTGGTCTTCTTTACAATGGTTAATCACATTTTATTTGTGATTATTTTCCCCTTCAGATAGTATGACACTGATCTTTTGAATGTAAACTTGTGATACAGACAAAAATCAGCTTATTACCACAAACAGATTTACAAAGATTTTTGTAGGTTTTTTCTTTCCTTGGTTTCTCATTGCTGATTTTCAGAATAGTTGTTAACACTGCTAAATTCAATCAGGTTATTTCATTGTGGTTTCTAGGAACCAGCAGTGTCAAACCGACCCACATCACATCTTTTGTCATCAGAAAGAATCTACAAAATGTCTTGGTGCTGTGGTTCTAGTTCTGAAAGAGGATTCTTGCAGATTATAAGGCCTTTAATTGAATTGTGCTCACCACAGACTAATTAACGCAGTTCTAGAGGATGTGTCTGCAAACAACTGCACTGCTTTTAATGACAAGTGCTCCTAAAGTGATTCCTAACTCGTTACTTCACTCAAGATTGCAGGATTGCCCTTCATACAGTTTGGCATAAAGTAAAACTAAAATCCATTAGGTGACCTCTGTCTATAAAAGGCAAATTTCATAATAAAACCTCAATAATGAGCTTGGAAAGGAATCAAACAGGAAGTAGAGATGAGGGCAGAAGAGAGAGAGGGAAAAGGTGGAAAGAGAGATGGGGAAAGGGAGAAAGAGGAAAATGGATGGAGAAAAGGAAGTTCACAGTGACACAGACTGTGAGCCATTGGTGCTGTTTGTATATGTCCTGAGTTACCAAGTGCACCTGAGGCTGCCAGGTGAACATGAACTTTACCAGTCTGTCCCAGCAGCGAGCTCCCCAGCATGTACTCTACTATGTTAATTATACCACAAGCACTTTGTGCAAATATGAAATTAGACTTTTTGTATTTCTGATTCTCTTCAGGAGATAAAGAGGGAACAGGCTGCAGATGCTTCTGCAATCATTCTGAGGTCAAAAAGACTGCGAGTTGGGATGGGATAAAAAGAAAAAAGAAGCTGCACCCACTACCGAATTAGAAAAGCAGGATTTAAAACCTGTGATTGCAACAATGCCTCCTGTGAAAAGATGCCACACATGGAACCTTTTGTGCAGCTCTAAAATGGATCACTGTACTGGGAAAACATTTTTAATTCTACCCTTTGATGGAAAAGTTCATCTGTGCTAATTAAGCCTCATGGGAATCTCAAATTAGTGCATATTCCGTATTTCCATCTTTTAGTGCGGAAACACGATAATCCATACATAATTTATATCTTTATCAGGCATGTATGCATGCAAGAGAGCAACACTGAGAATTTTACAGCTTAGAATCTATCTTTCTTGAACGTTTGATTTTGTGACCCTGATCCTGCAATTTTATACTACATTAGAACAGAAAATCTAGAACAAATTGTAAGGCATTACTGCAGAAACTTACACACTGTATGAAATACTTATTTTGTCTAAGATCCTTGCAATTTACTCGTTTACCTGCTCTTCAGACAGAGAAGTACAATGAAAGAAATATGACTCACTCTGCCTTTTGCTCTCTCATTGGGAAAAAAAATCTGTCTTGACAATAATATATTCTGCACAGCTATAAAGACTAATGGATAGTTTCTGCAGAAGACATCAAACTTAAAAACAATGAGGAGACATTGCACTGAATCCACTGAATCTATGTTTAGAGCCAAAAATATGGTACATTTTCTGTTAATTTATCTTTTTTCCTACTTATTCTTTTGTCCTAACAAAATCAATATTTATATATAATATTAATTATATTTATAATAAATTAATATAGTAAATATAATTATTATATTTATATAGAAGCTACATGAGCAAAATAGCTTCTATATTAAACATTCTAAATATCAGGTTTTTTAAATGAGGACTGCTCAAAACTCCATAATTTATTCTAGAACTGTGGGTTGAAAAAAATCTGATACTGACCAAAATGGAGTATGAAAATCTTGTATTTTTTATTTGGTTGGTTTTGTTTGTTTGTGGGAACCTTACTTGGTTTTAGTTTTGTTTGTGTTTTATTTTTTTTTTTTCTTTTTAAATTAGTCTTGTGTATATTAATGGGAAAAAAAAGAGGGAGATAGAGGGATATTACTTTTTAGGTACATATACTTCTGTCCATGTTTGTATTCCCATCAGTTATTTGACGCTGTAACTGCAAAATTAAAAGTTACCATCATCTCTGAAATACCATGTGCAAGAGTATACATGGACATTGTTTTTCTGCTGTTGACTGTAATCGTTTTGAAGCTTTTTGCTCTCCACATGCTCAGAGCAGTCTATCTGCCTGTTGTGTCTCAGATGCCAAAAATGAAAGAAAATTAAAACAGAAAAAATGAAACAGGATTGGTTTTAGACTCTAACCTGGAACGACAAAGCCTCTGGCTTGCCCCTCACTGCTTCCTCTGAAAGGGTCTCCAGCTGCAGGCTGGGGAGCGGCGTGGCTGCTGCAGCACCTGCCACGGCCTCCTCTTTGGCCTAAAGGGCAAAAAAACCCAGTACCAGTGGTAATTCTCCTTCAGACACACCAGCTGGGATGAACTGGGTCCCCTTGAGCCCATTGAGTAGACTTGCATTGATCACCGGACCTAACATCCATGAATAAAGTACAAATGATTGAATTTTCATTGCAAATAAATCTCTAATTCACAGTGCTGGGAGAGAATGCTACCAAGAAAATAAAAAAAGCACCTTGCCCTGGTCAGAAAAGAGAACGGCCAAGGACATAGCACATATGTACTACTGTGAAAACACGGCAGTTGCTGCATGACATTCACTTCCAAAGTCTGAAAGAAGCCAGTATGAAGCTGGTGGTGGCCCAAAGAAAATTTTCTATCAGCACAGTTTGCTGTAGGTGATAAATGCAGTTTAGGTTCTGTCATTTTCTATGAACATTAAAGGAAAGAGACTTGAAAAAGATATCTGAAAATATAATTAACAACAGTTTTGGTGAACGCAGAAACTAAAATAAAGAAGAGAATCCCATGTTGCTAGGAATTAAAGATGTAGTAAGGGAAATCAACACTCCAAGTTAATGAAAACACTTCTTTTGCTCTATGCTGCCCTAGATTAAAAAGTTATGAAACCATCTGCCTTTAGAGCTAGAGTTGAAAATAGTCCTTTCTCCTAAATAATTAATATGTACATCTTTATTAGACCTTCAAATAGTCCTATAACAGGGCACTATTGTGCAAGTCAGAGGGAAAATTTGAGATTACTATTAAGTTTAAAATATGATTTTAAAAAATACCACAGAAGTTTCTGACCAAAGATTATGATTTCCTGCCTTTTCTTTTCCTATTTATGATGTTTCATAAGCTAAAGGAGCAGACAAAGCCAAATATGGCCACCAAGTATGTGACCTCTCATTATTCAGTAGAGGATTAACCATAAAATTTGTGTGTTCCATTAGTCTTCACTTGTCAACCAGAAATAATGCTCAGTGAGGGAAGGAAAGTGGATTTTGGCATAACTTCTACATTTAGAACAAGTTGTGTGTGTACTACAAACTTGCATTTTATTTCACTGAGGTTTATTAAGATGGAAGAAGTTAAGCAGGGAAACTTCAACACTAAGAAAAGGAAGTTGCTTTGCAACAACTTCTCTCTTCCCCTGAGAAGAAACAGTTCTAAGGCTTTGGTGTGTTTGGAAACACAAATCAGAGGGAACACTTCCAATTCTTACCTCATT
This sequence comes from Taeniopygia guttata, assembly GCF_048771995.1. NCBI lineage: Eukaryota > Metazoa > Chordata > Aves > Passeriformes > Estrildidae > Taeniopygia > Taeniopygia guttata. Next base: position 63,804,440 of record NC_133063.1, on the reverse strand, counting down.
CAGGGCGTCTTCCACAGCTTTCATATGATTGATGAGCAACTCTTTGTCTCTATTATAAAAGAAAAAACAAAACAAAACAAAATAATGGAATATCTTTATGGAACTGAAGCTCTACCAATGTAGAAATTAATCTTCTGCTGCTTTATGGAGGTCATGTCTTGTAAAATAACTGTTGATTATTATAACAGTTATAAACTGTTCAGATTTTCTCTCTTTTTCATATCTCCAATGCAAACCCTAAAAATAGTTAATGTACCACTATTTGGTTCATTTCCATATGAAAGATGATTCTGTTGAGGATAAGCAATTCAAGTAGATGTAATTATAGGTCTATCAATGAACAAGTATTATGGCTTGGATATAGAGGTCATAAAAAGTCTCTAGCAGGGTGGTATTATATTCTTGTATTGGAAAACACAGACAGATTCTGTTTATTTCATCTGCTTTGCTTATATGTTCCAAAAAGAGAAAAAAACCCTATTTGTTGTGAAGAGTTGCTATAATAATGAAGGGAAGGGTAGCTTTCTTGGTTGACGTTCAGCTGCTCTATACAGGGAAAAAATGCCAATTTTAAAGTCACTTTTCATTAAAATAACCTTTACTGGATATATGTATGGCCACAAGGAATGCTCTTTACTGAAATGCCCAAAATAGATCGGGGCAGGATGAAAACGGAATGCTTTCTAGAACAAGTCCTTCTGCAGGTGACACTTGCTTTGATCAAATCCTACCATCATTTGGTATGATTTGATAATTTTAATTAGCTTGTTAAACATTTCATTGAGGACTATGCAAATTGCATTATATCTCTGGTGCATAAAACCCTTACAGCTTCTCAGATGTTGCTCTTCAGGGGTTGAATAATCCCAGGTATGATGAGAAATTTTAATTAACTAATTTTTTTTAGATCCTAGCCATGGAACAACAATATTCATAATACATATTTCATGCTATGATAAGTATTAGAAAACAAAATCTGCAAAGATTTAATTTTTCACATGGTGTAAAAATAGCTTAGCAATAACCTCCTTCAAGTCAAGGGGGCTCCTTTTGACTTTTCAAGACCTGTGCCTGAGCCTTTCCCTTCACTCAGGGTTGTTGTGTAGTGGTGTGGGGATTAGGGCTAAATCCAAAACTCCCTGAAATCAGAACAAAGGTCTATCTTGTACCACAGGAAAGGCTAGGTCCAAAATGGGTTTCAGTACCTTTGGTGGCAAAGACCTGTCCCCTATCTGATGCTTCTGTATTCACTATAAATAAATTGTATCTGTCTACAAAAAGATGGTGTGGAAACACAGAGAACAAGCAATCATTTCCTAAGTAAACAAAACTTTAAGGATCTGCCAAAGAGATGTTGTCAGAGCAGTAAGATAGAACAGGTATTTTGTTTGCTAGTTATTTCAGCACCCAGAATTTGGAGCACTATTATGGGATAACTGCATAAAATGTATGACCTAGTATTTTGAACTAACACTTTTGTTTTTAGAAGACTATCCCTGAATTTAAAAATAAAAGAGACATATGTACTTTTCTCTTCTAACCTTACACTGTACAGGGCTAAAACCCTGCCCATGGAAGTAGGAATTTAAATTTTTATTTACTTTAAGTGACATCCCCCAGGCCCCAGTGCTCACTTTACTCCCAGTTTGAGGGCAGGTTCTGCCTCCTCAAGAGTCTCCTGAAGCTGCTGCTGGTCCTGCTCCGTGTCTTCCTGGAGTCTTTTCTGGTGATACAGAACCTGGTCTCTGCTCCTCAGCTGCTCCATTGTGTTAGAGAGGTTCTGCCACAGCAGACAGAGAGCAGAGTTACTCTTTAGCCCAAATAAACTTCACTTTATGCCACTGGCTACTGACCAACGTGGAAGACAAATTGATTGCAAAGTAGATTTGGACCACTGCATACTAAGGTTTTATGAATTTCCTACAAAAAGCATTACTGATTCAGAAACCCCTAGTTTTTAGTATATTTGCTATGTATAAATGTGTTTTAGAAAACAAAATTATTGTAGGCAAAAACCCCCAAAACAAACCCCCCTTGAAGTATTTTCCTTAAATTGTTAAAAATAAAACATAGATAGCTTTAAAAAAAATTTAAAAGGAGTCTTTGAAGTGTTGTCTCAGTAGCCTAAAATTCCATCAGACTGAGTAGCGTATGTGTATTTACTCCTGTTACTTTATTTTCACAAGGACTATACTATTTGGCTTATTTAACAAAAGGTAAAATTCTGTTGACTGTTCCAGAAGAATAGGCTTACCAGCAGAGATACATTAGCGGCTTGGCTTCTATCTGGGCTGGCAAATGAGTGCAATTCCAGTCTATTACTCAGCTCCTGAAGCCGTCGCTGGTGTTCTTGTAAAAGCAATCTTGCCTCCTGCTCACGCTGCAAAGCATTATCTAACTCCTCATGTATATTGTCTTGGTTGATTTTCTGGAAAGAAGAACAAGTTGTGCCTGATTCTGTAACTATATTCAGTGGTTTCCCTACCACTGAGTTCCACTTGCAAACATACCAAATTCTAAAACAAATGCATGCTTAGGATTAGTATTGAGGGTTTTTTAACATGAAGACAGATCACTGAACAGTAAGACGGAAGACCAGTTAATTGCTGTATTTTTTATAAAGAATATTCATGTAAAGTCTTGGCATTCATTATTCTATTCAAATTAGGACCCTAGGATGCAAAACCTCAATATTTAGAAGGAAAAATATGCAGATCAATGATCAAAATTTTAGTGGATAGCTTATTAATCCTTGTAAACACCTTTGTGGATTGTTCTTCTCCTCCAAAAACTGTTCCAGAAAGAAGAAATAATTCTTCAAGGAAAATCATTATCTGCATTTCAACTACAATCTAAAATGTGATAGTAAAATGTGATAAAATTTTCATCTAATTGTCCCAAAGCACTAAGGGAATAAAACCTGTTGAGAACAGAACTGAAGATGATTAGATATTTTGGAGTAAAAAAAAAAAGTCCATTTTATTAGATAGGAACGGGAAGGACAATAAGTGAGACATCATCTAGAGCATATTATCTGCTTGGAACTGTTTGGATTAGGACACATTGCCAGGTTCTACCAACTAGGCTTCAGGTTAGGGAACCCACAGTGTTTCAGTAAGTTAATCAGCAACAGTAAAAGACTCAGGAGAATTTTGTGCATTTGTGTTACTGAGAACGTAGGAAAAGGCTTTTTTCCCCCACCATAAAGTTACTTCTTCAGAGAAACAGACCTACTAAAATTTGTATTGTATTTATTATAACATTCATCAACATCCATACAGAGTTTAAACTGCTATATTTATATTTAATGAACTTCTCATAAACATTCTTATTGAATACCCTCATTCCAGCTGACTTTACTCTGTTGAAGTGAAATCTTCTTTTAGGATACATAAATCATCACAACATTTCCAACAAAAGGGAGAACCTAAACTGATGAACACCAAACTGCATTTTATACAGGATACCTCCTTCTACAAATCAAAAGGAAACTCCAGTGGAAAAGGGGTCTTTCTAAATACATCTGTCTTCTAGTTTAGAGATATTTACAAGGCAAGGTTTCTGCAAAATTCTGTTGAAAGTAAATCAATTTTATGCTTGTTTTCAAAAAGGACACAAACCAAAAATGTGTAGAAAGGAGAATCTCTTTTAAGCAAGAGAGCCTCCAAATCAAATGTACTTACATGCTGAAGTTCATTTAATTGCTCCTGCAGTCTGTGGGCCTTTTCAGCATCTTTTTGCATCTCACTGAAAGCCCATCTGCATTCTGCAAGTTGCAGGTGCAGTGAGCGGGACTCTAACTCTGTTGCATGAAGCCTTTGTGAAAATTCCAATATTTCTTGCTGCAAGACTGCTATGTTTCTCTGTCAGCAAACAAAAACAAGTTGATGGGCTATAAAATCTGCTATGTCAGTAATAAAATAAATCATATTTAAGACCCAAGAAAATGAAGACAAAACTATCATTTTTTCCTCCACCTCTAAAAGACATACACAAGGGCAAAAGTTTGAACCTGTCACCTGCCAACCCTAGCAAGGGCTACTACAAATTCTGTTTACATAGAAGTACTATTTTCACCTAAAGTCTCCAATAAAAGATTGTTGGAGAAAGAATTTATCCTTTCATTTTGGTTAAAGGGAAGAAGGTTATCTTAACTGAAAGAAAGGATAGTAAACATGAGAAAGTAGAAAACCATAATAAAAAGCATCTTAACATTTACATCAAACAAAAAGCAAACTTGTTCTTATAAGCTAATGTAGATCTGATAGACCTTGAAAAAAAATCTTTTATTTGGATACACTAAACCTCCTCCAAAAATTCTTTGTCAATAAAAGAGAAGACCTATTCACACCCTAATGTGTGACAAATCAACTTCTGAGTGCCCATATAGTGGTACTTCATTGTCATGGACTAAATGGTGCTATCAAGGGAGCTTCACTGCTGCTGTAAGGCTTCTGTTTCCATGAAGGAGGACTGTAAATCTGCTTACTGTGCTGGGCAGTCTGTCATACAATCCAGCTTCCAAGGCCTGGGCATTTACTCTGTGGAGCCCACAAGCCAGCCTCTGTATCAGGGAGTCTCTCTCCAGGTAACCTCTGCACCCAGAAGGTTTCCCTTGAACTGTCTCCATCAGTATGCTCAGGTTGTCCATCAGTTTTGCAAAGCAGTTCCTGGCTACATTGATGAGTGAGTGTCCAGAAAGCCAGGAGTATGCATCTTTAAGAAACAGCAACAAAAAGAAAACATCAAGCAGGTTATTACTTCCCATGTCTTGTAATATCATGTTCTTTTTCATTTATACAGGATGGAACCTGTAAATATTCTGAAACACAGAATACTGAATCTGAAACACTGTTCAAACTTCGCTTTTTGAGGATATTAACTCAATTTATTGAAAACAGCATGCTCAAAGAAAAAAGTGCCTGAAACTGCATCTAAGCACATTTGATGCAATGACAACTTTTATACCAATTTAGTATTTAGCCTTCTGGAAAATGCATCACCTTGTCTTTCTCCTGCTAGTTCCCTTTATTCACATAAATTATCCCTCTTCTAATATCCTTTTTTTCTGTGACAAAATTGTGGGGATTCTGAAACTAGAGATTAATAAAGAACCAGGGATGGCAGCAATGCAGATGAACCAAGGAAGCCTTTATCAGTTTTCACTGTAAATAAACTCCAGAAACACTCTCCAGCCTTCTGCTTCCATGGCTATAAAATATATATAAAATATCCTATCAGCTGTTAAAGAAAATGAATCTGTTCCAATAGTACAGAGATGTGATCATTCAGAGAATGTAGAAGACGGTTATTATTTTACCCTGCAATAAAATTACTCCTTCAGGGAAACAGCCCACTAAAATTTGTATTGACTAGGTCAGAATATAACCTCTCATCAAAGGTGTGTATCATAATATTCAGAAATATCTCTTCAGAGCTATGATCCAGAATAGTTTAGATAAAATCATAAAAATAGAAATTACATGACCACCCTTACTTACTTATTTTTAATATATTTCTGCTACAACAATACAGTGTTAAAATTACCTTGTGTGCTCAGAACATCCTCCAGTTCAGAGACGGAGCTGATTATTGCAGTATAGAGGTTAGAGCTAGTCAACCAATCAAGTGCTTCAATACAGTCAACTCCTTCCTCTTCAAAACCTGGGAAACAGAATTGCAGCTATCAGGATAAGTGGATCACTAAGATATGGCACACTCCAGCTCTTTCAGAAATTAACCAAAAATAAGCATAGAAACAACAAATTAGTCAAGACAATTTAGACCATTTTAAGCATGCTTCCAGAATTACTAAGAAAAAACAGTAGATGAATCTTCTAATTTGCAAAACATTTATGATATACCATTTGTCCTTGCAGAGGGAAGTATAAACTGATCTGGCAACAGAAAGGGGCAAGTAGACATAGTCTCTAAAGAAAAATTCAAAATCCTATGCTAATATTTTACTTGAATCAAAAAGCCATTTTTGTGGGTTTTATTAGGAAATAAATATTAAAAATTATTTTAAAAAGAAAAGGAAATACCTTTTCTAAAAAAAAAAAAAAAGAAAAGGTGATGGTTAATAATTTAGGAACATTGCAAGATATTTACCACAGAGAAGATGCTGTAGCACCTAGTTCTGAAATTCATAACACAAATATCAAAAATACCAGATAGTGTTAAATTCATGTGCATAATTGCAATTTTACCTGCAAGGCTTAACATAAAACTCGGCATTTCCTCTTAGAGTGAAATACATTTGTCAAGCAACATAAAAAACATAAATAATATTTGTCCAAATATCATTAAATATGTCTTTATGCCCCAGCAATAATAATAATCTTGCTCTTTGTTATTCCTTAACCATATAATTTATCATGAGAACATTTCACTTACGTGACATATGCCTGCCTCTGGATTCTCCCACACAAACTTGAATTCCAGTGCATCCTCTGGAGCCATCTGTCCAGACGAAAAAGGTGCCAGAATATCGGGCCAGAGCCCTCAGCCTGTGAGCAGCCAGAACTGCAATCACAGCTCTTCGGAAGACGTAAATCAGGTGCTTGGCTCTTCTCTGCCCCAGCCTGCCTTCAACTTGGCTGTTTCCCACATTAGTAGGGAGAGCATAAAGGAGGCTGATGATCTTCTGGTTCAATAATTTGTGGTGGTTCACCTGTTCCTGGAGAATGTCTCTTTGGCAAGACACAGAGCACAGTCTGCCGTAGAGAGGACACAGGGCCCCTGACAGCAGTGCACAGGCTGCCAGCAGGGATAAGCGTGCTTTGTGAGCATTTGATAATGTGTTTGTCATGGAATTGTTTTCGTGGGCCAGTTTCTCACGGATTTGTTCGAGGCCATACAGTTTTTGCCTGGTTTTCTGCACTGTTTCTTCACATTCCTGCAACAGAAACAAACCAAAAACTAAAAGGAAGAAATATTAACTAGATGGTTTTTACCTAGACAAGAGCAAAAAGAAAATTCTTCGTTTTGCCATTCAAAAAATGTATTACAGGAGTAAAAAAATTGTAGTAATGGTGGGGATGAAAGTATCTCCTTCTAGTAAACTATTACAGAATCAGATATATGAAACCAAAGCAATGATAGGAGGGAAATTTACAGGATCATCAACAGCAAATTGGACTCCTGATTTCTAAGAACAATCCACCAATACAGTGACAGCTCACAGAAGGTCCAACACTGCTTCTCTGCCCACAATACAGTTTTATGAGTTGACTTAACACTACTAGTAACATCCTCCAATTTCAGGGAGAGCACTGCTCTACCAAGCAGAAAGCCAGTGTAAGTGAGAGAAAAAAGGTAAGGAAGGCTGGAACATGACGCTAGACAGATTAAATTTTTCAGCATGCAAAGACTTCCAGTCCTGAAATCTGCATCAACTAAAACATTATTCTATGAAGTAAGTTGCAGCAACTCACAAATAACAAGGGGCATCTATTTCCTTTATTCACAATGCTTTTAATTGAAACAGGTGTGAAGGAATGTGATCGTAAAGACAGGAAGTGGTGGTTGTGGAATAACAGGTAACATTTTGGGTTGCAAATAACTCATCTAACAAGCAGTGGCAGTTTCACACTTTAAAACCACTTCTCACTGTAGCATCATGTCCTGGTTTAGGGCAAATGTGGGAGAAAACCTCTGGAAGGAGCTCCAGAAAGAAAACCCCCACGGCCCCTTGCCCCCACCTGGTTTGGGAAGAATTTCCTCGGAGAGAAGTGGGAAAAAAACCGGTTTATTTAACAAACAAGACACTCCCCAGCACAAAAAAAAAAAAAAAAAAAAAAAAAAAAAAAAATTAACAACACCAGATGACAAAAACCCTTTCACCACTCTGAAGAGATGACAAATTTAGAAAGTGTCTTCCGGGCGTGGTCGCCCAGTTCTTGGTCTCTGACACTGGGGATGGCTGCTGCAGATCACCAAATGCAGGCTCCTGGTGTTTCTCGGTGTTTCCCAGGTCCCAGTACGGAGCAGGTTATAGTGATATTCAGGAGAGGGAAAGAAAATAGTCCAGGGAAAAAAAATTGGGCTGCTTAGCTAAACTAACTAATAAGCAAAGGCAAAAGCAAAAGCAAGAGCAAGAGCAAGCAAAGCCTCTCCTAGACAACAGACCATGGGGGGAGGTGAACTGGCTGATAACAAGACAAAACAAACCTTCACTTTCAGAGTCAGTTCTGAAAGCACAGGACATAATATCAAACATAAACAGCACACACAACTGGGGATACATGCATCATAACATCACCCTAGGACATATCAGTAAAGCAGAGTCACTTAACACTGTTGAAATCTACCACTGTTCTTAGGGTCAGTGCATATGTAATTAAATTTATCCACAGGTAACGACATTATTGTTATTCCATACCATCTCTGCAAATGATGATGCTGAAAAAGTAGCTCCTGCCCTCAGTAATTCTTAAAAAAACGAAATCTGATCTTACAGCTTTAGCATTCTCAGAAAAAAAAAGAATACTACCCACTGTGGATGAAATCAGGCTTCTCAGCTGAGGCTGTAGACCAAATTCTCTTCAACAAATGCTTCAATAAAGTTATTTATTTCTTATTTTAAGTGATGTTAATATTATTACAGTGATGAGTTGATTTGTTGTTTGGGTTTTTTTACTTTAAAAATATACTAATGTTCCCAAATGACCTTAAATTGCTAAGGGCCTTAAACTACTGAAAGAACCCATTAAATGTTACAAGAAAAAAAAATTAGAAGTTCCCAGCACCATACCTGTGCTCTTGCATGAACCTCTGCAAGGATATTTGAGTAATGCTGTTCAAGATATTGTTTTTCTTTCTGCCAGCAATGTTCCTGTGCTTTTAACTGTTCAGATATTTTCTCAAAAGCATCCTCCTGCTTCTGCTGAAGGTCATTCAGAGTGTCAGTCTTGTGCTTGCAAATATATTCTAACTGAGATATCTGTGTGACAAGCATTTAAGAAGAAATGATTATTTACCTTTTCACTTTGAGTCAAGCACAGACTATATCAGCATAAAATCTAAACTGTAATTTCTTCAGAATTTTCATTAAAACTAAGTAAAACATTTCATAGCAGATTAATTACTTGGTTCTCAAAACAAAACTGAAATATATTTTGAAACAAAGTATTTTATTTGGTTTTGGTTCTGCCATGCTTTTACCACCTTGCAGATACTTGTCACCTTCTTTGTAGGAAATCTAAACCAGACACTTCAAACACTTTTTTAAACAATTGTATTAAATTTTAGTAAATTAGTAAATTAGTAATCCAAGCATATAGGAATTTAGAAATTTGTGATGATTGCAAATAAAAATTAAAAAACAGCATTTATTTTTTTGTTTTGTTTGGGGTTTTTTGTGGGCTTTTTTTTTTTTTTCTTGGGGTTTTTGGTTTTGTTTGGTTAGGTTTTTTTTGTTTGTTTGAGGGTTTTTTTGTTTTTTTGTTGAAAAGCCAAGACATTCCAGATTATTATTAAGTTTTTAAACAATTTCAGGGAAAACATAGAGAATATTTCCTTACAAGTAGTTCATAAGTTTATGATGTGTTTTCAACAAGCATGAAGGGATTCACTCTTGTGGTTTAACACCGTACCTCCAATGCAAATTAAATGGAGGAATGAACCAAGCCAATAATGATCTCCAAAGGCACACACCTGCACTTTGTTTCTAGAAAATATCAGCAAGATCACACTGAACTGTAGGGAAAAAAGGTTTGGACAACACAGTCTAAAATCCCAGAAAAGCTGCTAAGAACTTGAGAAGAACCCTAGAGACCTCACAACCAGTCTCAGTAACAAGGCTTAATTTAAAATCAAGCACAATAAGACACAAGCCCCACAAACACTGCCAACAATTTCCATCTCCTTCCCTTTACATCTCTTTCCTTCTCCCTTTCCTCTTCTACCTAAAAAGAGAAATAAACCAGAAAACAAAATGAAACCCTGAAGAGTGGCTTAGCCACTCTTAGCTTAGTCTCTGGAGCCAGCTGACCCATTTAAAAAGTTGTTTTGTTTTTTTTTTCTAAAAACACAAGGTTTGCTGGAAGAAAGGCCATGTAAGCTCACTTGCATTAATATCACTCAGAAAAGTACAGCTCCTCCTTCACACAAATACTGACAAATGTTTTATGATAGGTATTTCTATTGTGTTTCTGAATAAAAATGCCATAATCCGAAAGCTACAATTAAACAAAAAACCCCACACTTTCATTCTTTCAAATAGTACATCTGCATCATAAACACATAATATAAAGATTATATTCCTGGAGAGAGTGTATTTTGCCTATGGATTATGATAAAATAAAGACTTGCTTTATGATTGTAAATTACTACATTCTGTGAATTTCTTCATCAGTAAAATGAATTTATTATCTTTTAATTTTCACCTAATTTCTTTTAGTTAGGTCCCTGTGGCTAGTATCAGGTAGTCCTTTTGGAATGTCCTGCACTGAAAGTGGAGCTGAGAGACTTGATGCACACTCCAGTCACATGTAAATGCTCACAGCAGCAGCATCAAACTGAGCAGTGGACTGGCCATAATTAAAGGTGTTCATTTTTTAATGTCCAAATCCCCTTGGGGGGATGACTATCACTCCTTTTTAATGACACTGCAGTGTTCACTAATGTCACTGAGCTCAGCAAAGGCAGCTGATGCTTGGGGACACTCACCCTCTCTCCAGCCTTGTGGAAGTTCGAGATCAGGGTTTCAACGTTCTCATGCAAGAGTGCACAAAGCTCTGTCCATGGTAACTCTTCCAGGGGGGTGTCTGAATGTTTGGCAAGCACATGGGCGTTTGCCATGCTCTGGTATAAGTTCAGGAGGATGGACATCTCCCTCTGGAACACAAAGGAAAATTAATTGCTGTAGCTGGGCGATGTTAAAATCAAAAGAGATGCATCATATGTGCAGTAGCAGTGCTGAATACAGCTGAAAACAAGATCTCAAAGTTCATTCTCACAGCTTTACAAAATTCCTCAGTTCAGTTCTAATAATTGCAACCATAATATTGCATAATCTTACAGCAGAGTAAGGAAAGAGATTTCACAAAATCTATCTGATTATACACAGTATGTCTATAAAGTGTGTGAACAAATCCCAGTCCTGTGGGGGCCACAACCATGACCGGGCACAGATAAAAATTTCTGTGCTCTCAGTGGCTGCAATTCATTCTCCCATGTTAATACTTTGAGGTGCATTCAAACTGTGTCCCCACACAACTGCACAGCACACAGAAAACTGTCCAGTTGGCTTGGCAGCACAACACACTCTAAATTATTTTAAAATTTGTTTTGCATTTATTATATAAGATTAAATAGCTGGTCAAAATAGGCCTACAGCTCCATCAGTCAAACTCCATAAGCCATGTCTCATTTCTTTACAGTGATTTTAATCAGTGGTATAATAAATTGATTCAGATTATAAACAAATTCCAGCAACAACAGCATGCAGTAGAAATTCAATTCTTCATACTTTTAGTACATTCATGTGGCTTGAAACTTTGATTAAGATAATAGAAAGCTGTTTCTCAAATGCCATGAGGACAAAGTATGTAAACCGCTGTATCAGTACAGTCAGAGATCAAGATAAGATTCTCAGACTAGAGCGGAAAGAACATATTCAGGGAGCATAAAAGTGGTATAAAATATGAAAAAATACTGTATAGGTCAGGAAAGCAGGAAGGGAAAATGAAGGGAAGAGAACACTCTGACATTTTCACACAGTTTTGGCATGGGTATAGCGAAGACTAACAGCAATATATTAAATGTTATCCATATTTAGTTGCTGCCACAGTCTTCCACTTTTTCATTTTGGGAAGCAAAATCAAAGCTGTCTCAATGGAGTAAACAGGATCACACACAGGCACTCCTGCTTCCCAAACAGATACAAACATCTTTGGGAAAAATACAAAGCCAACCAAGGCAATAAATATTTAATCTCATAAGGGAACCACTAATACAACTCTTCCAAAAATGAGTATTTTTAGCATGCTCAGGATAGTCCTGTGATTTGAAAACTTTTGAATAAAACAATTAAAACAACCAGTCCTTTGAATATGGCAGTGAGACAATCGTGGTTTTTTAACCTTTCAGTAATACAACATTAATTTTGAGCACACCATTAAACACGTTTCCATTACCAGAAATCTTGATCATGAATGAAATCTTGTACTGAATTCTTCTCATATATAACATATATTTTACTAAGGAATACAGATAAAAAGGGAAACTCTTACCACAGCAACAGCTATCAAGCACTTAAGGTTTCTAGTAGAACATTTTCAGCTTGTAATTGTGTTTCATAGTTACAAATAGCAATCATTCATGCCTGTAGTTAGGCCAGACAGTTGCTTTTCTTTCTATGTATTCCTTTTGTGCCTGATGAAATTACTTTTTCAGGCTAACTGGGCCAGCAAATGTCTTTTAATACATTAATAATTGCATGGAAGAAGCTGCTCTCCCAGAGAGAAAGGAAAAAGAATGTTCTGATTTTATTTTTCTTTATGAATTACAGATCTGCCTGGGCAGTGGACAACACTAAGACAAAGTGTAGAATAACTCCACCAACTGAACAAAAGACACCCACAAATCTGAAGACTCTCTTATACAGGTCTCTGCTTCAACAGGGAACAGACCTCATGTACCTTCCATGCTCAGAGGTCTGAGAGAGAAAGAGGAGAAGTTTCCAAGCCACCACCACCAAAATTAATATTGCTAAGAGTAAAAATAGAGCAAATGTTACCACACAATGAGAGATTTTCTAGACATGCTAAGAACTTTCCTTCGTCCCTGCTGCTATGTGAAAAGATGGCACAGTTATTCAAGACAGTAGAAACGTCCAAAGTGGTCATATAAGAGGAGCAAGTTTTCAGAAAATAATCCAGTGAAATACATCCAATGTGCTAAATCCGCAGCAAAACAAGCAAAATACAAAACAACAAAAAATCCCCTCTGCTTTTCCACCTGAAAGTTTGAAACAATTTTCAAGAAATTTTTACAGTCAAATACTTGCACTAAAAGAGTATATTAAATAGAAATAAACATTTCTACAATGGTAGCTAATGAAACTTGACAAAAAGTTGGGTAGAAAGACAGAATATTTGTCACATGAAATCATAATCCATATCTACAAAATGCCTTCTTAATTAGGAATGCCAGTACATCCTATCCAGACTTTAAAAATTAGCTTCTCCAAGGCGCTGGTTACATTTATTAATGTATTAAATTCTTAATAAGGTAGCATAATAACAAACAGGGTAAGAAAATGGCAGAGTTCTTCCACAGTTCAACACAGCAAATGCAGCAAATCCTCAGCACAGTAAATATTTTGACAGTATGTTTTAAAAAACATAAACAATGTGTGCCACAGGTTTGTTTTTTTTTCCTTACTATTGAGCCTTCCTCCACGGTGAAGCTTTCTATGGTATCCAAAAATGTCCTAGAGGATTCTTCAGCTTTCTTCCTTCCCTCAGCCTCATCTCTCCATTGCACATTTAAGGATGAACGCTGTCCTTGTAAACTGGAAAGTTTCCATAATAAGATACTTTAACCAAAATTGCTTTTGTCAAATACACTGTATTCTTTTAAAGGATAATCAATAGATATGGCAGATACCACGTTATCACGTCACATGGCTTCTGAAGCTGCTTGCCTTTCTTAAATGAAGAAATTCATATTCCTTCTAAGAAAGACTTTTCAGGTGGTTATGTTTTCAGTTACCAAGCCTTGTATCATGCAATTCAATAGATTAATATTTGGATATGGCCTCGAAATTACATATAATAAACAGAAGTCTTCATATTTTAATTAACACAACAGCTCTCATGGTCTCTCTCTCAGAGAGATCATGTCACATCTTGCATCATCAACCCTGATTTCACGTACAGTTCTCACTCCTAAGGTTTCCTCATGCCTGGCTCTACTCTGGCATGACTTTTAAAGCAGACTACCCAGAATTTTAACCTGCTCTTGTACTGTGTCAGTCAGGGAAACAAGAGCCTGGCATGACTAAACAGGCAGCTGATGAGGAAACTACAAGGCCAAACAACAGCACAAAGGAGACAGAATCAGAGACAGGAAGAATTTAAAAAGATTGCCTGAGTATTTAGGCATGGTGTCAGGAAAGCCAAAAGCTTGCTTAAAATTTATATTTGCAAAAACTGACAAAGGCTTTTCCAGCTCACGTTTTAAATATATTACTAAAAAACATTCCATAACCATGAATCTTGAATTAACTGCTCAGAAAACTTGCTTTTTTTTTTTTTGTAGGAAAACCAGTTTCTTTCATTCTCCACTACTCCTTGTGTGAGTAAGTCAACACAAACACCTGTGTATACAGACCCATACAGTTCTAGGCTGAAAGAGAGGGCACCCAAGCTCTGTTACCACAGACACAGCAGACTGTGCTGGGCAGGAAACATCCCAAGAGATTTCCTCTGTTCTCATACATTTCAGTATTTTTTAACCATTTAAACTTTCTACAGCCATTCAAAAGTTGAAAACAAACATTAGCTGCTACAGATGATACACAGCTTCTTGACAGGAGTCTTGGAGATTCAACTGAGTCACTAAAGTGGAAAATAATGTCTTCATAATAGAATATATCTCGAATGTAGATAGAATGTAGATAGAAAAGCTATCTTTTCTAGACCTGCTGGCTATGTTTTCCTACTCTCACCCCAACCACCACTGGAGGCTGGACCCTACCATAACTACGATTTTCAAAATTTTTAGTTTGGCAAATAGTCTGTAACAGGCCAGTTATTATCTGTACCTATTTAATATACCTTTGGTTATTGACGTGGGCCTGTTATTAATGGACTGACAGGTTCTGAACCTTTTGTTTGGTTTGGCACATTGTACTAGGTTTTCTGCTGACAGAAAATTGCAGGGAATGCAAACTACGAGTTGTATTGAAGCTGTTGCCATTTTGCAATGGCTTTAAAAGGAAACTTACACTTTTTTTCCTCTCTCATGTGCATTTTCTGACTCTCTGAAATCTTTCCGTGCTACCCCTGAAAAACCTTCTCTCCCGAGGCGTTCTTCATTCAAAGCATCTTCAAGTTCTTGAATTCTCGACTACCAAGTGATAAGAAAGCAGTTAAAAGAAATTGGGAAATACTACCATGGTCTTTAGTGCTGTTCACTGTTCTGTTCTGCTTTTTACAGGTGAATATCTTCTATTAATTCTATATGGAATTAGAAAGCTTGAATATATGTAAAAATGTATTAATACATAGATTTCAAAACAGAGAGAAACAGATATGCTGAACAAAAGCACATTTTGTTGTCCATTCATGGAGTTGGGATTTTGCTGTTTTCAATTTTTTGTCTTACTGAAGTTTTCAAGGGGAATTCTATTTTTTTTTAGTAGACTTGTGAAAGGATGGGATTAACAGTAAAAGCTACACTTGCACTCAGAATTAAGCTCATGTGGAGCTTGTACATGTACATAAACAAGAAGAAAACCTTACCAGTTCTTCACCTATAAGAGATAAATCTCTAACTTCAAGGAATGTTACCCTTACAGTTCCTTTGTATGTTGTTAAAGTAGAGAAGAAACCAAGAAAACTGAATCATCACTACTTAGTTAATCATCACTTCAGAAAGCTAAGTGCCTGTACTTAGAGAAGGTCAAAAGAAAATAACTGACTGAAGAAGTGGCAATGCTTGTTTGTATTCCTCAGAAAACAAGAAAAAAAATATTACATTCCCTTTTGTTTTATCATTTAGTTTTTCAAAAGTTCAGTATGAAGGCTTTGTTAGTCAGTATGAGATCACTCAGCAATCATCTTACAGGTTTTTCACACTTGTTTTTTTAAAATAAACCCTAATTGCTTTAATGGATCAAATCCTGTGTAATACAGTGTAATAACACAAGAATTTAATATTCAGGTATACATATTACATTTTTTTCATGTATTCAAACTTCTCTGGTAACTGCAGATATAATAGCTTTGAAGCTGAAATGTACTCTGAATAATTACATTTGGAACTGCAGTCTCAGGATGCATTGATATCTCACACCTAGAGAAGCTGGATATATGCACTCTGTCCCCAAAATTATCTAAGTACCCATTCCAAAGATATAGGACAGGATATTTGAATAGTTTAACTACTGCGAAACATTTCCTTTCCCCTCACTGTTTCAATACTACTTGGAATTCTCAAATATAAGAATGTGACATTTTATTTTAATATTTATTCTATTAACTCGATAGTCCCCTGAAAAACTGAGATATTTTTCTATTACCTTTTACAGTTTTGACACTCATTGCAAAAAATATATTCAGTGCTTTTACGGGAGCAAGAAAGTCTTAGCATTTTTGGAAGATTATAAGTTTACAAGTTCATCTTCTGTTTTACTGTAAACTTCTACCAAATATTTAATTAAAAGCTTACCTGCATGTTTTCTGTAGCGTATTTACAGTCTATATGTGCTAGTCTTGCTGCTGAAGCGTTTTCCTCCAGTTCCTTTATTTTCAGTGTAGCTGCCTAAAAGGACATTTTGAAAATATTTAAGTCCAGAAAGATGATAAAATCATGCAAAGACAACTTTATTTGTTCAGTTTATTAGGTCTCCATAAACCAGCCTGTGGTATCTGAACTACTTGCACTTTGGAACTGTGAAAACTCATCTCAATAAATAAATAAAAGAAAACAATTACATATCCAGAATATTAAAATAAAAATTTTGTTTAGTTAAAGAAATTGATGTAGGATTATATTTTTGCTGCATTTTTTATAATCACAGAATACCTATCTCCATATAAAGGCCTGGACATGGAATTTTAATTTTAAAAATGCTTTTAGCAAAAGCAGTAACTACAGAGTTGCTATAATAGAAATTCACATGCAATTTTAACTACACTGTTTTCTATCAAAAAAAAAAATCTTTTCACTTAAGACTCATGACTGATTTAAGAAGAACAGTACACCCCAAAATGACTCCTACCTTCAAGTGATACAATAAAGATCAAGAAAACCACATTAATATTAAAAGTCATTTGAGATACCTAAAGATACACAGATATAAATGAAGTCACTGATTTTGGACAGGTAAAGCAAAATAGCAAGTATGTGAGACTGAATCTCACTCTAAGCACTTCAGTTAGGGAAACATTTGCTAGAAAATAAATAAATAAATAAATTTTAATACAAGCTGTTGGTAATAAATTTAAACCCTGTATAATCTCGCACATTCACAAAAGGAAATAAAAGAGAAACAGAGATCTGTAGAAGGCCTGTTAAAGAGAAAGTCACAGCACAGAGCATACCAAACCTACTCCACAACACCATCAGCCAAAATGCTTAAGCTTTTCCACCTCCCAAAAGATTTATCTGTTTAACATGCTTAAATTACAAAAAAAAAGAAATCACAAATCCTGCACAAATACTCCCTCTATACCTCCATATTGCTAAGAGCACTTTCCCAGGGACATAAAACTCTTCCCATCTGCTGTTCAGAGTCTCAGGTCAGGCTTGCAGCATTCACCTGTGAATGCACCTTTCCTGCCAAACCGATGCTCCACATTTTGTTAATCAAACACAAGGCACACAAAGCCTAAATCAGAGGTTTCACCCCTCAAAAATGAAACTGCTTAGTTGTGCCAGTGCTTGCTGAGGCTCCCCGCAGCAGGCAGAAAGATTTACCTCCAGCTCTTTGATGAGGGTCTCCTGCCGTTTATCCTTGAAATACAGGTTGTCAGCCTGGAGCCTCAGCATCTTGCTGCAGCCATGGTGCTCAACCTCCATATCTTTAAACTTCTTGAGCATGCTTTGCAGGGTAGCATTAGTTTTCTAAAGATAAATAGGTAAATGAATAAATAATTACATCAAGAGGTACTTTTACTAAGATGAAGTATTGCAGTAGAGAGTTCAACAGAAGAGTGGAGACCACATCAGAAGATGCTAGAACTTTAAAATGTAAGATGCCAGCACATGTCAACAGAAGTGTTTACCCAACAGCAAACATGCTCTTAATTCACCACCAAGAAAACTCTCTTGGCCCAAAAATCACTGTGGACATGACCTTCTGTGGTAAGACTAAAATCAGAACCAGATCTCCACAGGAAATCTTTCCTGAAAAGAGTAAAGCAATTCCAATCTCTTCTGTCTCTCAGCTCAGTGGCAATGATAGAAAAAGGGTGCATTTGGTTACATGGCACATGGGGACAAAAGTTCATTTTTGTTTTGATATTAATTGCTAAAATTTCAAATCAGATGTTTTTAGAAACAGTAACTCCTACAGACTTAATAATTTTAATTTCTGCTATTTTGAAAAGGATTTTCTTCTTTCTAGAAACTGAATTACTTTAGAAACTTATGAAATATGAAGTCCTCAGTAGAATAAAAGAAGTTGATCCCACATCAATTTCTGCATACAGAAATTGAACTAAGCTACAGGTTGGAAGAATTATTGACATTACTGGACTCTGTGGGTCTGTGAAATTAGTGCTATGAAATCCCCATAGTCCATATGAATTTGGACTAAATTTAAGCTAATCATCTAGCTTTTCATGTCCAGCAAGACAGGTTTCTTCCCTTCAAAATGCAAAATAAATAAGTAAGTAAATGAATAAACCAAAATTAACAATTTTTATGGAACCATACCTGGAAAGATATAGAAATATTTATTTCTTCAAGTTTATCTTCCAGATATTAACAAAAGTGAACTGGGAAGTGTGAAATAATTAACAGATAGTTTGCTGTAAAATACTACAAAAAAAGTTTAAACTTTTTATACAGGAAATGTGATTAACATTTGCAAAATAAAATTGTCATGAATATATAGAGCTCATTAAACAAGTCAGCATGAGCTGCAGGATTTCAGAGCTTTGAAGAATTTCGGAACTTTTTGGAGGCTGTATGACTGTTTAATACTATCCCCGTACCGCCTGCAAATATTTGCTCATGGAAAACATGGCTGGCTGTTTTGGTTTTGCTTTGTTTTTGTGTTTTTTTTTTTTTTTTTTTTTTTTTAACCGTGTGTAAACGACGCAATCTCCCAAGTATTCTGAGGAAAAAAACGTGAAGGGATATGGTCTCCTGTCTAACCACGAGGTGATGCTATTGGCCTTCCTAGCGAACCCCAACTCCTCCTATCCCGGGCCAGGATGCGCACAGCTCATCGTGAATCTGTCACATAGCAGAGGGTGACTTTTCCTGCGTGTCCCAGAGACACATTTCAGTACTCTGTGGCTCCACTCCCATCCCTACCTCAGCATTTTCACAGCCAAGTTCAGAATTACAGTTTGTGAAGTGCAGTTTTCCCAGCCAGGATTTGCCTACATACTCAGAATCCCACTTCTCTGCATGTATTAAGACCACAATTAAATCTCCTTAGCTTTCATTTTATAGCTCAGAATAAGTAAAGGAGATTTCAACCAAGCCTGTAAATACACAACACAAAAGACTGCAATGCATTCAAAGTCATAATTTATAAACCCTCATATTTATCTGACAAGTTTAAATGAATTAAGCTTTCAATGCAGTCATGTCCAGCTGTAAGATTTTTTTATTTCCCGGAATTTTATAACTATACATAACATAACTGTAGGGTGATGGCAGAGGAACAGTTACAAAAGCAAAAGGGAAAAATAGAACATTTTTACTGCTGAAGGCATGTTATAGGTTTGGCACCTATTAGTGAATGACATTTTCCTTTTGGAGAGTTTTGAAAGTTCAGAAAGACTTCTGAGTTCAGAGATGTCAAGATTCTGAAAGTCTACAGCTCACGCTGACCTGTTCAATGAGCTAGGTGTATTCATGGCGATCTTAGTCTACTCGTCTTAATTACATTTCCTGCTATTTTGTAGCTTTAATACATCTACCAAGAAAGCCCCTTCCTCTACAACCACTGGCAGAGAAGACTGCCAGGGAACTGACAGAGAACACAATGCCCTGACCATACACTGCTCCTTTTGTCTTTTTTTGAGGACAAACATCACTTGGCAGAGCACAGCATACTTTTTCAACATTCATCTTTTGCTGCAGCACTAAACTCTCTGAAAGAATCTTCTACAAAACACTGTACACAACAGAAGGCAATACCCTTCCAGAGCCTCCTCAAACCAACTCAGCCACCTAGTGTTAGCCAGAACTCAGAGCTTGCCCTGCTGTTCCTGGCAACTTAAAAAAGAAAACACTTATTTAAAAGTCGGCTTCTTCACAGCCTAAACCCTGCCCTACCTTTATAGGAATCAGCTTTGAATAAAAACTGACTTGTGTTTCTGCTTGTTTTGAGAAGGATCTTATGTCCTGTCCACAAGCTCCTCTGTTTTTCATTACCACTGTGTACTGATAACTTGGGTTAGGTGTTTACCATCACAAACAGCCACAACACATTCCATCAAAGCCCCAAACCAGTGTTACACACTAAGTGTAATTTCATAAGGCTGTAACCTTCAAATCTGTAGTATTCAGCTATTTGGGGAATTCTTTTCCTCTTAAACCAGAAAAACTCCAACCCACCACACACTTTGCACCAAAAAACTTTCAGCCACCATCTCATGGAACTTTCCATCGATAAATATATCACACCTGAGAAGCCGTTTCTGTTTCAGTTTTTTCTTTGAAAAGGAATTCCAGTTCAGCAAGGTGTGCTCTGTGGATGTTATCCCTCTCCACTGCCAATCTTTGTTGCTCCTCTTCCCACTGCCTCTGAGCACTTTCAACCATTTTCTCAGCCTCTGCTTTCTGTTGGTATTCGCCATGGAGTACAGCTGTTAAATAAAACAAACCAAAAAAAAAAAGCAAAAAAAAAAAAGCAAAAAAAAGAGAGAAAGAGAAAAAGAAAATTAAAAATAGCACTGCAAATAAGCATGTTCAGGAAAAAAAAATGTATAATGAACCTAAGTCTGTGTACTGTGATATCCTGTGACACACTGGATCATTAACGCTTTCAGTTTCACTACAGAGGAACAACCACATTTTGTGTTCTTTTAGCATCTTTCCCACAAGGACATGGAAATGCTTTGGAGATTTCAACAAATTAAAGCTCTTCTCCCCACTTTGGAAAGGAATACAAATTCAACTCTTTCAAGTGAGGCCTCTATAAGCATGGGGAACTTAATTGCATTTTTCTGCAAAACTTGGCAAGCTTATTTCCAAATATCTACGTGAAACTTTAGTCTGTACCAAATAATTTCAAGCTCAGTTTGAGTAATGGTAAAGACAGATGGCTGCCGCATAAAAAAGACTCCAGGAAAACCTAAGGCGGGTAGGGCTAATGAGCAAAGGCTTGGCTTTTCTAGGGAAATTATCTGCTGCTCAAGAGATTTAAATTTTCAGCCCAGCAACTGCCCCAAGACAGGAAAATACTGGATTTATTTCTCTGTGAAAGTTCTTTTCCTAAAAGCAGTTTTACTAGGAACTTTGTTTCATTTCATAATCTCAGTAAAATATTTTGTATTAGCTTTTTATGTTACTGAGTACAATTAGCTACGTTGGCATTTATGTGATCACCATTTTCTAATAGATTTTTACTTCAAATTCATCCCATTCTTCTGAAATTTCTGCCTAGCTGGAGAAGGGTGAAACAACCAGAAGAGACATGGTGAGAAAACACAATGAAGGGGAACACCTGGCAGATGTCAGGAAGTCAAGTCTCCAGAAGAACAGCAGAAAAACAGTTTGGAGAAAATACTAAAGACAGGGCACAAGTGAGGTGCTCTATCCAAGAATTTAGGCTGAGATTGTATGAAAAACACCACATGAAGTGAGCAAGGCTCCAAGAGATGAGGAAGAAGAAGCAGTAAGTTAAAAACTGAAAAAGAAATGAGAAGCAACACCACGACTATTTGGCTTCTTTGACATTTGTCACAATAAAATCAAAATCAGAGAAAAAACCCCAACAAAGAACAAAACAAACAAAAAACCCCAACCAAATAAAAAAAGTTTGAGAATTTTAAACCAACTAAGATGCTTGTAATTTGTGTGTTCTCCAAATGAATGAAAGTGCAGATTTATTATCTTTTAAAAATCTGACAGTATAAGTGTACTTGCAAGTTTCAAAGTCTCCTTCCATCCTGGCAAAATTACAAATTCCAGGAGTGCTCCAGTCATTTTAGTGAATACCAAAGGTTCACAAATGCATCTCCTATACTAAATTTAAAGAGTATTACACTTACTTAGGTAACAAAAAAATGCATCTCCCCGGCTTTTAAGTGTGAAAAATATCTCCCTGTTTGAGAAGGATTAAGAAAATTTGAGTTTCTGAATGCAAAACTAATAGGGAGAAAAATATGTAGGTAAAACCCCTCCTTTCCACATACTACTGTCATAACACACATTACTTGTATAAAAACAAAACCATAGATGACATGAAGATATGAGCAATGAAAAGCTAGAAATACCTGAAAAGGTGAAAGAAAAAAGCAGCACAATGAGACCTCATGGTAGGGGAAGGAAAAATTTTTGGGAAGAGGGTAAACAAATAAACAGGATTAGATTTTTTTTCCCCCCGAAATGTAGAAGGAAGACCTGCTGGCATAGTGATAAGCAGGAAGTGGAGAGGGACACCTTAATTACAATTCTGTACACACTGAGGGAAGGAATAACAGAAGGTAAGGAGCAAGAGATAAAAAAGGGATTGCAAGGTTTAGCAGGTTATATTTAATTCATATGAGACAGCAAGGCCCTTGTAAACTCTTATGAGCTTACAGAAGCCAATGAGTAAGACATGGGGAAATAAGAGCCTTTCAAAAAAGGCTGTAACCATAAAACGTCATGAAATCTCTGCTTGTTTTTATGACTTGAGATTGATGTAGCCTCTGGTCTATGATTTTTTTTTTTACTTACCTTGTAGTTCCAAAACTTTGCTTTTTGCATCCCACAGCTTGTTCTCTGCAGAAGACATCTGTATATGAGCCTCTTTTTTAGCAAATGATATTTCACTCTGCAGACGTTGATGAAGAACTTCTCCTCTCTCAAGTTCCAACCTTAATTTCATTATTTCTTTTTCACAGTGAGACATCTAGAAAATAAATATTTCAGAAATTGCATTCACACCTGCCATCTTATTCCATCTGAATTTGAAATACAGTCTTGAAACTGCACATTTTAGATACTTTTTTTTTTTTTTATGCAAACTGATCCTGTTCCTAGATCACTTTCATGTACCTTAAACATACTTCCCTGTTTTTTTCCAAACATACTCTGCCTTAAGAAAGTAAAAACTCCAATTATATTCCACAGGCAATTTTCTGGTAACTGCATTTAAGGACTAGAAAAGCAGCTGTGTTGGGATACTAGATTATCAGACACCTAGTAAGTCACTATGTAAACACAAACTTCAGTCCAATGATGTTCAACAGTCATAATAGCAGTTAATAGCAGAATGCTATTAAACACAACAAAGAGAACAAAGAAAAGGCTTCAAAAAGGGTTCTTATCTGCTGTAAGAAAGACAGTCTAGTCACTGCTGCCAAAAACTGGACCCAGGAAACTATGTTCAAGCCATTTGCATGCAAGAAGGTGGAAAGTAAAACAGGCACTTCTTCAGACATCTACAAAGCAGCAGCATGCTTATTAAGAGGAGGTCCATTCATGGGAAAAAATTGAACCCCATTACAAAAGTTTTCCCTGATGCTCTTGTGGCAAACTAGTAACTAAATGAAGTAGCAGTGAAAAAAATACTTCATTAAAATTTCCTTTAGTTTGAATTTTATTACTGCTCTAAGTAACAATTCTGCTCTTAGGAGGTTGTTAGGGGCAGCTGGTGTGGGTGCTCATTCATCTGTTTTCTACTAAATACAGCTAATAAACCAAGTTTGTTGTTCCCTATCCTTTTATTTAGAAATTCCTGCTTCTTACACAGTGATTTCCTCTTGTTGTGCTCCCACTGCTCCATCAGTGGTGGGGTGATTCTGTAAAATGGATCCCTGAAATTACTGGGATTAAAACACCCAACAAAACACATCTTACATTGAGAATTCCAAAACTGGGGGTGCAAAATATTCTTCTGCATGACTTTGCTGTTGTGTATTGCTCAAGTTTCTTACACACACCTTCAACTATTAGCAAGGACACTACAAGTGGTATCAGTTCCTGTGGACAGGTGTGAGATGTCTATACAGTGCTACTTTGCTATTTTCCAGCTACTGAATGTGATTTTGAGTCACCTGATGAGAGGATTATTTCAAGGAAACAAATGGCATTTAAGGAAACAAATTACATTTATTCCAAGGGTAAAATAAAGCAAAAAAAAAAGTCCTTACCTCTTGATTGTGTTGACTGTGTAATTCCAAATTTCTTTTCTCCAGCCAATGGAGTTTTCTTCTCAGATCTTCAACAGTGTCCATTTCTGTTTGATTTGTATCCTCAGGCAACTGGAACTCTTCTGTATTATTATCTGAGCTGAAAATTGTGTTTTGAAAAAGTATGAGCATTCCTTTGAAGTTGCAATGCTGATTTACTTCAATTACCCAATCATGGGTCCAGAGTTTTAGACCTTCACATATGTAAAATTATTTTGTGCAGTTTTCACTTTACTATTGCACTTTGAAAAAAGGATTATATAGAATTGCTTATTGTGCAAGATATGGGAGATGTGGCAGCAGGACTTTAAAAGAGATATTCACTTTGGATTAACAAAGTTGATTTAAGCATAACACATTCATTATTATTTTTCAGTATCTTTGTTTCTGATAATGGACTTCCATAATTTTTGATAATTAGCTTCCAGGAGGCTTAAAAACATAATTCCAATTATGCAAGTTAAAACAACTGGCAAGCTTTTTGTCTCCACAATGAGACTCATTTTTTAACATTATTTACTGCCTCAAAACCATCTCTGTCATGAAACAAATGCAGAGATGTGGGGAAAAAAACCTCTCTTTTACACACTTTGTCTTCAGAGATACATACATTCAAACTACAGACATGCAACTGATCACAAACACAACACAAATTGAAGGTTTAGTCCTACAAACTACCCTGTTTTATCATAATTTCCACTACTATTGCAGTTAAAACAAAATCTACTTGGAAATTAGCAGAATCAGCCCTCAAGCACCACGAACAATAACAAAAGAGTCAAAATCACGTTTGTATATATAAAATGAAAAATTTATAAAAAGAATATATAAATTTATATATATACACTCACACATAGAGGTATATATACATATAAATAGGTATATTTTAAAAAGTATTTATTAACCAATCAAGTAATTTTAAGTGAAATTATTATAACTTCAAACTGGAAAACTTTTAAGTTATTTCAGCTCTTGAAAATCAGTGTTCACATTATTTGATATGTTCGTTTTTGCATTATTTTAAGTATGTAAGACTGCAATAGTTATTTTCTATAGACAAAAGTGCAAGAGTTTATGGGAAATAAATGTGAAATGCACTGATAAAAGAAACATGATTAAATGAAGCACTAAACTGGTATCGTATAATACAGAAATAGAAATACTAAAATACTATACCTTTGTCTACATGAACTATATTTTACAGAAATAACACTGTACTGGCATTTAATTAATAGCTCTTTCTAAATAAAAAGTGGCCACTTTACCCCTAGATTTGTATATAGACAAAGTTAACTTTTTTCATTACCAAAAATTTACTCGATGACATATGTTTTCTAAATTATTTTTTTTTTTGACTGGCCAAAGAGACACAAATGCCATCAACAAGGGGATTGGTGACTTAGATTAAATCTCGTCTTTGAAGACATTACTACTATAGAAGAATGAAGTTTCAGTTTTTATGCTGCAGACCATAAATATTTTATAATTGAATAAATACTAAGTGTGCTCCCATTTAAAAAGAAGACGGAATTCATCTGTCAGATCAAAACAGCTATATGTGATCAGAAATTGTTCCACAAGGTGTCGTGTTCTTAACATAGTTTATGTATTTAATAAGTGTAGGAGATAATAATCTTTGAAACCTGCATGCACTGCAAGAAAACCACAAGCTCATTATTGGTTTTCAGTACTTACTACCAGAGCCATACTCAGAGCAAGCAACATGACTCAAAGAGTAAGAGGTCAGCAACAATTAAAATCACTTTTTAAAATACAACACAGCTACTGCAATAAGAAGATTTGGAAATAAGTAGAATCTGAACAGCCAGAGCTTCTGTAAGCTGAATAAAATATTGTTTGTGGACATCATGTAATAGCGTTGAGTGGCGCTTTTTTCTCCCTTTCTGGGGAAAACACCGAAGAAATAAAGGCAGGTAATTTTATTTGGAGATGATGAATGAAGCATCAATCTCAGCTGAAAATAGATAAAAGCCAGGCAGTACCAAGGGGGGAAAATGAAACCCAAACTGAAAACTGGGGAAGACTTGGTCCAAGAAACCAGGGTTATGGAAAGGGACCATTTATTTGGTCTGTAGGCAGTGGGGGAGTCATTTGCCTTCTTTAAACTTGTTGAGATTAAATATTATTTTCCTGGAAACTACACAGACTGAATGCAAGAGAATAGCCACTTTTTGTAAAAACCTTTTGAGGCTTTAATTAAATTACATTGACTTTTATGGCAGTCAGAATTAAAGAAATCTGTTTCTTTCAGCTCTCCTATGAAATATCCACCACCAAAAAATCATAATGGAAAGACACATTAAAACTCACTCAGAGGAGAAACTAACTAGTCAATTAACTATTTTGCTTAACTGAATCTGTGGGGGGGCTGTGGGGGAGAATAAAAAAAACCAAAACTGTACCATGCACAAATTATGACACCACAAGCATTAGCAAATTAAGGATGCTATGGAAATGAAAATGTATATTAGAGCATTAAAACAGAGAACATAATACTAAGTACTGGCAAAAAAAGCATTAGACTCCTTTTGAAATAGCTTCTGCACAGATTCTGGAGTCACAAGGCAATTGATGGAAACTTAAAAATATATATCAAAAAACCTTAGTTGTTTTTCTTAGTATAGAACTGAAAAAAACCCAAACCAACAAAAACAAACAAATGAATGAAAAAAAACCCAGCCAACCAATGCCATAACTGTTGAACTATTACTTATGCTACCCACTTCATTTTGGTTGTCTACTTATGTATTTTCAAATAATATAGAAACTAGCCTGAAGAATTTTTGTTTCTGTGATACTTCCTTTAATTGTCACAGCATGACAGCAAATGCAGGACTTTATGAAAGCTTCCTACTACCACTTGTAGGAGATTTTTCCTTCCATCATCATATAACAGCTAGAAGTGCTACAACCATAAGGCCCTCAGAAGAGTCAGTCAAAGACAAAACCACACAAAGTCCCTAGAAGGTTTCAAAGTATGCACAATTGGCAATCTAATCAAAAATTCAGAGAATGTTTTCTACATCCATTTTCATATATTAGTAGATCATCAACCCTTGGTTTTCAGCTAAAATACATTTTTTTACCAACTACAGCTTTTAATAAGACACACCATTTTTATTAAAACACCATTTTTAGCAGGACTTTAAGAATCTTTAATAAAGCATATGAGCAGGTGAAATAGCTCTTGAGTTCTACATTGCAAGAAGGTACTTTGTAGCTCAAAGCCTAAATTCTCAGTGTTCACTTCACAAGTTTGTTGGTTACAGTCAGCACTGACCATTGCAGAAAAGCAGCTTTTCACTAGCTTCAATTCCACAGCTGGCAAAAAAATGCAGACTAATTTTTCAATTGAGAGAAATGTTCTTTCACTTACTACCCAGCAGTGTAGGTAATTTTGCTAAATTTCTGCAGCTCAGGGAGCAGACTGCAGTCTGATTTTCTGACCAAAGTCTGTATTTGTGGAACTTTGCTGTTCCCATATAACTGGCAGTTTTGTACAGACTAAAGAGAGACAAATAGTTTGTGCCAAAGATCAAACACTTATCAAGTTATAAAATACAGGGGTCATGGTAAGACTGTCAGCCAATCTCTGCCACCTCAATTAATGTGCAAAATTCTCCTGTGCCTCCTGGGCAGTGTTCCTGCATGCTGGCAGAAACTATCTCTACTTCCTGATGACTCTATGACAGCTTGCATCTGTCACACCATATCTGGTTCTTCCTCAGCCCTAATTGCACAATTTCAGGCATCTAGCAAATAAATGAGCCACAAAAGCAGGAATTAAACTGCTACACTTAAAAATCCAGAACTGGACCTCACCGATTAGCTTCCCTGGAAGCGATGTTGTCTGAAGGTTGTAAACTCATGGTGTCCAAATTGCAGTTTTTTAAGTCTATAAACTGTGAAGAATTAAGAACATAGTTAGCCATACATCCTTGTACTCAATGAGTTTCAAAGATTAGCCTCTTCTATATCATAAAACCATCAAGGCCACTACCAGAGACATGCTTTACCTTATTTGTCAACCTACCAAAATACTGATTTTTTTAACCACTCATGCTACCATGTCACATGAACAATTACCACAACTGTAATCGACATCGACTTTAGGAAACAGAGTTGTACTGCTAGTCCTCTAAGCCTGAATATTGTAGAGAAATAAATAAATATATATATAGCAGAATATCCACTATCAGAGCTTTCAGAACACCAATAAAAATTATTATATTTGCGTAGATTGAGCTACAGTCTCCTAAGCAGATTACAAACTTTGCTTCTCTTCAAAACAATTCTACACAATTCTAAGGAAGATAAACAAAGGTACTATGATTTTTGAAGTAGATCAAATATCCAAGGTTGCCTGCCTAATAGAACACTTGCTATGTTAAAGGCTGGTAA
Source organism: Taeniopygia guttata (assembly GCF_048771995.1). NCBI lineage: Eukaryota > Metazoa > Chordata > Aves > Passeriformes > Estrildidae > Taeniopygia > Taeniopygia guttata. Next base: position 63,775,761 of record NC_133063.1, on the reverse strand, counting down.
GTCTTTCACAAATTGCACAGAATTTTTGCATTAAGATGTAGCCCTGAGAACTAAGAGATTTGTTTTTCATAACATCATTCTTTTTATTATTGCAACTTACACCAAAATCTCATAATGCTAAAAAAAAAATAAAATTGTAGTTTCGTAACACTTATCAAGTGTTAAGATCAAAACAATCCAAAAATAAATCAATCAAACACAATCAAAACATCAAAATATTTTCCGTCACATCCACATCATTCTGAAGTTTTAAAACTTCTTTAAATTACTCTGAAGTTGCATAGAGTAAAAGAAAAAACTAATTCTGAAGAGTGTCACCTAGGAATGCTAAAGATTTTGAATATGCACTATTCCTCTGTTAAAATACCTATCAATAGCTTACTAGCACACAAAGGGATAAATTCAAAAAGCATGCAATTTCATTTAGGGGCATAAAAAATTCCAGTGCAATGGAGCAGCTTGTGGAAGCTCTATAAGTAAACAAAACAGCAGAGGAAGCCTTTGCTTGGGGAATTATGTTTGATGTGTCATTAAAAGCTTGTGTCAGTTTCTTCTTGCAAACTTCCGAATATATGCCGAATACTTCAGAATAGGCCACTGATTTAGATATGAGGAAGAAATTCACCACAGTGAGGATGGTGAGACCCTGGCACAGGGTCCCCAGAGAAGCAGTGGCTGCCTCATCCCTGGGAGTGTGTCCAAGATCAGGTTGGACGGGGCTTAGAGCAGCAGCCTGGGACAGTGGAAGGTGTCCCTGCCCATGGCAGGGGATGGAACAAGACGACATTTGAAGGTGATAGAGACCGCTCAAGAATAAATCTAACCGTGATCTTAAGGGGCTCTAACTTAAAACAGGCAAAGCCCGGAGCGAATAACAAATCCGCAGTGAAGCTGCAAAAACTCACTGGAAAGTCTGCAGCGGATTTCTGGAGCTATCCCGACGATGCTCGTCCTCCAGCATGACGAGGTGACACTGCCGCAGGAGTTCCAGTGCTGGGAGCAGCCGGGAGCCCAGACGGGAATTCCGCGGCTGCCAGGGATGCGCGCGGCGATGTCACAGCGCCCCGAACCGAGCGCGGCGCTCCGTCGGGGCTCCGCCGCTCTCTCCCGCCTCCCAGACATCATGAAAGGCTTAAAGGCTCCCGACGGTAAAATACAACCGCAGGAAATTAAAGACCGACTGACACCAGAGCCAGGCTGAGACGTGCGTGTCCTCAGGGCAGCGCCCAAGCTGTGGAGAGGAGCAAACAGCCAGAAAGTTTTGAATGTCTGTGGACAGAATTCAAAGCACGGGGCTCTCTGGACCAGAGCAGCGCATCTCCCTCGATGAGGAGGGAGTTAGGGCTAGGGAAAGGTTCTCGTGAAACCTCTCAAGCCGAGCGATTTCGAGCCCCAAGTGTGAGCATGTATGTCAAACAGCAACTGTTCCCACCTACAATACCCTGGGAAAGCACTCTCTCCTTCTCCAATCACTGCTGTACTTTCTGTGGCTCCATTTTTAAAGTTCCTGTTAAATTCTCTCTCTGCACACTTAGTGAGCAGATGATTTAACTATTTGCTAGCAGCAGCCATGGTATCCCGAGCTTCTTTCAGGTTTTGTCTTACAGCACACATCCATCAGGATACCTGGGATACATCATTCAAGACTGAAGTTTTTAATTGCAAGAGATAAAAACTCCACAACATTCCACACTCTCTGGGAAAAGTCTCAAAACTTCATTTCTCCTTTGTGACCTGATCTCTGTAAATGGCTTTCAGCTGTAGTTTTGTTAATTCTGTGTCGTGTAGTTATTTTAAATATATTGAGCCAAATAAAATAAGGGGGGGTGGAGGGTGTGCTGTGTGTTGCTTCATTTCTTCATTATTATTTCCAAGAGAATTTAGTACACAAGGTTGTGATTATAAAACAAATAAAATAGAGAGTAACACAACAACCTAACTCCATGGACAAATCAGGGTCACAGAAAAATGAGGTTTAAATTTGGATACCTGAAATAAAGATTGAGTTATAAAATGCAGACTTTCTCACAGTTGTCTTCTCTTTCCTTTTGCAAAGAGAAGTTGTCAGCTCCAGTCCATGGCCATGCTCTCTGCGTCTTCTTTTAGAGTTTCATGTAAGACTTAGCTTTTAAATCCTTCATTGGAGTGCAATTCTAGTTTTTTTTGTTTACTCCTGTAGCTGTTGCTCCTGTTCATTCCAAAGTGATCATGCCTGATGCTTCCAATGTAATGCATTGTTTCTTTCTCTTACACTCAAACCTCTCACAGTGTGATTAACTTTTGCTGACGCATGTTTAATTGCTCTTACAGGCTCTGGGCTTTCTCAGCTTCTTTTTTTCCATGATTTCTTACTGAAATTCCATTTGAATTCTGCAAGCTGTAGGTGCAGTATCTGGTGTTCCATCTGTGCTGCATGAAGCCTTCCTGTAAATTCAAAGATGGCCTTCTGCAAGGATGCTTTGTTTTTCATACTGGGCAGTCTGTCACACAGTCCTCCAGATGAGGACTCTTTCTCCAGATCAGCAGTGCACTTGCTGTGGCCTAGTGGAACTATCTCCATTATTACATTCAGCTTGTCCATAATTTCTGAGAAGGAGTTTCTGGCTGCACCTGTTTTTAAATGTCCACAAAGCCCGGACTTTGGTTTGTTAACAACATTCTGCTTTTCAGTCATGGAACTGATTATTGCAGCATGGAAATTATCTAGGAAACCAACTGAGTGCTTCAAAGCTGTCAGTTTCTTCCTTTTCACAAACTGGCAGATTATGCCTGTGTTTGGATTCTCCTACACACACTCAAAATCTCGAGCCCTGTCCCACCTGACCTGGTTCCAGGGATGGGGCACCTACAAGCTCTTGAGACAAACTGTGCCAGGGTGGCACCCTGCTCTGAGTAAACAAGGTCTTCCTTAGACCTACCCTGATTAGATCCCCTTTGTGTTTAAAACTATTTCCCACATTCTACTGTAACTGGCCTTATTAAAAACGGTGTCCCTCACTTTCTTCAAAACCCCTCTGAAGTCTTGCAAAGTGGCAATAAAGTCTCACTGAGGCCCACTCTTCACAAAACTGAATAACTCTACCTCTCTCTGCAGAACATAGGACAGGTGTTCTGTTTTCTGACTGTTTCTGTTGCCCTGTTTGGTAGTTTGGTGGTGTGTTCTGTTTTACCTAACAGCAAAAGAATTGAAGTAGCGCATTGTAGAGAGACATGAAATGGTGGTGGAGGAACCCAAGGCTGCCAGTCCTGGCACAGCACTCTGGAGACATTTGGCTGTGGGCAGGAGGGGCTTTGAGGGACTCACTGTGAGCCTCTGAGGGGCCCTGGTTTGTGTCCCCCACCCCACCCTTAGAGGTTTCTGGCACACAAACAGGGACAGCTGAGAGGGACTTGTCCCAGCCCCATCTGCTGCCTGGCATGCTCAGGCAGAGGGGAACTGGCCCAGGCTGACTGCCAGGTTGTGTGGCAGAGAGGGAACTGCAGGACCCATCGCCGCTGGACTGGCCCTGCTGGGAAGGAAGGTGCCATCCCACACAGGAGGGGCAGGGCATGGAAAGGCAGACACTGCTTTGTGTGCCTGTGGAAATTAGCACGGTGCTTGTCTTTCCAAGACAGGGACCTATGGGAGTCATTGGAGCTTCTTGAAATGCAGAAACCCCAGGGACAGAAAGCACCATTTCTAGAGCACTAGCAGGGCAAAAATCACGGCAAGATGGAGAAACCAGAATAAATGGAAGAGTGGGATTCAGGGCCAGGTTTCCCTGTGATGGCAAGGTCCTGCCCATGACAATTAAGGAGCAGATGGTCCCATTGTTTTACTTTCTGGGTCTTTCTAGGAACTAGAGGAATCCTGATGGAGTATGTGAGGCACTGAGCTTGCAAGGTCATGGTTCACTGTTCTTTGTTGGTTTTTTTTTTCCTTTGGACAGCATCCATTTGTAACATCAGCCAAGCCAGTGTCCATCCTGGCACCACTCATCACCGTCCTGAAGAGGATGCAGGAGAGAAGAATGTAAGAACGAAGTCAAGATGTCTTCACCACAACAAATTTCGAGGATTGTAGGATTGTAGAGTAGGATTGTTGAAGGGTTTTATCAAATAAGATTGTAGAGGAGGATTGTATAGTAGGATTGTTGAAGAGTTTTGTAGAATAGGATTATGGAGTAGGATTGTAGAAGAGGATTGTTTAAGGGTTTTGTAGAATAGGCTTGTAGAGCATTGTGGAGTAGGATTGTTGAAGAGTTTTGTAGAATAGGATTGTGGAGGACGATTCTGGAGTAGGATGGTTGAAGAGTTTTGTACAATAGGATTGTAGAGGAGGATTTTCATTAAATAAAGTTTCTGAAACATCAACTCACTTGGAAGACTGCCCTCCTTCTGACCCCTTCAGAAAACTCAACATTTCCTTCTGAATTACCAGTTGTATTTTATGGGTGTTAAGTCACACTTATGGCTTCTTTTGTATGGTTTTTAAGTGGGGGAAGGATCTTGTCCATTCATCCTCTCCAGACCACACTGTCTTTGGAATATGGCCCACTAGGCAGCTTTTGGCCAGCTGTAGTATTTCTAGTTGAGGCAGAAAGGGCAATGGCATTTGCAGGAAAAACCAAAGGGAAATGGGGCAGCCAAAACATCCTGTGCAGATGCAGGCCTTCAGCTGTGACTCGAGAGCATTTGGGTGTCTGCCACTTGGATTTGTATCGCGAAGGGCAATGTCTTTGGCTGGAGGAGAGCCTTGCTCAGCAGAGAAAGCAGAAAGATCAGAGAGGTGCTCTGAAAGGTCTCCTGCGGTGCAGAGCTGTCAGCGAGTGTGAGGTGAGAGCGGGCCCCGCCTTGCCCGGCGTGGAGCCGCAGCAGAGCCCTGGCAGAGCCCGGAGCAGCCTGAGCCTGGGCAGGGGCAGGCTGCAAGGAGGCCCTTGTAGCTGCAGGAGGCACAGCCTGGCCCTGCGTGCCTCTTGCTGGCAGCGGGTGCATCCTCCGCTCTCAGAGGCCAAGCGCAGCCGGCTGCTCCCGAGGGGAAGCGGAGCCCTGCTGGGCACAGCCCAGCCTGGAGGCATTGGCCCTCTGGAGTCTGCCCCGAGGAGAGAAAGGCCAAGGGCAGCTGAGGGCCGGTGGCCTGGCTCAGCATTCCCACTCTTGTGCCGGCTGCCCTGCGACTCCTGGCAAAGGTCAGCAGTGTGTGCAGCACTCTGGGCACCGGGGCAGGGAGCCGGGCTGCTCGGCAGGCTGGAGCACAGGGCAGCGTCCTTCAGGCACGGCGCTTGTGCCAGGGGACCATGGGCCAGCGGGAGGCAGGGACAGCTTGTCAGCTCCCGGCTGCAGGAGCCAGTGCCTCACACAGCTCTGGGAGGCAGCGCCTGCACTTCTGCACTGAGCCACAGCAAAGCTGTGACCTGCAGAGTGCTTTGCAGAAATATTCAGGGCCAGCAGGCCGGCCTGCTTTGTGCTCCCTGGCACACAGCAAGCGCTGTGCCACGCTGCAGCTCGGAGCTGCTGGGAGAGAGGTGTTAGAAATAAACTCTTAGGTACAATTAAATGGAGACAAAGTCATTAAAGCAAAAGAGAACCGTTCTTCTTAGTAAGGATTCAACTGAGCTGGGTGTACTTCCCTTTGGTTTGGTGTTCAACCCTCCCCCCCTCTCCCATTTTCCAGCACACATCAACACCCAACAAATTAACTGGAACAAATGCAAACCATAACTAACAACACCTAGCTGCTGGCGGCGCTGGGATGAGCCCCGGCAGCACGGCCCGGCGGCCCTGCTGGGAAAGAGCCCCCGAGCCCGCTGGGAAGGGGCCCCGCTGCCCCGCAGCACCCCTCGGAGGGCAGAGAGAAAGCCAGCTTCTTTTCCTCTCTTTTTTCCTCTCTTAAAAATGTTGTCCTAGAGGCGGCACCAGCTTTTCTAATTGGCTGAGCAGCGCGCCTGCTCTCAGAGGCACTCAGTGATTGCTTCTGCCTGGCACAGGGAAAGCTTATGGCAGAAATGCCTCACTTTCCCGGCTGCCTTCTTTCCTCCTCTCCAAAAATTGACCCATGCAAAACCAACAAAACTGGGTGCTCCTGGGGCTGGGGAACCTGGAGGCTTAGAGAATACTTGAAAAACTCGTGTGGGGCCCTTCAAAAACCTCATGTGACTTCATATCCAGACACACAGCTAAAGCTCAGCTATTTCTCTATTTTTTATCTTTTTAACTGAGAAAGGAAGTCAGATTGTATCAAAGAAAATTCTATAAAGCAATGAAAAGCATATGTACACTTCCCTTATTGCCTTGGGATTTTACTCCTTAAAAATTGCTAAGTTTCTCTATCAGTCTATTTGCAAAGTAACTGTTTATCCCAAGAAATTTAGATACATTTCCCCTTTGATTACAAATTAAGCATTGCACCTTCAAGGCATATCCAGGGATGCACAGGTGACACTGCGCTCATTGTCTCAAAGAAGGTGAGCGCAAACATAGAAATCCCCCCCCGACACCTCAGCATGCAAGCTGTTATCCAACTGCACAAACACCTTCTCTCCCAAACCAAATTAGTGCTTCTGTGTTTGCTTTCATGAACTTAGAATGCACTTTTCAGGACTTTTAAAACAAAGAAAGGCTCCAGTGATGCTCAGGTTGCTCAGGCTGAGGGCGCTGGAGGTGCAGCTCTGCCCCTGCTCTGCCCCACGTGCGGAGCTGTGCCCGTCTGCGCCGGGCTGTGCCCAGCCCAGCAGGATGTGCGTGTGGAGCAGGGCCGGAGGAGCCGTGGGGATGTGTGGGGGCCTGGAGCACCTGTCCCCTGGCCAGGCTGGGAGAGCCGGAGCTGTCCAGCCTAAGGAGGAGCAGGGAGCGGGGAGGCCTCACTGCGGCCTTGTGGTGCCCAAAGGGGGCAGAGAGCCATGGGGAAGGGGAAGGGTTTTAGACGAGAAGGGGAGATTGGGATTGGGTGTTCGGGAGAGCTGAGGGGTCAGTGAGACATTGGAGTGGGCTGCCCAAAAAGCTGTGGATGACCTGTCCATGGACCGCTCCAGGCCAGGCTGGGCAGGGCCCTGAGCGCCCTGACCTGGGGGGCGGCAGCGGCAGCTTTGGACAGGAACTGGAGACTTGGGAATGGGAGTCTTAGGGTATGGGAGTGTTCAAGAAACTGGCAATCCAAATGGATAATCTTGCCTCTACTTTTCTGATAGGTTTGGAAGAGCAGTAAAATTTGCAGTGGGCTGCCTAAAGGAACCAAAGGGATTGATCATATCCCTGACATTCCTTTTTTGGAGTTTGTCCCACTTATTTTGGTGGTTGTTTTTGATCACTAAACACCATGAGCTCAGTATTTTGCAACTCAATGCAAATCTGATTCTTGAAACATTTTCCAGGATATGTCTAGAAAGCATTTCAAGAGTTTGTAGCAAATGCAGAGGAACAGAAACCTTTGAAAACTTGATGTTCTGGAATTGGGAAGGTTTTGACTCTCTGTGGTTGTTAACAGTAGTGCAGAAATGCTTACGGTGTGAGCAGCAACCTGCTGGAATTGGGAACTGGTTTCATTTTCAAGCCATTGAGGCAGGCTTTTCCTTGGGGAGGTGGCTTTTCAGAGATCAGGGGTGCTGTCTTTTCCCTGATGTGATGTGCTCGGGTGGGAATGGCCCACAGCAGCATTTGGTGTGTATTCCAGCCTTTGCAGGAGTGTTTTCTGTATCCTTGTGTGCTGCCATTGGTGTTGCAAAACCCAAGGGCCATGTTAATATTAGTGGCAGAGAAAATGCTAAGGCTTTGTTCCCTGTCAGCGTCAGCGAAAGTGCCCTGGAGGAGCAGTTGATTCCAGACCAGCTCGGAAACGGAGCAGGCTGCTGCCCTCCAGCGCAGGTGGAACTTTGCAGACGGAGCCAACAGAGCTTAAGGAAAGTGGCACACCTGCTTTTGAGCCTGGTAAGAACAGAAGCGGCTTCTGGAGGGTTGAAGACCATCTGGCCATGTGCTTTTGCCAGTTTCTAGGCCCTTTACTGGGGAGGAAGGGAAACCTTGGGATTGAGGAAGCTCCTGGTATGGCATCCCTAAACAGCAAGCCTTCTGACAACGGTTTTGGTTTGTTCCTGAGATCATTATTGCTGCTGCTTGTTATTGCTGCTCGTATTGGCTGCAAGTGGGAGATGAGCTGTGTAGGAAAGGTCCTCAAGTGCTGCTCAAACACCTGAACGTGTGTTCTGATGAGCTGGCAGTCACTGCAGCTGCCACAGTGGAGGGTGGCAAGCTGAGTTGGAGATCTTCCAAGCTTGATGGAGATGAGGAAAACCTGTCATTAACTCTGCCCCATCCTTCAAGGAACCAATCTACAGCATTGTGCCATAAAATGAGTAATTGCTGTGGTTTGTTTGTTTGGTTTTTTTCCTGTGTGCTAAACACTCCCCTATATGAAATGAATCATCTGTTGATGTGAACCTCCTGTAATCTGTTGTCATCCAATAGAACCTGTGAGGAGCTCAGCTGCCCTTCAGCTTGTTTTGCACAGGGTTTGCCCTGCTCCCTGTGCACTGTTGAGGGCAAAGCTTGAGTGAAATGCTGGACACATTCCTGAACCTGAGGGCATGGTGAATCCAGCCACAGCCTGTTCTACAGTGGCAGCCCATTGCATTCCTCTGCAGTCTCTGACCATGGTTCTAATGTTCTCTCTTTTCAGCTGGTGTAGAAGTCATAGATCTCACAGGTGACTCTTCTGAGCCTGAAGTCATCACTATCAGTGATGATGAGTCTCCTGGGGTAAGTAATGACTGGCACACTCCTCACCATCTTGCATTCAAATTACTTTTCTTGCCTGTCTTCTGAAATCTTACTGAGTACCCTGGCCTCAAAGGTTGAATGATGGCTGTGATTTGCCACAGTTTAGTCAGCAGTTCCCAGTCAGCCACAAACACACTCATGAACATATTAGCATGCCTGAGAACACCTTGCAGAGAGTGGGTGAGCAACCTAAAAGGTTGTTGCTTCTGTGATTTAAAGGAGAGCACAGGAAGCCTTTGACTTCCCAAGGAAGAAGCGTTTTAGCTGCAACATCAGTTTAAGGTACCTCTGTCACTGAGGTGTAAAATGCAAGTGCGGATGACTGGGGTACACAATAATTTGGTTTCTTATTCCAAGAAGTCTTTAAAAGGGTCACATTTGGTATTTTTTCATTTTCCCCTACTATTTGGTAAGAATATGCTTGGATCCAGCCCACAATGCCGTGTATCTGCTCAAATTTGGGTTGTCACTGCTGCTGTGCAAAACAGAAACATGCAGAAAACATAGCACAGTAGTTATATCCTGACGGGGTTGTTCCTGAACCTTTGCAAAAAAAAGGCCTGAAATTTTACAGCAGAATTTGCATGACCCAGCTCCACATGCACCAAATGCAAGAGCAGGGTTGGGTACAGGGTTTTTCCTCTTCAGTAGCTGTTCATATAAGTAATGTTCAGGCTATCACAGGTGAAATTGCCAGTTTGGGGGAGAGAGAAAGACAGGCTCCACCTCAAATCCAATTAGGGAACTGAAATAGGGATGCAGGAAGTACAGTGTTCAGGTGGTTCTTAAGCGGTGGTTGCATTTCTACCCCATTTCAGGACAGGCAGCAGAGCCAGCAGCAGCCACATCTTTCCAGAGCATCAGAGAATTCAGCTGAGCCACTGGCAAGGAATGATGAAGATGATGAAGAGGAACCAGGAGATAGTGGGTATGTGAGAGGAAGATATCTCTCTAAATTCTAATTTCTGGTACATAGTAGGAACAGGTTTTTCCAAGCTGCTGGGTTCTGCTGAAGTCTGTGCAGAAACTTCAGACCAGGAATATAGTGGCCTGTCTGGCAGAGAAGTAAGCAAAAGAATCCAAACAAACACATAGCAAAATCCAATGGAAACCTTTCTTTTCTTTTCATGCTGTCATGGTTGAATATTTGTTACAGTGTGGCTTGATATATGCTGAAATGCTTGCAGTGCATAGCAGCTTGGGGAACAGTTGTGGTACTGGGCTGGGATTTTGCTTCATCAGAATAGGTATTACATGTTGGTAACTCTCTGTCTGCAGTGAGATTATTGGCTTCACCTTCAAATGGCTGCATGTTCTTTCTGGTTCCCTCTAGCTCATGGTCAGCACGTCCTGCTAGTCCTCTACGAGGGAGGGTGACAACTCACAGGTGCAGGACAAGGAGCAGAGCCAGCAGCACCCACATGGCTCCAGTGACACAGAGAATTCAGCAGAGCTATGGGCGAGTAACCATGAAGAGGAACCAAGAGATAACAATGAGTATGTGACTGATGAAGTGTCTCTCCAAAGTGTAATTTCTGATATTCAGTAGGCACAGGTTTTTTTGCCAAACTGCTTGATTCTGTGTGATGGAATCTGATTTGAACCATAGTGGCCTGTCTTGAAGGGAACTAATGGGAAAAAACCCCCAACAATAAAGCAAAATCCCAGAGAAACCTTTCTTCTCCATTCAGGAAGTCATTATTGAATGTTTCTTAAATGATGGATTGCAATACACTGTAATGCTTGCAGTACATAAAAGCTCTTGCACTGGTGTGTTTCTGGGCTGGAAGGTTGCTAAATCAGAATTAGGGGTTATTTCTGTTTTTGCAGTTTTATGTGTTGGTATTTCTCTTTGCACTGTGAAATTGACAGCTGCATATTCTTCTAGTTCTATTAACTCTGATGAATGGCCAGATCGTTTTGAGAGTCCTCCGACATGGCAGGATGACATTACAGATGTAAGCATGATGTTCTTATCACATGTTCTTGTCCTTTCTGCTTTGTGGCAGGGGAGGAGACAGAGTGGGAGCTCCGCCTCTGTCTCAGCTGCCATTCTGTCTCCTCAGCTGTCCTAGGTGGGATGCCACATGCAGCTGGCTGGAAGCACAGCCCTTGTTGGGAAGCTCCAACTTGCCCATCCCTCCAAGTCCTTTCTTGGTGGTGTCCACAGAGGGAGAAGCCCTTGCCAGGATGGCACTGGCAGCTCTGTGTGTTCCTTATAGTTTCATAGCATTGTCTGAAAGACTCCACATAGCCCAAGTCCAGTTTGCCTGGTGCCAATAGAACAGCAAGGTGGAATTCTTTACTCCCAGATTTCTGTTGTGGCTTCCTTTCTTCAGTAGCTGTTCATCTAACGTGAAATGTTAAGGTTATCATAGCAGAATTTGCCAGCTTTGGGAGAATGAGGGAAATAAACAGCGCCAGGTCAAATCCAAATAGGAAAGAGGAACAGGGGAGGAGGGTGTTCAGGGTGTTCCTAAGCTGCCCCTGTACCCTGTTGCAGCAATGAGAGCAGAATCAGCAGCACCCACTTCTTTGCTTTTCAGGGCAGCGGCTCTTTGTGCTACTGCTTTGAATGCTCTTAGGCAAACTTAGAGGGTGATCCCCTACCCTTGCTCTCCTCCTCTGCTGTAACTGCTTTCTGAGCTGGGGTTTGTGTGCAGCACCAGGGGGGCTCACCAAATCTAATTGTATCTTCTTTTCTCTCCCTTCCCATGTGCATCAATGGAAGCTTCTTGAAGGTGAGTTGATGTTTTACAGTAGGTAATGGACTTTTATCTAAAATGTGATAGTTAGTTTTGTTGTACTTTCCCAAGAAAGTTGAGCAGCAGGGATTGAAACTGCTTTTAGCAAAAGGCAAGGGACAGGGCTAAAGCCTCTGGCCAGTGTCTTAGAGAACGGATGCAATGTGTGTGTGGTGGCCTCTGTCAGTCACAGTGGGAAATCCCTGCAATAAAAGTTGTAGCTGAATACTTATGCGGAAAGAACTTTAATTTGGTAACACTTTCTGCAGTTTTAATTGATTAGTGTTACATGGACACTGGAGTTGCAGAAGTCATCGCTGCCTGCGGTTTCTGAGAGTTAAAAAGCATTTCTTGACCCTTTTGCTGTTACAGAGCAGGCCATTAAAAATGGTTCTCCCTGTGACTCAGTCAATATGTTGTCCAGAAAAATTTGATTTGTTACTTGGGTGTGACAGGTAAATAATCCTACACTTGAGAGACACTTTGGTTGTTTATTTCAGTGTTTCACCAGTCTGGGTGCACAGTGGTATTTCACAAATCAGACACTCCCACTATCAAAATAACTTCTATTCTTTATAGATTTTTATCAAACAAAGAAATTAGCATTACAAGTAACATGGTTATCTCCTTAGCTCAGATTCTCTCTTCTTTTGGTTAATGATTGTCTTATTTCTCACTTTAATTAGTCCACTCGGTCCATTGCTCAGTCTCCCTCTTCTTTTGGGCTGGGGAGTTTCTTGAGCTGCTGCTCCATGAGTCGGGGGTTGCAATCTCCCCCTGCAGCAATTATTTTCTACCAGTCAGAGCTGCTTTCAGGACAGTTGGGTTTCTTAGCCCCTTCCTTATCCTGGGAGTTTTGCCAGATGTCCTTTTGGCCCCTCAATTCTGCATTTTTTGTGTCCACTCTCAGTGGGCATCCTTCTCCCCAAGCTTTGTTAACCCTTCCCCAAATCTGAGCTCCTTCAGGCATGTCAAGCCCTGAACCTTTACAAGGCGATTCTACCAACAAGGAATTTGTTTTTCTTCCCCACTTAGAGCTTGTTTGTTAGTTGCTGTCTATTTAATGGAATAAATCTCCCTGCCAGGTGATTTGGTTTGAAAGTATAGAATGATCAAATATAGCAATACAAAGAGCATCCTTCCTTAAGAAATCTTTCACAAAGTCTACATTTTGCATAACATATAACTCCATTTTCAAATGACCGGAATTCAGGAGGATGATGACGGCAATTTCTAAGGGGATACTGCTCCGAGTAGTTTTATAGTTTCCAGGGACTTTCCTTGAGAATCTCTCGGGTCACCTTTTTGAGCTGTGTGTAGGCTGAACAGAGCAAATATTTTATGTTGTTTTGTAGCAGAGTAGTCACAATGTCTGGAAGGGTCCAGTCTTAATATTTGGGAAAGTAGTTTGTTTGAAATTGTTTTTAACCCAGCTGAAGAGTGTCCATTTAAAATAGGAACCATGGCTGACTGCTTACATAACTTGTTTCAAAGGTAGCCCCAGGGAGAGAGAGAATAATAGATCTAACTTCTGAAAATTAAATTACAGTGCATGGACAGGAAAGAAGAAATGTTACACTGAGCAGCCAGGAAGAGGTGGATGGCTCTGGTAATGGAACAGGAGCTAATGATGCACCTGTGGCTGACTCAGCCCCTGCAGAACAGGGAGCAGAGGAGGAGGACACTCAAAGTTCAGAGTATGTATGCCTCATGCCCCACCACACACAGAATTCTGTGCCTTTCTTTCTTTTCTGTGTAGGACTTAGTAATACTGCTATGCCTGATTTATCTCTGACACCTTCCCAACTCTACATATTTCCTTCCTTCTCCTACATTGCAGGATGATCACATGATACCATTTGAATTTTGGGAGAAAAAAGCAGCCCAAAGCAGATGTACATCTTTGCATAGAGCCTTAGAGACGAGTGTGGGAGTATGGCAAGGAATGGGGATTTGTCACAGGCCATAGCTCAGTATTGCATTTGCTTTTTCTGACAAGCTGTAGTAGTGATGTTAGATATGGAAATGCTTCCATTGTAATTACTGGGGCTTGGCATCACAGGATGCCAACAGGAACAGCTGGGCAAATTCCAACAAAAATTCCCTGCTGGAATGGTGCCAGCTGGTTGCCTTTCTCCTGGAGCTGGAGCCCTTCTTCCCAAGGTGGACTTGTACACAGGCAGCTGTGGAGTTCATGCTTTTATGGCCAGTGCTGGATGTCACAAGCCCTGATTTGCTTGCTTCTGTGATGGAAATCTTGCAGTTCAAGTTGGGTGCCTGTACAGTAAAATTCCCATTCTGCAGAGGAACAGGAAAGTGCTGCTGTAGGAGCACTCCATCAGGATAAGAAAGATACAGTTCATTGGACTGATTAATTTTAACCAAGTGTCTTTGTCACTAGGGATGACAAAGAACATTAGAATTATGGTATAAGGTTTTCAAAGTGTTTTTTTGGGGTGGGGGGAAAGACACAGGTTTTAATAAAGCTGGTGTGCTTTGAGCCTTTTGGAAAGGCAATGTAGGAGACAACTTGAGTATGGAACTTTTAGGTGTCAGGCCTTAAATATGCCGCCTAAAGGGCTTCTACAATTCTAAACCATAATGCAGCCCTTCCCAGGGCTGGATCTTGCCAGAACTTTGTTACTCTGTAGTTGAAAGTTGGGTCCTGGAATGAATATTCTGGCGTGAATAATTCCCAGAGGACAGCTGATGCTGTAGTTACAAAGCTGTTACTGATGACCTACTGGAAGTCAAAGTTGCCATACACAAACTGGCCAGTGCTAAAGACTGCTGCTACTTCAAAGCCCAGAGCAGGGTGACTGACTGCACCTTTCTCCTAGTGAAAACCAGGACACCCTTTCCCTCAGGGCAGGGGAGACCCCAAATCCTCATTAAATGCAGCAAAGAGAGACTTCAAGACAGCAGGGTTCTTCAAAGGAAATGTGTCATGGCTAGTCAGTGCAGTTGTATGAATAGGTGAGATTTTATACATCAATAACTACTGAAGTGTGGTTATATGAACAGCTGCATGTTCTTTCTAGTTCTGTTTCCTCTAGTGCGCAGCAAGGAGCTGTTATTAGGTGTCCGCTTTGCATGGAGTTTTACTCAGAGGTAAGGATCCCCTTGTTGTCGTCCTTTCTGCTTTGTGGGAGGAGAAAGCCAGAAGGGGGAAGCTGCACAAGTCCGTTGGATAATGTGGGATGCTGTGGGCAGCTGGCTGGAAGCACAGCCCTTGCTTTGCAGCTCCACAAGTCACTTCTTGGTGAATGTAGAGGCAGAAGCCCTTGCCAAGATGGCACTGGCAGATCTGTGGGTCCCTTGTAATTCTAATTCTAGATGCTCTAAATAGAGCCTGGTGCAGTTGAGCAGCAAAATCAAATTCTTTCCTCCCAAGAAATATTGTGGTTTTCTTTCCTCCAGATTATGAAACATGGACAACAGCTTGTGGCAACCCTATGTGGCCATGTCTTCTGCAGTAGATGCCTCCCTATTGCCCTTGGGGTTGCTCACATATGCCCAACCTGCAGGGTGAAACTCAATGCAGCAGTATATTTTCCCATTTATTTATGAGTGCTTCTCAGGACAGACTGAGATGGATCTTGGCCAATAGGCAGTGTAGAGACTTGTTTCTTTATTTATATAGTTCATCCTGTGTAACTTTCATTTTTGCTGGATTCAATTATAAATAAAGTTTGGATTGATTTAAATATAGTCTGTCTGCTCTTCTGTGCTGGACTGTACTGATTGTAGTTCTGGTGGCCAGTGTGTGTTGTGCAGGGAAAAAGAAACACAGCCTGCTTGGGGTGAGAGGGATTTAATTTCTCAGGCCAGACTCTGGTGGACGCTTTGGTGAAAATGTCATGACTTCATTGCTCAGAAGATGGAAAGAGTAGCAGGTTGTGCACACAGCCAAAGAAAGCAATGTTCTTTGGCAATAACCGGTACATTAACAAACTGCTGCATTTAGTGCTGTAAGGTTTCATTAGAATTAGAATCTGGAAGCTTTTGAAGGAATGTGTTTTTGAATGTCTGAAGTTGGTTACCATCTTTGAGCTGTTGGCAGTACAACTGTGTTGTAGCTTCCTTCAATCACAGCAGTATAATCCTATGTTACACTAAAGAGAAATGCAACTGTCCAGAGATTTAAAAATTGGACATAAGAGAGGAAAGAAAATTACTTCTGTTATACAAAAGTAATAAAGAGGCACAGGCAAATCTCAGGTAAACAGTGGGAAATTAAATTCCACCAAACCGCCAGACAAAACCTGAGAGTCCCACACCCGTGAGACACCGGTGAGACCCAGCCAAGCACAGTGTCTCTGTGCGATTTTGCTGTTGGGGCTTGTGGCCGGGGGGCAAGCCGACCCAGGCCACTACCCTCACCAGCCATTTAGATGAGTCATGCAACATCTTTCAAGTGACAAGGTGTTCAAAGAGGTCACCACAGTGAACACCCCATCCTTCGTGTTCCACGTAGCCAACCTGTTTAGAAGCTACCTTTCTAACCCTAAACGAAACCAAACCGAACCTGACTAACCCCTGTTAGCTTTGCTATGATGTTAAACCCCCTTTCTACGAAGGCATTGCTTCAGACACCTTCTTCAGTTACTCCACAGCCAGTGCCCCCCACCAGTGCAGATGGGACACTCCCCGCAGAGGAATCACCCTGAGTCAAATCACAGGACAGGGCAGATGTTTTGGCAATGCAACTTTAGCAAAGCAGAAAGGCAACTTCTGCACTAAAGTTGTCAAGCCCAACAGAAAAACCAATAAGTGGGTGGTCCCATCCACATCTGGGATGTGGGTTTGCCAGCGATCCGGAGTGAGTCCTTGTGTGTTCCTTGCCAAATTTAATGACTCTGTCAAATTCTGTGTCCAAGTTCTGATTGTTCCTAGGGTCATGTACCACTCAGCTGAAGAGATATACCACCTTCTCGAGGAACCTGACAGACTCCACAAAAGAGAAATAATCACAGGTATAACCATCGCAATGCTGCTCGGCCTGGGAGCAGCTGGCACAGCCACGGGTGTCTCAGCCATCGCGACCCAACAGCACGGACTCTCTCAGCTGCAAATGACCATCGACGCAGACCTGCAGAGGATCGAGAAATCCATCTCCTATCTAGAGAAATCAGTCTCTTCGCTTTCAGAAGTGGTTTTACAAAATAGGCGAGGACTGGACCTCTTGTTCATGCAACAAGGAGGACTGTGAGCAGCCTTGAAAGAAGAGTGCTGCTTTTATGCAGATCATACGGGAGTTGTTAAAGACTCCATGGCAGAACTCCGAGATAGACTGGCTCAGAGAAAGAGAGACAGAGAAACCCAACAGAGCTGGTTTGAATCCTGGTTCAATCAATCACCTTGGCTCACCACTTTAATTTCCGCCCTGGTAGGTCCACTGGCAATACTGCTTTTAGCTGTTACCATAGGACCATGCCTGCTGAACAAACTAGTTTTATTTGTTCAGGCCCGTCTGGAGCGGGTGAACATTTTGTTCATAGGCCAGCAACAAATGCTGTAAACCAAAAGCTGCGAACACAGTCAGTCGCAAAAGCCTTCGAGACTCACCTTGCGAAAATTACTCAGGTTTACCAAACCAACCTTTCCTTACCAAGTTACAAGTTTGTACCTCTCTCCAGTGGCTATATCTACGGCTACCTCATTTTATATATGATAAGGGGAGGGGAGATGTGGTAGATAGGGACAGGCGAACGGAAGATCTCGGGATGTGACGGAAAGAAAGACCCTTCCCCCTTCACCCTGCTTCACGTTATCTATTAACCCCAGAGCATGTAACCACCCTTAACCCAGTAGTTTTCCACTCCCGACTAACCTAGAGACCCTACCAACCTCCCCCCGACGTAGCAAAGTCCCCCAAGACTATTTAAACCCATGAGATAAGATAATAAATGCTTTTGACCGTCCACCATATTGGTGTCAGCGTGTTGTCGTTAGCCCGAGTAGCTGGGCGAGGCCGGGCTGCCGTGCTGTCTTCTTGCAACCAGATCGCCGTTGTCTCTCATGAAGGCAACAGACAAGACAATTTCTAAGCACCCTTCAAAGCCAAGGCATTCTGGGATTCTGTGATCAGAGAGGCTGGGGGTGGCTTGGCTTAATTTCGGCTAGAGATAATTCACCACTCTGAGTTTGGTTGAGTTCAAGGAGTCATGTTCATGAGCCCAGATTCACAGCCCGTGACATTTACCACTACTATAGGCCTGGCTGACATCAATAAAGTCTTGCACACTCCAGATTCTGCACAAATTGCCTTTTATTGACACCAGAGCAAAGCGTTTTCCAGTTTGCTACTTATAAATGCACTAACTCTAGAGCAGGAATATGGGTTGCAACAGATAGCAAGACTGGATATGGCTTTACATCTGTATAAAATTTATATCACGCATGTAATTTATTATAGGCATATGATATAGAATATATATTACAGAGTTATATTCATATTTAATGTATACAGCAAGTATATATCATATGTATGCTATATATGTAATAAATATATCTATTTTATGAAAAACCTTCCAGACATAAAGGGACTATGAGCAACAATATGTGTCACAACAGACACTGACAATAAATATGTGTTCTGCTGTTACTATTTAAACGAAATTACATATGCAACTCTTTAAAATTACTTTTTATTCTGATGTAACTCCATATTTCATATTTTGATACTATTTATATTACTATATTGTTTTGATTTATCGTATTTTACTAGTAGATATGATAATTCATAAACTTTATTGTATATAACAGGCATACACAATATATCTATCTATGAAACAAAAACCTTGATTCTGCTATAGATAAAATTTCATGTCAGCTCCAACACACGTGGTCTAATGTTGACATAAAGGTGTCTCTTCCAGGGACATGGAGAGGCTCCATCCATTGACTCATCCCAGGTCAGCAGTGCCAGTTTTTCCTCATACTCTTTTTTGCCCCATTTCTTTTTTTCTTTTTCTGTCCCAGATTCCCACTTTTTTCATGCTTGAAATTTTAGCTCTCCTCAAAGGCTGGGAAGAACTGCATATTGCAGGTGGGGTTTGGAGACTTTAGCTCAGCATGTAGAGCAGGGCTCAATGACTACTGGGTGCCTTTTTTGGAAAGTGAAATGATACAAAGAAGTAGAATAAACCCTCCCGTGGCAGTCCACTTTCTGAGGTGCCAGCAGAGGCTGTTGGACCTTCTCCAGAGCCTTTGCACGCATCCTCTTCTCCTTAGCACCAAATTTGTGCTAGGAGGTGGTTGTCTGCTGACAGCTGCGAGCAGCACAAGCACTGCTCTGTGCACTTGGCCATGGCTCCTGCCCTTCCTTCAGTCATCCTCTCCGAGAGCGATCCTTTTGAACGTCTTGTGCAGCACCCGGTAATCCCGCATTGCCTGGGTGTGGGCAGCCGGCTGCTGTGCCAGGTGATGGAAGAGATTGTATGTCCTACCCATTCTTACATCTGGGGGTAAATTGATGTCCTGAGGAAACCTCCGGTTACCCACAATGAAGTGCTGGAGGCATTTTTGTCGCAAACATATATGCAGGCTGTCCCTGATATCCGTCAGTCGCTCCCGGAGATGTCCCCTGCTCCACGATGACACGGGCATGGCAATGAGCAGGTGCATGACAATGGTCTTCATGGTGTAGGTGGAGAAGCTGAAGCCCAGAACAAGGCGGGAGAAGAACTGAAGGCATTTGAGGTGCAAGCTGTCAGAGGGGGCCTGCCTGGCAATGTAATTGAAGAACTCAGCCTCTGCCACAGCGTAGGACTCAGGCCAGGCTGTGCTTAGTGTGTAGGCCTCTCTAGGCTGGCTGCTCACAAAGATGGCTGAGTCACCTCTCCGCACCCCGAACAGCATCTCAATCCTGAAGCTTTCTTCACCATTGGTCACCTTGAATTGGCAGGAGCGTGTGGAGGGCAGCAGCGTTAAATGCCAGTTTTGTGACTGAGGCAAAGCTGGCCACATTGCTTTCACCAGTTGCCGGAACCAGAGGGCAGTTTTCTGCACGTCGAGGTAGGAGTCGGTGCACAGGGTGTCTAGGAGGCTGGGATCCTGATTGCTCCTCAGCTCCTCCTCGGGGTTGTGCAGGAAGCACAGCATGTTCTCACCCTGCTGCGGCCTCGTGCAGGTGCACTCCAGCTGCACACGGACACGGAAGTTCCTCACGTGCCTCTGCCCCTCACCGTCCAGCTCCAGGTGGAAGCTGTGGCCTCGGGGAGGAGTCATGGGTATGAGCACACAGTACACGACATCCTGCTCACGGGGACTCCAACCTTCAAAGGCACTGCCCACCCCGATGGGTCGGTGCAGGACTGGGTAGAAACTGTCAGACAAGACATGCCCAAAGTAAATTGTGTAATTGTCCAACAGGTCAGTTATCCACTCACAGACTCTCTGCAGGTCCTGTACAGGCCACTGTATGCGCTCCATTATATCTTGTCCATCACGATCGTCAACATTGTTGTCTTCTTCTTGGACTACATTTGCAACATCATTGTCATTGTTGTTTTCTGCAAGTGCAGCCCCATTGACAACATCATTTCCATCATTGTCATCTTCATTTCCAGCAACATTGCCAACTTCCTCTTCATTTGCACCATGGTTTTCTTCTTCATTCTCCTCTCTCCTCAGGCTGCTTCTCAACCCAAGAATCCACAGGACCAAGACCAGGGCCAGGAGCACAGCAACAGCTAAGAGCTGCAAGTGTGGCATCTTCTTCTGGGAGAGCTGCTCCACGTGCTGCTCCAGCCGAAGCCTCTCCCATTCCAGGTACTTTGCACGCGCTTCCATGCGCCAATGTGTTTCCTCATCCAAACCATCACCCACGGGCGGCGGGTACTGGATGAGACCTTGCAAGAGCGCAAACAGGAACACGACTGGATCCATGGTCTGCAGGAGGAGGGAGAGAAGGCCTTGAGGGGGGAAGGGAGGGCGGGAACTGCTGGTTGCTGGAGGGAGGACAGGATGCTCAGGGTTCTGGGCGCAGGAAGGACAGGGCCCCAGACAGCTGGCAGGCAGCAAGGGCTATCCCAGTGCCCCTGGAGCTGCAGCAGCAGCAGCAGCCCTGTGGCCTGCCCAAGGCTCTCCCATGAGGGGCTGTCCCTGCATGCAGGGGGAGAAGCCAGCCCCGGTTGCAGCGTTTCTGCCCCAGCCCTTGTCCCCAGCCCAGCCTCCCCACCGTGTGTGTACTCACCGCTTGCCCAAGCAATAGAAGGCCAGCGTTAACCTGCTGGGGCCTTTTATTGCTTCCCCCTCTGTGACACGTCCCCTGTGATGTCACAGGTGTCAGAGCGCATCACAGCCCAGCCAACCCCACCCTTTGTCCCCTCAGCCAACTCCTCCCTCAGGAACTCAGAAAGGCCCTGGTGCACTGCTTAAGGCTGCTTTTGAGGGAAGCTTCTTCAAATAACTCCCATTGTTCTCTCTTTTGGATTTATTTTCATCTGCCTTCCACTCACAATCTCATAGATATCCCTGTTGGAAGGCGCCCTTGAGGATCATTGAGTACAAAGGTAATGGTGGCTGGTTCACCAGGTACAGCGTTCCCATTTACCTTCCCAGCTATCTAGACAGGTTATCAGTGTGGGTATGAAGCAGGTGTGAGATGCCAGGATCAGGCTTTGGATGAGGGTGGTGTACCTACAACATCTCCCAGCACTTGGGAAATGCTTGGCTTTTATGACTGGGGTGAACGGTGTCAAGCTAACCCAGTACCCAGACCCCTGTGGGGAAACTGAGTCAATAATGGTGCTTTGTCTCAAGCCCCTGACACTCAACAGCTGTAACAAGCAGTACAGCTCTAGCAACCCCCACCAAGAACATTTTTTGCAGTTTTTAATCTGGGCAAAATAAGGAGAGGAGAACAGTCAATGCTAATGGAAAATACTCTTACCGTTACAAGGAATTACTTCAAATAAATCATTCCACTAAGTGAAGCCCCCCTTCCTTTCTTCCTCAAAGAAGGACTTACCAGCAAACTTTTCTGCAAACATCCTAGCAGTGAACAGTGTTTTACCTCCCTTGTTCCCTGTGGAAGTGTCAACCCAAGTATGAACAAGATGCTGTGTGATGGGGCACTCCTCTCACATTCAAACAATCAGTAGTGGTTATTAAAGATACACAGGCAGGTTATTAAAGATTATTTGCATGAAGAAACAGACTGAGAAAAGTTGATGTGTATTCCCTGTTCCAGAGCTAGAGAAAAAACAAGGTCACCAAACTGCCTTGCAATCAAAGGTTTCTGGAGATGCAGGCACAAATAGCCCCTTTGGAGAGGGGCTTAGAGGGAAACCCAACTTAGTATATATATAGAGGCTGGAGGAGACAGCATAAGAAAGATGAGGTTTCATGGCATCTTACCCATACAAACAAACCACTGCAGCTGTCATCAATATTGAATTTCTCATGATCTTACATGAGTTTCATATAATTTCTATCTTTCCCCTCAGATGAACTGAGGAAATAATCCACTTGTATTATCTCCATGTCTGTTGAGAATGATGAACACATGTTGCATTTGTATGTGTAAAGGGCTTTATCTTATCTCATGGGTCTGGGAGACTGAGAGACACAAAAGGATGGAGCTATGATTGTTCTTATTTTGGAGCAATAATTTAAATCTGAGTAAGAAGCACATCTTTGACGTGTAGCTTCAAAAGAAGTTAAAGGAAGCATGGCATATCCTGTTTCAACAAACCCTTTTCCAGTAACCCTAAGGAAGATCTTCAAACATTGTAAGGGTTTTGGAAGCTGCTTACCTTCATTCATAGTCTTCCTGTTTTCCTCTAAGGTCAAACAGATTTGTATGTGAAAGGACAGTCTGCAGTTGTGAGCCACGTGCCGCTTCTTGTTTACACCAGTTCTGCAAAGCTAATCCCAGAGCCTCTGCCTTTTCTTGGTATTTTCAAACTCAATAAAACCACAAAGACTTGAAGAGCAGAATAGGTGGTGTATTTTAAATGCTTTTTCAAAGGGTGATTTGCTTCAATGTGCTCTCATTATTAAAGTAGGGCATCTGCTGAAATAAAAATGAAATTGTGCACAGAGAAAATGGAAATGCTGGGAAATATAAAGTCAAGAAAATTAATGAGTGTTAACAATGTCCATGGTTCAGCCAAGTTCAGACCTATCTGCTGTCCACTCCAAAATCCACATCTTCATTCAAGGGCTTCCCTCTCTTACAAATTCTTCTCAGTGGTACCCAAGTTCTTCTTGAAGCTAATGTAAACAAGCTCTGACAGTTATATAAATGACTTCTCAATGCATGGGAATCATCCTTCTGAAATCAGCACAGGTTACAATGCTGTAGGCAGCAGAGAGTCAAAGTCAGATTGGAGAAGACCCTTAAGGTCATTGAGTCCAGCCATTAATCCAGCACTGCCCACCACTAACCTCTGTCCATAAACACCATGTCTGATGATCTTAGAGGTCTTTTCCAACCTAAACAATTCTATGATTTTATGAGTCCATGGATCTGATGGCATAGGTACCTTTTTATCCATCTAACTGTGCACCCAGTACAAGTGTAATGTATTCCCTTGGATACACTGCAGAGGAATTGCTGGCAGAAGAACCTGTTCAGATTTGGCACATATGCAACCCACAGCCATTTGCCTGTGTGTCCAAGGTTTTGCTCCGGTGTTGCCTTTATAAAAGACAACGGCGACCTGGTTACAAGAAGACAGCACGGCAGCCCGGCTTCACCCGGGCTACTCGGACTAACGACACACGCTGGCACCAATTTGGTGGACGGTCGAAAGCCTTTATTATCTTATCTCATGGGTTTAAATAGGTTTGGGGGTCTTTGCTACGTCAGAGGGGGGCTGGGGGTTTCAGGGACAGTGGGTAGTGGAAATTTACCAGAACAGGTGTGGCTACATTCTTCTGGGACTCTTGGGGTTAACTAGATAAGCAGGGGAGAGAGAGGGGGGGAAGGGGCCTATCTTTCCGTGACATTCCGGTAATCTTCCGCTTCGCCTGTCCCTATCTTACCACATCTCCCCCCTCCTTATCATATACAAAATGAGGTAGTTGCAGATAGAGACATCGGAGTGAGGTACAGACTTGTAACTTGTTAAGGAAAGGGTGGTTTAGTAGATCAGGGTAGATTTTCTAAGGCAGGTGCTGAAGGCTTTAAAAGGTCTAGTCTTTGCTTATTTTGTAAAACTACTTCTGAAAGCGAAGAGATTGATTTCTCTAGATAGGAGATGGATTTCTCGATCTTCTGCAGGTTTTTGTTGATGGTTATTTGCAGCTGAGAGAGTCTGTGTTGCTGGGTTGCGATGGTTGAGACACCCGTGGCGGTGCCAGCTGCTCTCAGGCCGAGCAGCATCGCGATAGTTATACTTGTGATGATTTTCTTTTTGTGGAGTCTGTTAGGTTCCTCGAGAAGACGGCATATTTTTTCGTCTGAGTGATGTAGGACCTTAGAAACAATTAGAACTTGAACACAGAAATTGATAGAGTTATTAAACTTGGCAAGGAATATATAAGGGTTCACTCTGGGTTTTTGGCAAACTTACATTTTAAGTGTGGATGGGACTATTTATTTATTGGTCTTCTGTGGGGAGTGTTTCACTTGCACTGGTGGGGGACACTGGTTGTGGAGTAATTGAAGGGGGTATTTAAAGCATTGCTTTCGTAGAAAAGGGGGTTTAATATTATAGCAAAATTAATATGGGTTAGTCAGGTTTGATTTGGTTTCATTTAAGGTTAGTAAAATAGCTTCTAAACAGGCTGGCTATATGGAACACGAAGGATGGGGTATTTATTAGAGGGCAGTGGCTTGGGCTAGCTTGTTCTCTTGGCCACAAGCCTCTAAACAGTAAAAATGCATAAAGAAAGACACTGTGCATGTTTGGATCTTACCACCGTGGGATTTTTAGGTGTCGTCTGGCAGTTTGGTGGTCTGTTATTTCTTTCTGGAGCAGGGGTGTGTGTGTTACTGGGATGGTTCACAAGCGTGCCCTGCAAACAGAACTCATAGCTTCTCATTAGTTTTGTTTTGAGGGTCAAGTTCGGTTGTTAGCAGTGGTGTGCAGCAGTGGCTCTCATGGTCTCACTACATGGGGGTTCTGACTGCCACAGAGGCAGCACGTCCCTCACATCTCTGGGGGCTTTCTTCCCACTTTCATAGCCAGGGCTACCCCGGGGTCCCGTATCGGGGCGTCTCTTGTTGACCCTGCGGCACGGGCGCCGCTTGCGGTGGGAGGGGGCTGGGTTCGCCCGCGCGCTCCCCCCCTGCCCGCGCGCTCCCCCCCCGCCCGCGCGCTCCCCCCCCCGCCCGCGCGCTCCCCCCCCGCCCGCGCGCTCTTTGTGTGTCCGGGGGTTGGGACCTGTATTCTTTGGCGAGATGCTCTTTTTTGTCGCAGCTCTAAGGGGTATTGTGACCGCTTTTCGGTGCGGCTTAGAACTCTATTTGGTTTTGTTTTAAGCTGTGCTGGTTCCGTATCTTTTGTTTTGGGGTTTCGGCTGGCCCCTGCCGGCTCTGTGGGGCCGGTAGATCTGTTGCTAAGCTCCGCGCCGGAAATGAAATGCCAGCGCACTTCCGGGGCCCCGCGCCGTTTTGTTCGGCTCCGGGCTCGCTCCACCCTGCGGGGGAGGCGCCGCTCCCGCCCCCCCGGCTCGCCGCGCCCCCCGCGGGGGGTGGTTTTTCCCTTATATGGTGGCGGCGCCCGGCGCGGCTGCTGATTGGCTCTGTGCTCCGAGCCGCTCTCCGCCCCTTTCTCCCGCGCACGCGCGCCCCTGAAATCGCGCGGTGTCCGAGTTTTCGCGCCGGGACCGCCCGGGTTCCGCCCCCCTCCGCGGCACCCGGCGCCATTTTCAAAACGGCCGCATGGCCGCGCGGCCGGGGATTCTCCCCGAGCCGCGGCCCCCGCGACTCCGGTCTCTCCCGCCGGCTCTCGCCAGGAGCGCCTCGCGCGCGGCTGCGCCTTTGACCGCGGATCTCTGACCGGCGGCGGCGGCGGGACGTGTCGGCAAGCCGCGGCTTTTCGGGGCTTTTTTGCGGCGGGGGTTTCCCGGGGGTCTTCCGCGGCGGGGGCGTCTCGGGGGGCCCCCGCGGCGGGGCTCGGCGCTGCTCCGCTCGGCACGCCGGCGGGGAAGCGGCGCGGAGCCGCGGGTGGGTCCGATTCCCGGCGGGATCGGGGCCGCGGCGCTCGGAGCGCGCTGCCCCGGGCTCCGGCGGGAACGGTCCTCTGTGCCGGGCTGGGCTCCGCTCCCCGGCGGGGCCGGGCCGGGCTCCGATCCGGGGAAGGGGCTGTCGCGCTGAGCTTTCTCGGGTCTCCGGTCCCGGGTGGGCTCTCCTCAGGGACGGTCTGCGCTTTCGCCCCCCCCCCGAGCTCGGGTTTGACTAATAAACACATATGTGCTGCACTCCGCGTCTCCTGCTTTTCTATTGCTTTGCGCGGGGTTTTTTTTACCTTGCTCCGTGCCGTAACGCTTTCGCCTGAGGATTTTGCCTCTCTGGCTAGCGTGGCTGTATACTGTTCCCATATCCCCGGATGCATGGCATCCACTGAGCATTCGGCTGCTCCAAGCCCAGGCAGCCTTGCTATAGCAAGATAAAAGTCCCTGAGCTTAAACGCGATATTCCATTGCCTCATACTTACGACCCAGGCGACGCTGTCCATGACGCTCGCGGGTCCGGGGACGTCTCCCCTACGCCTGGGTACGGTTCTACCGTCCTGGCCGCTGCTTCTGTCCAGGT
This sequence comes from Taeniopygia guttata, assembly GCF_048771995.1. Lineage (NCBI taxonomy): Eukaryota > Metazoa > Chordata > Aves > Passeriformes > Estrildidae > Taeniopygia > Taeniopygia guttata. Next base: position 63,749,553 of record NC_133063.1, on the reverse strand, counting down.
GAAACCCGTCCACCGGGCAAATTTTGTCCCGGGTTTCGGCACCAGATGTTGCCTTTATAAAAGACAACGGCGACCTGGTTACAAGAAGACAGCACGGCAGCCCGGCTTCACCCGGGCTACTCGGACTAACGACACACGCTGGCACCAATTTGGTGGACGGTCGAAAGCCTTTATTATCTTATCTCATGGGTTTAAATAGGTTTGGGGGTCTTTGCTACGTCAGAGGGGGGCTGGGGGTTTCAGGGACAGTGGGTAGTGGAAATTTACCAGAACAGGTGTGGCTACATTCTTCTGGGACTCTTGGGGTTAACTAGATAAGCAGGGGAGAGAGAGGGGGGGAAGGGGCCTATCTTTCCGTGACATTCCGGTAATCTTCCGCTTCGCCTGTCCCTATCTTACCACACTCCGGGCTGTTGAGGCCCTGCAGGGCTGCATGACCTTGCCCTGGGCTGCAAGCAGACAAGTGAAGCCCAAAAGATCAGTCCAGCTGCATTTCCCTGAGACTGCCCCTGAACACAGGGCATGAAGGAGCTCCTGGGATCAGAAGCTTGCTCTGGAGTCCTCTTCTTGGACTCAGCAGGAGAGGAGGGCAAACAATGGTTTTCCAAGCAAACTCCCCTGTGGACCCCTTCCAGACTATCCTCACCTTTCCCCAGAGCCTTCTGAGGAGGAGATGGCCACCTGCCAGCTGCTCAAATCCTGACCCACTTTTCCTGAGATCAGCAAGGGAGAGTTTAACAGACAAGAGGAAATCCCTAAACAGCATGCAGCTCAGAGAATGGAAAGTTTTTCCTTTGGGGGGAGGGGGGTGTGAGTTTATTGTGCTCCTCCCCCCCCCCCTCCCCCCGCTTCCAACTTCCCAATGAATACATCTGGCAGCACACTGTCCCTGCTAGTGCGGGATCCCAGTGGAAAGCAGAGCTGGGAGGGCTCTTCCTGCCCGGGGAGGCTTCCCAGGAGTGTGAGGGATTTACAATCCCACCTCTCGCTCCCCATCCCCTGCAGAGTCACCCTGAAGGCCATGCGCAGTGGTAAGCTGCAGACAGCTTTGCTGGTGACCGGCTACTTTGTCTACCTGCTGGTGGGTGCTGCCGTGTTCCAGGCCCTGGAGAGGACTGCTGAGAAGCAGGAGAAAATGGCAGCTGCGCAGATGAAGGAGGCTTTTCTGCAGAACTTCACCCAGCTCACGGTGGTGGAAATGGAGCAGTTCATGAAGGTGAGTGGAAGTCCTTTCTCCCTCCTGTTTCCCCATCAGATGTTGTTCCCTACTTGTCCTCACTGCACAGGTAACTCTTACTGTTTTCCTTCTGATTGTGGTCACTTGGAGGCTTCCAGCAAACCCCTCTGTGGTGTGAGCAGGCAGCTCACTCTGATGGCAAATACAACTTATGCAGCCAGACGAAACCTTGTGTATGCTTGATATTAAAAATCCCCATCTCACAATATCCTTGGGGTTTTTTGGGTTTTGCCTCCTGTTGATTCTTTTAGTGGGGCTGTGCTCTTACACAATATGTGGCATGGCAAGAAAAATGAGGCTGTCTGAAATGAATAGGTGTGGCTGCCACTTGGAACAGCATCACAGATAGCACAAAGGAACAATAAGGAAATGTCTGGATGGGGGAAATAAAAACCCAAACAGCTCTAAATAACTACAAGGAGGGTGGCATGATCAGAGTTTAGTTTTTGAGGATGCTGCAGAAGTGGAACAAGTAGCCTGGCCAGGGGAAAATATTTCTGGTCATGGCACAGGAAGATGAAGACGAATATGGCTGTCTCTTCAACTTGGGTATTTTAGAGTTCTATCTGCTATAATGCAGGAGAAAATGAGGAGTTAAAGCCTTGCTGGAAGCATTTGCACACGGAAAACTAGCAGAGCTCTTAATGGTCCACTTCACAGAATAAAGAAATGAGGGGAAGAACTGGTGTTTCTAATAGCAGAACCAGCAATTCAGCCCCTGTTTCACCCATGCATGCATCCTCTTCACCTTGTTTTTTATGGGTAGGAAAGAAGGTAAAAAAAAAAAAAAAAAAAGAGAGCTTTTCAAGAAGGAAAGAAATAAAAAATAAGAGCTTCCAGATGTCCAGTCCAATGTTCTCTCTTTGCTAAATACAGGGACAACTGGATATTGTTTGCTTTTTAAATTTCCTTTTAACTTAAAAAAAGAAAAAAAAAAAGGGTTAAAAAAAGTAACAGCACTTAGAATTAAAACCAAGGAAGAGTCTGAAATTTCCTAAAGTGATAAATGATAGCACTGGAGAGGTGTGGAAGAAATATTTAGTCAATCCTTGTGTAGCAGGGCAGCCTCAACTCAACTGAAACCATCCCTACAGATGTTCCCCTCTAACCTCCTCTCAAAGGCAATTTTGCAAACATCTGTGTAAATGTGCAAATTTATCTATGTGTATTCATGCATTAATTCTGTGACATGAGTCAAAATACAGACTTGAAATTAAATTTTCGGTTTATCTCATGTGTACCCTGGTACAACTCACTGATGTGGGGAGGGATCAGAACTCACTGGGAGGGATCAGAGCCACTGCTCATACAGGTGGGTGATCAAATATTGGCTCCACCACTGCCATCTCAGCTGCAAATCCAAATCAAAAAACCAGCCACCCCCATCTCTTAAATCAGTGCTCTGCCATATCCTGGTCACACACAGGATGGCGATTTTCCAATCTACTTGATGTGAAAGAAACGAGGTCCTTGGTCACACTGAAAGAAACAATTTCTCTCCAAACACCCACTAGAAGAGTCAGCACAAATAGGGCAGAAGTTGAACACTTGAAACCACTGGATAATGGTTTTCCAGGCTTGGAGGTGAAGGTGTGAATAGTGTCAGACAATCTCTGAAGTGAGGCGAGTGGTACTCGCAGGAGAGGAGCAGCAGTTGGCTAAACCTGTAATATTTTTGCAGCAAGCACTTCAGAAAAGCATCAGGATGATACCAAACTTTGCTTTTTCTCCCAGAACCTGATTGAAGCCATTCAGAATGGAGTTTACCCTGTTGGAAACGAGTCACAGTTTGAAGAAAGCAACTGGGATTTTAGCAACTCCTTCTTTGCAGGCACCGTTGTCTCCACAATAGGTAGGTCTAATGCTTTCCATTTGTGTGTGCCTGTGTGTCAGTGATGCTTATTATGTCTGGTTATTAAGAAACGAATGGATAATACTTTCCAGGATAAAAACTCCAGCTCTTTGTTGTCATGGGTGGCTTAGTCTTAGTCCTAAGACCTTCCCACTGCACATCTCTTGATGCTTTATTTTGGCTTGTCAGATATCAGTGGCCTTTCATATTATTTCCCGCTTGTTCTTTTTTCAAATCATCTGTTATAATTTTCACTCTGCTGATATTTGTGGGTGGGAGATAAACTTCACTTTCCTGGTTTATTCCAGGCTTTAAATCTGAGAGTGCTGTAAAACATTAACATTGAAAGGAAAGAAGTGAATCCTGCTGGGGCCTGGGCACTATTTCCATAACCTGTTTTGGGCTGTTAATTCACATATACAATTAGTAATGTGCCAGGAGGAAAAAAAATGGGAAGGGGTAAAGGCAAATCCTCAGAATTTTACGCTGCTGCTTCAAGCTGTTCTGATCTTTACAGGGCCTGCCTACCCCTACAGGCTTCGTCCTTTCTTTCAAATGCACATCCCAAAAAGTGCAGGCCTGCCAGACTTAGGGATAAAACCCATACTGTTGGCACCTGCTTCACAGTCACAGTGGAAGTCAAATCTGTGTTTTTACAGAGTGGTGCTGAGGCCTCACTCCTCCCAGACCAGACCCTAAGCACATCTGATCTGTGAGTGTCACATGCCCCAAAGGCCCCAGCAGTGCCCCAGCATCATGGGAGCTGTGTAAGTGCTGCCTGAGCCCGCAGGGAGATCTCCTGTGGAAGGGGAGGGTTCTGACCCTCATCATTTAAAGTGGAATAATCGTTGAAAGTGGAATAATCGTTGAAATTGGAATATTTCTGCAACAGGGAACACAAGACAGCTCATGCATTTGGGAATCTAGTAGCCCAAAAATCACTCAGTTGTTTTGTCTTTTCCCCCAAAGAAAACATTGCATTTTCCAAGGCATGGATGCCTTGACATGAGCTGTGCATGGGAAATGCAGTTTCCCAGCGTCACTGATAGCATAAGGACATACACAAAGTTCAGTATTCTTGCACTCAGGAATGGACCTCATGGGGTCCAAGAGTCTTGAGACTAAGGGACATGTTTGGGGTTGTTCCACTACTTAGTAGGACCTTAAGGCAAATGTCTCTCTGGTATGAATAAATCAGCCACCGGCAAGGTCTGGACTAATTAGCACCATCTATTCTAATGCACACTGCACTGCCTTGGGACTGGAGTCAGTATCTGGACATAGCAACTCGCTGGGATGTAGCCAGGGAGGTCACTAACACACAGGCAGATCAACAGGAAGCTGGAGATGGCTGCATGTGATCCTGACAGCCTGGGACTCCAGCTCTGATGTCTTCCAGATCCTCTGACTTCTATTTTCTGACTTTCCATGTATTTGTCACAGGACAGAGCATGTTTCCCATAATTACTTCTTGATTGTGTTTTTGTTCCCGCTAAGACTGTGCTGGGAACACACAGAGCCACTTTATCTGCTTACTGCCTTTTTCAGAGGAAAAAATCGTGCATTTGGTCTGAGAAACACTAGCCACACCTTTTAGAGTCAAAGGCAGGCTGGATTGGAGTAAGGGTGAATATGACTGTGAATTGCTGCAGTTCTTTGGAGTATCTCCTCTGACCCATCTTTTTTTTACAGGCTATGGCACATTACATCCTAAAACTGCTGGGGGACAGATCTTTTGTGAGTTTTTGCTCTATTTGGAATCCCTCTGAATATTGTTTTTCTGCACCGTGTTGGTAAGATGCTCTCACTGCTCTGTAAAAAGCTGGGGAAATTCCTCTACAAGAAAGGAATGAGAAAGGTAATTGGTTTTACCTACTCAGGCACAATTATATGCTCATTTCTAGTGTTCTTCTCAACTTCTATGCTGCCTTATCCTCGATTGTATTTGCTCTTGTGCTGGGTTAGATGTTGTTCTAGGGCAGGAAAAGAGTCATTCTTCACTTGCAGAGCTAAGCAGACATGTCTGCCATAGGGGAGATATTCAGACAAAGGGATGCATTTTGTCTTCCCACCTAGATGGCAGAAATCCAGCCCCCTTCAGCAATCAGTGGAGAAATTTGGCATCCCACCCCACTTTTTGAGACACTTATCTCAGGAGCCAACACCCTAGGGAAGGGAAGTGCATGCATCCCTTGAAAATCAGTAAGGGTGATTAGGCGTCACCTTGAGGCAGCAAAAAGCAGGTGTGCTGTGCAAAGCTGTAAAAATTGGGTGAGGTGTAGAGGTTTAAATGGATTTTAACTCAATGCATAGTGTGTTACCCCTCCTAACTGATTACCCAGTCCTTTAGTCTCCCCTCACCCTTAACCGTGAAAGGAAGCATCAGGATGAAGTTGTCCATTTCAGCCTGGTTGCTGAAAGATGAGGAGACACCTGTAACAACCTCCAGATAGGATGTCTTTTGTCTGGTTTATACCCCAATTTATTTTCAGCTCCTCTCCTTCTCTCAGCACTGCTGAGGAAGTGAGAATAGCTTTTCTGTGTCTCCTACTGTAATTCTCTTTCAGGACAAGGTATGATTTCTACATATAACCCTGTTCAGATTGCTGAATTTCTTGTCATATATGGCAAACTTCAACAGCAGATAAGGCTCAATCAGATACAGACTCAAGCATATACACAATACATGAAGACAAATTATCCACCAGTTGCCATTAATTTCCAGGCAATCTTGGTTTAGAAAATTCTGTACACAGTGTTGCCTTCAGGGGAGGCAACGGCGACCTGGTTGCAAGGAGGCAGCACGGCAGCCCGGCCTCGTCCGGGCTACTCGGGCTAACGACACGCGCAAACACCAATGTGGTGGATGGTCGAAAGCGTTTATTATCTTATCTCATGGGTTTAAATAGTCTTGGGGGACTTTGCTACGTCAGAGGGGGTTCGTAGGGTCTCTAGGGTTAGTCAGGAGTGGAAAACTACTGGGTTAGGTGTGGTTACATGTTCTGGGGGTGGTAGATAATGTGTTGCAGGGTGAAGGGGGAAGGGTCTTTCTTTCCGTCACATCCCGGGATCTTCCGTTCGCCTGTCCCTATCTACTACACTCTTCTCATCACAGATCTATGATTTCAAGCTCCATCTAAAAATATAAGTCTTGTGCAAACTTTACTTTGGAATTCTTACAAAGTAGAGCTGTTTGAAAGTTCTTAAAACAGTATATTCAAAAGAAAATGGTTTTTTTTTTTGGTGAGGCTGATTTTTTTGATGTTTCTCGTCCTGCTCCCAAGAGTGATCTGCAAAATTGAGATATTTTATCTAGGATTAAAAATACTTTAAAGAGAATATTAATTTTAAGGTAGAATATCAGTGCCTCTTTTGAGAAGCTTCCTACTCATTTTTCATCTTTATAAATGCTCAACCACCTTGTAAAACTGTTCTGAAAAGTGTACTTTTTTGTGATGATGATGGTGATTAATAGAAATGAGAACAGGTTTGCCCCTTTTTCCAAAAAGATCCTAAACTGCTCTCCTACTCAAGCAGGTTTCTACTCCTGGATCTTACATAAGGATCCACATTTTGGATACAGACAGTTAGAAGTTCACTTCCTCATTTCTTGTATAGATATGTAAACAAAAATATTGAATATTCCCACTATTTTTTTGTCAATGTATGTTATTTGAAGCTATATCTCTTTTAACAAAATACTACTTTGGTCAAAAGAAGTGGGGACACATGTAAATACAAATGGTCTTTTTGTAGACTGTGACTATTAAGTAACCTCAAAACCTTTTTCTGCTGATGACTGTGATAGTTAAACATGTTCTGTCCTCCAGAAATTTCTGCAACATAGGTTTTATTTTCATCAAAATATTTCAGAACACCAAAGTATTCTAATAGGAAATGACATTCTGGATAAATTTATCTCCCTAGGGAGCACATCAGTTCCCATTTCAGCAAAGACACAAGCACATGAATCACAGATATGAAATCCTTCTGCCTTCAGTCTACTCCTAAGCTCACAAGACATGGGATCCCTGCACTTTTCATGCTGCCTTTATAATATGTTGTAGACCCAGAAAGATCTCTTAGCACAGGATCATTCCACTCTCCTTCCTCTGTTCTGTCATTTACTCACGCTGGAAACTAGAGTTTCTCAATTTAGGAGTGAGGAGTAGTGGAGAAAGCTGTGGGAAGAACTGGGGCATATCTGACTCTGTTGGAATCATGCTCTTCCCAGCCTTCATTCTGGATTCATTGCTGAACTCTATGGATGCCTTGAGGGCATTGAAGGGCTGCAGTTCAGTTCAGTTCAACAGTGATGTGGGAAATGGATTTGTAGAGACAAAGCCCAAGTTCTGGACCATGGCAAGTGAGGACCTGAGAGAGATTGTTTTACAAAGACAGAACTGATCAAAAAGCTTTTTCTTTCATGTCTCAAAAAGAAATAAAACTGAAGTAAGGGAAGTGGAAGTGGAAAAGACAGAAAAGTAAGAAATGATGCGTCAATGGATGATAGGAGAGGTTACAGAAAGGGGGCAGAGGCAATCACCCGGATCAGCAGCCAAAAGTCTGAGGAACTATCAATGTAGAAGTGCATCCAGTAGTGTGCAGTAAAGCAAGAAATGCCCATTTTCACTGCAGTTAATTTATTAAACAAATATCTCTCAATATAATTTGACATCAGTCTTACTTCTCTAAATGTGTATAAATGCATAACTTATTTCATGGGATCATTAATGATCACAGCAGTGAACAGCTGTCTGGTTACAAATTTACTGTAATGCTTAAACCCCTACATACTGGAATTCCTTTTTTCTGGGTTGTTTGGGGTTTGTTTTTTTTTTTGTTGTTGTTGTTTCTTTGTTTTGATTTGTTTTTTTTTTTTTTTTTTGTGGTTTCTTTGTTTGTTTTTGTTTTTTTGTTTTTTGGGTTTTTTTTTTAAATAATCAAGGAACTGAAAAGAGAAATAAATCTTGTGCTCTTTCATTAACTTGATCTTGAAGAATTGACTTACCAGTGATCCTTGCATCATATTTCAACAGCTAGTAAGTCTACAACACTTACAATATTTTAAAAATCCCAAACAAACAAAAACCAGAAAGACTAATTATTTTGCAGTCAAACCTGACACAGTCTAACACAGTGCATAATAGATAATACTGTTTCACCAACTTCTTTTGCAGTTCTTTTTCTCTTAGAACTGGCATCTTTTGTGGAACATAAGAGTGTTTACAAGAGACAAAATGTTCTGCAAACTGAAAAGAAGTCAGCAAAAGTGACTCTAGGAAAGGTAAAATAAGAATACCTGATTGTATTTAAACATGCAGATGTATTTTTGCATAAAACTGTGCTGCCTCTTAATTCTTCTTATAAAAAATACATGGGCATTTGACATATGTTAATACAAGAAAATAATTCTTATTCCAGGGGTTATTTGTTTTGAGTAAACCTTAGCCAGAAGGTATTTCTGAGGCCAATCATGAAAGCAGAATTTTTAAATACTTACAGGTTGTTATTTCTAATACGAAAATCCACAGCTAGTAATTTTTATTAAGAGAATACGTATAAAGAGTAAAATCTCCATTTCTAAGAGCTTGGGTAAGCACAATTCTTTGCTCATTCATATGCTGAGTGCAGACTGCAAGTCAGTATTTAGCAGGGCTGCAGCAGGCAGTGCATGCCTGACCACACTCTCCTATTTTTTCACCCTTCTAATAGCATTGGAGAGTCAAAAAAGCAGTGAAAAGAGAAGGGCATGTATTGAGGAATTTGTTATGCAGGATGCACTCAGGCTTCACACCATTTAGCCGTAGAGATGAGCCTTAACCCAACAGTTATCTCTGTGCACTGCTGTATTTACAGGATTGCAAACTGAGAGCAGAATTGAGCCGAGGAATCTTTTTTCAGAATCATGGGGCTTTTTGTCTGTAGGAAGGCAAGCTGATGCTGTTAAGAGGCAGAAACTGTTAAGAGATCTGGGTTCATAATTAAAGATTTCTGATGTAACTCTTTCAAATTAGTTATGAACTCTCATTTTTCACTGTTGATACCAAGGATGATAAGAGGAATGCTCATCTTATTCAGCTGAAGTGTTTAATCTTCCATAACTGTGATGTGCTTTGAGGTGGCAGTACTGAATGTCACAAGGAACAGCTATGAAGAACTAGCATTATGTACTTTGATTGAAGATAGTCAGATACCTGAACTGAAAAACTCAAAAAAAAAAAAATTAAAGTAACCTTAGAACAGATCAATTGTTCCGCTGCAGTGTGATCTCTCAGTGCAGAATTATGCTGAAGTTAGCTTTGTAAGAGCTTTGGTAGAGGTCACTTAAGAACTATTTTTCAGCCAGCTACATCAGACAGTGAGTGTTTATTTTCTATTTATTTAATTGCCCATTTCAACTGAGGAGTAGTTTGTTCTTCTTCCAAGTACTCTCCTTCTGACCTAATGATGTTTCCGAAGCAGCAGCCTTCAATAGCGAGGCCTGTGTCAGGCCCAAGTGGATTTGGTTAAATTTCTACCTCGTGTCTTCAGTGTGGAGTCAAAGGACAGCAGGAAAAGCAGGGCAAGTAACACTTTTCAGAGTGAGGAGGCTGAGGGCCGAGATGACCCCCGCCACAGCTACGTTTAATACCATGCCATGAAAGCACGTAATTTATGACGGGACAGGTACCAGTGCCACGTTTTGCTGGCAGCCACACACGCAGCTCGGGCCTTGGGCAGCTGTGCCCCCGGACCGGCGGGAAAAGCGCCAATTTCCTTCCGTTCGGGCCAGCTCGGCTGTGGGCGAGCCCCGCCCCGCCCCAGCGTCGCCCCTCGGGCCGAGCAGCTGCGGTCCCCGATCCGCGTCGGTGTCGGGGCCGTGTGGGGCCGTGTGGGGCCGTGTGGGGCCGTGTCGGGGACATGTCGCGACACAGGCGGGTCCCGCGGCGGCAGCCCGGCGGGGCTGCGGGGGACGGGGCTGCCGCCGCCGCGGTGCGCGCCCGGGCCGAGCCCCTCAGGGAGGCCGGCGTGGACGAGGAGGTGGAAATGGCGGTGCAGCTGGCCCTGGAGCGGTTCCAGAGCGGGGACGAGGCGGGTGCGCGGCACGGCCCGGCCCGGGGGCAGCCTGCGGGGAGGGCGCTGGCAGCGGTCAGGGAGGGGATCCTGCCCCTCTGCCCGGCCCCGGTGAGGCACAGCTGGGGTGCTGTGTCTAGCTCTGGGCTTCCCAGCACGGAGACAGGCAGCTAATAGAGCGGGTCCAGCAGAGACCACTGAGATGGGAGGTCTGGAGCATCTCTTATCAGGAAAGGTGTGGGGGTTGGTCCTGTTTCGCCCAGAGGAGACTGAGAGGGGATCTCACTACTGCATATGAATATCTCCAAGATGAGTCCCAGGAAGGTGGTGCAGCCAGTTTGGTGACAGGACAAGGAGCAATGGCCATAAATTAAAACAGAAGAAGTTCCACCTGAACATGAGGGAGAACTTCTTTCCTTTGAGAGTGGCAGAGCACTGAAACTGCTGCCCAGGGAAAGCGTTGAATTTCCCTCTCTGGCTAAATCCCAAACCCTAGATGTGTTCCTCTGTCACCTGCTCCAGGTGACCCTGCAGGGGGGTTGCACTGGGTGGTCTCCCTTCCAGTCCTAACAATTCTGTGGTTCTGTAACATTGAGATGTCAAGATTACTGCCTGTTGCATTGTTACTGTCTTTTCATTATTATTTATCATTCTAGAGATGGAATTTCCTTCTAGTTTCACTAGTACTGAAAGAGCATTTGTTCACCGGCTCTGTCAGTCTCTTGGACTGGTATCTAAAAGCAAAGGGTGAGTCAGGGTACAATTTTCAGTTCTTTGGTGCAGACGGATAGAATTTCAAGACTAATGATAACTTGTTTGATGTTTTCAACATACTCAACTGTGTTGCAAGGAATAGTATTAGAGAAAAAAGTGTAAAAGTAGCTACAGAAATGAGCATGTTTCTTCATTGCTGTATGCATGCTTGGAAAAGCTTGTGACATGCATTTTGGGACAGCTTGATTTTATACTTTGTGGGTTTAATGGCTCCATTAAAAAAGCTTCTCACTGTGATTTCTGGTTGTTTTCCCAAAGAATTTGCATTGTGTCTCATACCCTGACAGATAAAAGTTAACCTAGAGTAGGTTCCTTTTTACTAAAATAAGTTTTCTCTCCCCCCTGACAGAAAATGAGCCAATCGATACCTGACTGTAAGGAAGAAGGATGTGTCAGAGGCACACGCAGTCATGACTTGTGACTTGGCTCTCCGTACAAAACATGCTGTTCGGAGTCTAATTCAGCGCTTTCCCGTCACAAATAAGGAACGCAAGGAGCTCCTGCCAAGGACAGAGCGAGGAAGTGTCTGTGCTGTTGCATCCGGTACGTTCAGCATGTGTTCTGATTTGGACTTGCCCATCAACACCACTTGAAACCATGACAAAACAAACCTCTTTCTGCTCTGTCCCCTCTGGTGTCCTGAAAGACACCTTCAAACAAATGCATTAATTTTCCGTACTTTTAAGGTCTTTTATAACTGGTGCTGTGAGGAACTTGGGAAGTCATATTATGCACATTGAGATGTCCACCTTGTGTTGTGTTAATTTAGAATCTTTGAGCCAGTTCCAGCCAAATCTTTTTGGAAGCACATTTTGAAGTGTGGCTTCACACAAGTACTATGAGGTGGGGTTGAAGAGTCAGTGTTATTGTGATGCCATAAGAATGCCTATATGAGAAAATGCGGTTTTTTGTTCTGCTTATAGAAATTAATGTCCTTGATAAATCAAGAATTTTAGTTTTTATTTCTTCATCTCTACAAAATAGATTTGGTCCTTAAGAGACTACTGTCCAGACTTCTTGATTTCTCAAATATGGAAGAGTTCACTGAAAGACAAACTTCTGTCAAAATGTTGGCTTTTTTTTTTAAAGCAAGGTTTTCATCTAGATTATTGCTTTAGCAGCTACAAGTGGAAGAGTTGCACTGTGTTTTTGTGTGCAGAGATGGGTGTAGTGAACAGAAAACATTTGTACCAGTATGCCTTGTTTAATTGCATGTTTCTGATACGTGGTGTCTGTTTTTGAAGTGCTTTCTTTGCTGTTATTTTCAATTGTTCTAGTTGTTTAATAGGATTGTTATATGAACAGAGGGAAGCTGTAATAAAAGTACTGAAATGCAATGTCTTAGGAATGTAAGGGATAAGTTAATGAACGGTCTAATGGTTGCCTTTCTCTGCATCTCAAGAATGTATTTTAGTTCTCCTGATCTCTTAGTCTGTTTGTCTTGGTACAACAGAGCTTGAAATTTAGTATATGAATCTGTTAATGGCATTAAATATGTATAACTGAGTTTACAGCGAGCTTTTCATTCTGCCAGAAAATAGTTCTCAAGGAATTATAGAGTGGCACTTGCAATGATGGATGTGAAGTGGCTCCCTCAGAAGATGTGCCCGTTTTTTGGCTGCTCATGCACCGCTTTCTAGCACATCGCACTGCTGTGTGGGGGCCAGGGCTCTTGATACAGCATGCTTGCATTGGTATGATTTCAGGCAAACGTGTGGAATAGCTTAAAGGTTTAACTCTGTCAGTGTGTATTTCTAGGGGGAACTGCAGGTGTGAAATGTGGGCGCAGATTCAAAGGCCACCAAAATACACCAGGCTGGTATTCTCTGGTTTAGTTTGTTTCTCCTTTTGCTCTTTGTAGGCTTTTTTGACGTGGAGCAATGCTGTGGAAGAGTCTGGTTTTCTTCAAAATACCCATGAAAGTAATAACTGTTTTGAAAAATATCTATTCCAAGCACTGAACGACATGCTATAAAAATGATGTCTAAATGTGTGATGGGTTTGTCACTTTACCCACAGGGATGCATAAAAAGTCAGCAATGTTAATTTTTAAGTACAGTTTTTGAGCAGTGTTTTTGTGACCTTCCTCTGTGTCTGCATAAATAAACTTTTAACTTGTCTTCACAGAAAACAAAGAAGTAAACAAGACAAGTGGTCGACTTAATGATGGTATTCCCCAGGTCCCAGTGAAAAGAGGGGAATCAGAGTTTGATTCCTTCAGGCAGTCACTACCAGTTCTTGAAAAACAGGAGGAAATTGTCCAAATCATAAAGGACAATAAAATTATTTTAGTTATAGGAGAGACTGGATCAGGAAAAACGACGCAGGTATGTTGCTTCAATGAAATAAAAACTATAACAGGATTTATTCTAAACTAATGCCAATTGTGTAACATTTGTGATATGGGATTCTTTTATGCTATTTTAAGGCTTTCCTTTTCCTGTGTGATTGAAAATGTTCCAATTCATTTTCTTGCTTTTGAAACACTAGGCCTCTAGATAGGTACTAGAAGCATAAATGATTCCTCACAATTTTCTGGTAGATACCATTTTTTCATTAAAATAATACAAAATATTGAAGGGAAAATAGCTGTGATGTTTGTATATCCCTTTTTCTTCTAAGGCTAGTTCTGTTCTTAGTATCCAGAGTAATCTATTTTTTGTGTAAAAATGAGAGATTATCTACAGGGCTTTTTTTTTTTTTTCCTTTTTTTTTTTTTTTTTAGATTTCTCTGAAGGGAGGCACTGTAAGGTTTTTTTTAAAAAAAAAACCTAAATAGGTTATACTTAGAAATTTATTTTCTGCTGATTCAGATATGCTTGCTGTGATAATTGTAATGAAAAGTCTTTTGCAATGTGCAATATTGATATGCAGTTAATGGTTTCCCTGTGCTAACAAAGCTGTGACTTTCTCAAAAAGCAAATTTGAACCACTTCTTTACAGATCCCTCAATTTATCCTTGATGACTGCTACAAGAATGGAACTCTCTGTCGTGTGTTTTGTACTCAGCCAAGACGTTTAGCAGCTGTTGCTGTGGCTGAAAGAGTGGCAGCAGAAAGAAGAGAGAAGATTGGCCAGACAATTGGTTACCAGATCCGGTTAGAAAGCAGGTACTAATGGTATTTCTAAGTGTCGGTTGATCTTGTGTTGGTTTTGTGAATCTTGTGTACGTTGAAACTGCAGTATGTTTGGGTTGCAGCCTCACAGGTGGCATATGTTACTGCAGGTAAGGAATACGTAAGAGTGAAAAGGATGGCTTACTTCCTGTGTTTTGCAGTTTCATGTAGAAGGTTGTCTTACAGAACTGAATCTTAGGTATTTTCTGTTGATTTCTTCTGCGGAGTGTATGCATGGAAATCCTTGTCTGATTTTCAGATCAAGTCTACACTTTCTTCTTTCCCCACCCCCCCCCCCCCCTTCTGCTTTTAACATGTGCGGATCCAAAAGGTCTGCAAGCTTTGAAGGTAGGTGTGAAAACCAGCATGCTGTAACAAATGTTATGTAGTGAGAGTTGATAGGAGCCATAAAAGGGAAAACAAAAAAATTGGAATGTGACTGATGATGCTGAGCATTATTTACCAGTCTAGTCTGGACTAAATTTACTCTTCTTCAGCTTCTGTGTTTAAAACATGAAGTGATGTAAAAGTAGAGATTTCAGTATCACTTGATGAATTTGTCTGTAAGCAGAGCATGAATGGATTGTTTGGGGTTTTTACATCTTTGCACCGTGTAGCAAAATGACATTTCAGGGAAGGGCCAGCAGTTGAGATATGAGTGACCAGAAGATGGCTAAAGGTTGTGTTGCTTGAGTGAACAAAGATAACACATAGCTGGTGAAAATGAATGCACTTGAACAACGAAGCCACAATAAGAATTCAAATGTGTGCATGAAAGCTCACAAGGATATTGAGAGATTAGAAGAGCTAGTGAAGATGTGTCACAAATAAGCTGGACGATTAATATATGGAAGTACTATGCTGGCAGAAGAAGAGCAAAGTCAGGTGAAAATTGTAGAATTACTGGAAGCAGCGCAGAAAATCCAGCTTGAGAAAAATCAATACAATTACTCCAGAGAAACACTGAAAGGGGGCGATAACAATATTTTGAGCTGTGGACAAAAAAAATTTGGAGTGGATATGTTTAGAGGTGTTTATAGTAACACAGAAATATAATTTTTAAGGTTTTCTTAACTGTCTTCCAGAGAAAAGCTGTAGAGTACAGTAGAGAGGAGCTTTTCAGCTCTTTTAGGATGGCAGTACCAGAGGGAGTAGTGACAACTGCTGTTTTTATTGGGACAGCTAACTGTGCCCCAGGTATAGAATTGTAAAAGTTCAGTATTTTCACCTCCTGAAAAACCAGAGGATCAAACAGATGACTTTGTGATTTGGTCAGCTGTAATGAATTGTGTCTTCAAGGCAAGGCTTTGGGAGCTGTGGGGAGGCTTCTGTGAGGAGGTGCCAGAAGCCTCTTCTGTGTGTGACAGAGCCGGTGCCAGCCAAGACAGACCTGCCTCTGGCCAAGGCTGAGCCCATCTGTGGTGGTGGTAGTGCCTCTGGGACAGTGGGGAATGGGGGAGGAAAACCTGCACAACAGAGGCAGCAGTTCAAGAAGAGCAGTGAAAGCATGTGAGAGAAGCAGATCTGCACACAGGAAGGTCAGTGCAGGAGGGGAGGAGATTGTCCAGGTGCCAGAGCAGCCCATGGTGCAGCCCATGGTGAGGCAGCTGTAGCCCAGCAGGCCGTGGAGGTCCGTGGTGCAGCAGGGATCCTCCCTGGATTTGCAGAATCCTGTGAAGGATTCTGTGTTGGAGCAGGTGGATGCTTGAAGGAGGCTGTGATCCTCTGGAAAGTCTGTGCTGAAACAGGCTCCTGGCAGAACCTGTGGCCCTGGGGAGGGAGCCACACAGAAGCAGGTTTGCTGTCAGGATTGTGACCCTGTGCGGTCCCACACTGGAGCAAGCTGTTCCTCAAGCACTGCACCCTGTGGAAAGGGACCTGTGCTGCAGCAGTTCCTGGAGAACTGCAGCCCATGGGAAGGACCCATATTGGAGAAGCTTGTGGAGGACCCATGTTCCCGTGGGAGAGACCCACGTTCTCCTTGTCTTTCTCTGGAGCCTGGGAGTCTTTTTGTTGTGTTTCCTCTCCCCTGCCCATGGAGAGGACAGGTAGAGTGGCTTGGGTAGGCACCTGGCGTCCAGACAGGCTCATCCCACCACGTGTAGACAAATACAAAGGCTATATCCAAGCACAGGCTGAGGAATTGGAACCTAGTTTTCCACATGGAATTTTCTAGTAAATTGAATGACATGCAGAGTTTCTTCACGGTTCTCTTTTACTTCCTTATTTATTAAAAATTGAATCTTATTCTTTCAATGAATCCGTCGTCCAGAGTTTTGGGGCGCAAGCACTACAAATTGTTAGGAAATGTCTGTGAAAAGGCATAGTTTAAAAATAAGTGGTGTGCATGAATCTTTTGAGGAGAGAACTGTAATTTCTCTTCTGGTCAGCAGCTGCTTTAATTTTTGATCCATGGAAAGCTTTAAATGGTGCAACCCCCTGAGTTGTCTCTGTGATGTGATCCATAGGGTTTCTCCAAAGACACTGGTAACATTCTGCACTAATGACATGCTTCTTGGCACGCTGATGGCAGGAGACAGCGCCCTCTCCACTGTGACCCATGTTATTGTGGTGAGCATCCTGTGGTCTTTCATGTGGGGTGGAGCAATATGTATTGCTTTGGAAAATGAGGTCCTCATTTATTTTATTTAAATTTGCTGAGCACTTTAGGTGTTTTTGTTTGGTAGAATCTGAATCAACTTTAAAGACTTTCTGAGTCCTCAGAGTAGAATGCATGTCTTGTGCAGTTTGGTGTTTTTCTGTGTGTTTGTGTTTTTCCTGTAAAAATGTCTTATTTTCATGCCAATGATTAAGTGTGGAATCAGGAGGAGTGGAGAAGGACAGAAGTGTAAATTTTTCTGAACTTCCATGGTAAGGAGAAAATTCTTAGGGAGGCTTACATTGATGTGGTTCAATGTGATTGTGTCAGAATTTCTCTTACCATTTGTTTTAGCAATACAGGTTTTCAGTCCATTTGTTTGCCCAGAGTTTTCAAGATAATGTGGAGTCTAATTGCTAGCAAATTATTCAGATTGTTCATTTGTGATTATGTCAATATTCCTATTGTGGAATTGAATAAGGGGAACTGGAATGTTTTTGGCAAGATTTAAGTACTGAAGATTAAAAGGTAAGTTTAGGTGCCTGCCTGTTTATCAAAGTTGAAAAAGCATGAGAATGATTTATACATTCTTGATGTCAGCCTACAAACTTTGTATTTTGAGTCCTTGTTTCCTTCATTCATAATATAGATCAAAACAGAAGAATGAAAAAGATGAATAATCAGTTTCGTGCCTTAACTTACAGGCTTTGTGTGTGACTTGTCTAACCAATTTGTCTGTTTTTCTGATTATGTGGTGTCATACATTTCTTTAAATGCTTATCAATGGCGAAGTGAGAATTTATAAAAATAAGATTTGTAGTTTGTGGTGTTTTCTTGAAATTTGGCCTCAAATACACAATCAGAGAGGTTTCAGATATTCACTTTAGCCTCTAAAGTTAAAGTGTTTATGGCTTCAGCATTGCAACGCACTCAGCGCTGATAAAAACTTTTTGAGGTGTTTTAGTTTCTTTATGGATAGTTTTTTAAAAAAACCCTATTAGTTAAACTAGACTCACACATTTTAAGGCCTCTGTAATGTGCCACCAAAACATGTATTTTTTTTTTTAGAGAAGTTTGTTTTTGTCAGAAGTTGTGATCCTGAATCTGTGATGGTTTTTCATCTTTTTTCCCCCTTCTGTTACAGGATGAAGTACATGAGAGGGACAGGTTCAGCGACTTCTTGCTAATAAAACTGAGAGATGTGCTGAAAAACCAGAATAATTTAAAACTAATTCTCTCTAGTGCTGCTCTAGACGCAAATCTCTTTATTAGGTATTTTGGAAGCTGCCCAGTAATACATAGTAAGTCTTGATCTTAAGTGTGAGTATACCTGCCCTGAGACTCACAGATCTTACTAAACTGTAGCAAATTATTCTGAGTAAAGGCATGATTAATACACTGAGAATTACAGGAATCCTTGTTCTTTCTGTATGCAGGTTTCTTGTTTCTTGACTATTTGCACCTCATTCAGAGTGAAGTGTTTTAGTCACTGGGAGTTCTGTAAATGCAGATACATCCTGCCCCCCTCCACTCTTAATTGAAGAAGTAGGAAGAGGTTATTGAAGTTCTGTCTTCATGCTGATACAGGACTTAGGAGCTACATGAGTGTGATATGTATCAATGCATTCCAGTAGGATCTTACTCTTCAGGCTTTGTGAAGGTTGTTACTGGTTACTGGATAAAACACAGAAAACTGTACCAGTTCAGTTCAGAAATACAGGCTTAGACAGATTGGGTTTCACATGAAAAAAGGATCACATGATTCTCTGATTTAAAGAAAATTAGTAGTTGTTCATCTAGGTAAATATTCAGAAAAGACATCCAGTTTCGCTTATTTTGTGTTCAGACTCCGTTACCTGCAGTTAGACTACATTCAAATGCAAAGAAAAGTTACCATTTTTTTTCTGGTTCAATTTCATTTGACTGATCTTTAGTAAAGGCAAAATGTAAATGTGTGGGAGATGGGGGGGTTTTGTGGGTTTGCAGTTTTTGCCCCACCCTCCTGGCTTGCAGGTTTTCTGCATGGGTGACCTCCTCTGGCACCTTGCAATCCTCTTACTTTTTCAACAGTAATGTCCAACTTTAATGTGTTTTGAAAAGTAGCTTTTAAGAGAAATGCTTTATTTGACAATCAGGTAGACTCTCTGCATGCCAGCCTTTTTAAAAAAAATCTCAACGGTTTTAGGAAATGGGCTTGCTTACTGGTTTATTTTAGCAAATGTTTGTGAGGAGGAAACCTTTTTTTCCTTTCTTTTTTGCAGATGGAAGTGTTTAGTTCTCCGTTTTGAATTTCTGTCCAGTTGAATAAGGTTTGCAGCTTGTTGGAGACAGGAATCTGGAAATTACACGTGATTTCATGTTCTCTGAATTTTTTTTGCAAGGGAGTGCCTCAGTTGTGATTGTTGTATGACTTTCCAGTTTATTCTCTTTGCAGCTTCCTGTTCTTTCAGATCGGTCAATTTGTGTTGGAAAATCTGATGGCAATCTTTCCCAATCTCTCCAGTTTACCACAGTGTTTGTGCTGGTTATGTAACAGGCCAATAACAATTCAAAAGATGTTCTTTTCCCTTTTTCTTTTTTTTTTTTTTTTTTTTTTTGTTTAATTTAAGAATTAAAAGAAGCGGCTTTGTCTGTTAATGTAATATACAAGGTTTGAGTCTCCTTCAGCAATATGGCTGACAAAATCCTGACCACAGAAACCACATTTTGTAGCTGTGGATCGCTGTAGTACACAGAGTTTGTGATCAGTGTTGGAAGGCTTCCTCTGTGACAGCTTCTAAAAGTATGTGAATTGTGGATTGTTCTTTCTGAAGGAAAATCCTGAGTGTTCCTGAGTCAGGTTAAGGAAAAAGAAATCAAAGTGTAGAGATTTTAATCTTCATGCAAAAAGCATCCTGTAATGTCCACAGATAAGGTCTGGAAAATAGTCATGTTGAAAAAGAAATCGGGATAAATTATCAGAAGGTAAAGGCCACTGGGATGTCTCATCTGTCAAGAAGTATTCAGTAAAGAAAGCTCAGCTTTGCTGAATTAGTTGAGGATATGGAGATAAGGCTGCCTTCTTACATGCTTCTCAGGAAAAGAAAGTAGTTCAGTATAAAGATGTACTGTCTCTGTGTGGAACCTTGCAAAAAGCTGTATTAATTGCTTATTAATTAATTCCATTTTTAATCCAGATGGCAGACTTACATGGCAGGTTCTTGTTTGTAACCCTAAACAAACATGGCTGTTTTCTTTTCCTCATTTAAAAAAAAATGTAGTTAATAACTGTCAATCTTATGAACATCTCCTGCTATAACACTTCATAAAATTGAAGAGGTTGAGGAGAAACAAGGTGGCATTTGACTTTGGAAATATTTTGTTTTGTACAGTTTTGAGAAAAATAAACTCCAGTAAAGGTAGTTTTTAAAAAGAATTAATTCTGTAAGTGAAGCTAGTGAATATAGAATCTTTTATGGATTTTTTCTATTTTAGTCCAAGGGAGACCTTTTCAAGTTAAAGAGATGTTTCTGGAGGACATTTTACGAAGCACTGGGTATGCAAACAAAGAGATGGTGAAGTACAAAGAAAAGAAGCAGCAAGGTCAGTGGATTTGTTAATTGTAAGGGTTGGCAATGAGAATCATTGATTGAACAAACAGTTAACAGGATTATTTTCTATTAAAATTCCAGAGTCAGGAGATTAAATGAGATGTGATTAGATGACAGCAAGTGTCTTTAAGCTCTCAATATTTACATTTTTGAAATAGTTTATGCAATTAAAGAAAAAAAATCACTTTGATTCAGTGGTTGCATTCTTTTTTCACTCAGTTGATAAATGTCATCTTTTTTCTAATTGTTATGCTGTAGAATTATATATAACTGGGGGCTCTGCCCACATGAATACTAAAGAAGCATAGGATGCTCTGTACCTTTGGGTGCAAATTCAAGTGCAGCTATTAAAGCAGGCATGATTTTGTACATCTTGCACTAAATTCCCTTCAGTAACATTTTTCACTGCTTTCTTCAGGCATGGATGTATTTTTTTAAGTGTTAACACTCTTGAGCTAAACATCATTGGGTTTAAGTTGATTAAGTAGATACTGCTTCAGAAGTTTTCTTGGCAACTGAAAGTAATGATCCCAGTGATTATTTAAAGAAAAATTAAAAAAAAAATGTAAACCCCAAAGTTATAACATACAGTCCTAACTGGATATTGATCACAGTGCTCACCTCTGATCACTGGAGTCAGAAAAGTTCAGTTAGGACCCTGGTGTTTTCTAAGGTTTCTTCCACTTGTGTAGAAAAGTAAGTTGTTACATGCAGGGACTGTATCACTCGTCTTCAGAATTCCATTTGTGGAAAAAGATCTGGTCTGAGATTGTGTGGAAGGTGATTACTTAAGGAAGATACTTTGAATGCAGTACTTTGGAATAACAGAGGTTTTGGGGGGTTAAACACCAAAGTGTTGGGTTTTACCTTGTTTTTATAGCCCTTGTTTGCAGTGGTGCCCTTTGGGTACCCTTAAATATGTCATTTATGTTGGACTGGTAGTAGCATTCTGGACTAAATAAAAGAGGTTGAATAGGTAAAACTTGGTAAAACCTGCTGTAACTAACTTTTTTAGTAGAAAACAATGGATAATAAATATGACACTAAAACTTTCTTGGGGAATACTTTGCATTCTAGAAGAGAAACAGAAGAACACTCTTGCTGAGTGGTGTTCAGCTCAAGATAACACTAACAAAGGGACATCTCGGAGACAAAAATCAGTTCCAAGGACAAATGAGGAGTACAAATGGTTGGATGATGGTGGTGACACAGTATTTAATCAACTGGTAAGTTTTTTCTTTTGTCAGAAGAGATGTTTATATTTGTGTTGTATTCTAGCCATTTAAAATCTGTTTTCTACAGTTGTGTTGAGTCTCTCAGGACAGTAACGTATTTTAAAGATTACTTGATTAGGATGAACTGCTCTAGCTGAAGTGTGCTCTTCAGACAGGGTGGTTGTGCACAGCTTTTCCTCAGATCAAATGGCTCGACTGCCATTGTGTTCGTACTTGCATATGATAAAATCAATGCATTAACTGATACCTGAGTTAGGTATATCTACACTGATATATTTGGGTTTCTGTTGCTGCTGGGAAAAATAACCATTCCAATTCTTTGTGGGTAATGTATGAGAATAAAGACAACTCTTGGAAGAGATTAAACTTTCAATATTGTTTTTTATCTTCAGACTGAAAAAGATGTGAATTGCCTTGAACCGTGGATAGTAAAAGAAATGGATTCCTGTCTTTCTGACATCTGGTTGCATAAAGATATTGATTTGTTTGCTCAGCTGTTAAATCTTATTTTAACTGAAAATGTCAGTGGTAAGTTTCATGTGTTATTACATAAAAAAAAGCAACCTCAAATTTTCTTAGATTTTTATGGCTACTTTTATCTCCAGTTTCAAATGGTGTTACCTTTGCATTCTGATGCCGACTGAAAAAATGATAGGGCTAGCAGAAATAATGGGTTGTTTAGTTAGTTGCTGTTTTGAAGTATTGACAGAAGTGTTTCTAAAACAGTGTAGAATTCATATGAACTAACTTCAGAGATAAAGTGAGGAAACAAATTCTCTTTGGGCTGGAATTTGAAAGCAATATTTGTACTATATTTAGATGAAAAAATAACATTTCTCTTGGGTTTGCTGGATTTTTTTTCTTTTACTTTTCAGTTGATTATAGGCACAGTGAAACTGGTGCGACTGCTCTGATGATTTCTTCAGGGAGAGGCTTTTTGAGTCAAGTAGAACAGTTGATCAGCATGGGAGCAAGTATCCACTGCAAATCATCTAATGGCTGGTAAAAACAGAGAAACCAAAAGATAGATTTATGTGTCAGTGTAGGAGAGAGAAAGAAAATTGTTTAACATCTAAATTAATTTGCTAACTTATCACACTGCTGTAAGAACTATAGATTTTGACAGCCTCAACAATTTCTAACTCCTGATAATCACATTGTTTTCTGTAAATTCTAAATTGAATTCTTAATTACATGGTCTTGATTATGAGCTATAAACTTTGTTTCAGTAGGTCTTATTTAAGATACTGGTTAGCAGAACAACTGTAATCTACTGAATTGGACCACAATATTTGGCAATTCCTATTTTCATGGAGTTACCCATATCAGAAGATCTTTCTGTTATGTTTCTAAATATATCGTAGCATGTAAAAATATTTGTGAATCTGTAGAAACTCAGGTTTTGTGGTCATGGATTATGTCTTCATATAAACAGGGAAGTACAGTAAATAATTGTTGTATGGAATGATAAGAATTAGGATTCCAGGGGTCTGATATTTGGTACTAATATTTGAAAAAACTTGGGAAGGAATGCAGTTTAAAGATAAAACAGTGAACTGCATCGTGAGGAGGACAGCGTCTGAAAGACATGAAATAGCCAAATGTTATGCCTGGGGTGTGACCTTTTGAGATGACTTCAAGGATACTGCAAACAGGCAGGTCTGATCTCTGCACCTTGTTGTGGACTTTTTAAAGGAATGGCACTTTCTTCCTCCTCACTTCCTTGTGCATGTTTGCTCCTGTGTAAAACGGACATTCTTTTGTGGTAAAGAACTGTAGTCACCTAAAAGTCAGATAGCTGTTAACACCTATTCATGCACTTTCAAATGGGAAGTTGCAGATCCAGCAATAACAGTACGGATGTCAGTACAGAAATGGGTACAAAAGTCTGGTGTCAAGTGCCTCTCCTGATGCGCTCTTCATATTCATCTTTTGAAGTGAAAAGTCTAATAAAAATACTTGTGCAACTATTTCAGGATGGCTGTGGACTGGGCTAGGCACTTTAGACAGACGGAGGTTGTTCATCTGTTGGAATCCTACAGGTCAGTTGTAACTGTTTTGCAGAATGAGTTGTATATGATATACAAAGAGTTGTGATGGGAAATTTGAGGTTTGTGTTCTTTTAATCAGAACAGGTTTTAGCTTTTCATGGTCTAAAATCTGGACTTAATGGCAAGACTTCTTTTTAAGAATAGGAATATTTCAAAAAATAAACAGCAAAAAAGTTTGTACTCAGTATCATATTGTTTATGTTTGCACAACTTGCTAATTCTATACTTTTCACATGCTTACTTTGGAAACAAATCTGTCATGTGTTTTTATTTATCCTTTTTATATGCAATAGGCATATTAAAGAAAATTTACAGAAGTAATGTGCACACTAGGCCATTCAAGAATGATTTTCTGATTAACTTACAGTTATCGTACTTGAGGTAGTGTTTTGTAAAGCTTATCTCTACTATAATTTCTCTTAGTGTAGTTTCTGCTAGTGGGAAATTTTTGGAGAACACGTATCTCTTAAGTATTTTTACTTGAACAGATAAACGAGAAGTATCTTTATACTTTCCTTTGCTTATGGTTGTGTTTCAATGAAGTTGAAGAAAACTAAAGTTAACACTAATAAATAAAGTGGCATCCTTCACTGGGTTAACATTGAAATCAGTAAACAGTAATAGTATGGTGATTCCCTTCTGCTACACTTAAACATCAGAATTCAAGACCAATAGTCATATTGGTCTTGAACTAACTTTGAGTGGATGGCTCAATGCAAACCCGAAGGGGCAGCCTTGATTCTGGTGTATTTCCCTGTTACAGCGCTTCATTCGGATTTGGAAACATGGATGAAAGTTCCCTGGTCCAAAAAAGTGCTAGTGACCTTAGTGCAGAGGACAGAGAGCTACTGACAGCTTATCATCACAGTTTTGATGATGAAAAAGTGGATCTGGATCTGATAATGCACTTACTTCACAGCATCTGTCATAGTTCTGATGCAGGTAGGTAAATACCTAACCAGTGGTTGTGGATTTGGCTTCTGATGAATCGTGCTCTTTTTTCAGCAATCCACAAACGTTAAAACCTTCTGAGTGCTATTCGACATGTATTTGAATTTTCTGTTTAACTTTGCAAACCCACTTCCTTTTTTAGGAGCAATTTTAATATTTCTTCCTGGGTATGATGAGATAGTGAGCCTGAGAGACCGCATTGTTTTGGATGATAAGAGATTCACTGATAATGCTCACAGGTAAAACCTTTAGTTACTGTGGCTTTTCATTGCTTCTTTTAAGGATCCTTAAAATGTTCCTTTTGTCTTGCGTTAGGTACCAAGTTTTCGTGCTTCATTCAAGTATGCAGACTTTGTACCAGAAGAAAGTGCTTGAAAGTCCACCTTTTGGCATTCGCAAAATTGCAAGTATTAGAGGACTTTTTCCAATGCCACAATGACCTATTTTGCCATTGCTTTTACAGTTATTATAGTTTTGGTGGTTTTGGTTTTTTTGTTTGCAGATTCTTTCTACTAATATTGCAGAAACCAGCATAACAGTCAGTGATGTGGTGTTTGTCATTGACTCAGGCAAGGTGAAAGAGGTAGGACTGCCATAAATTTTCCTAGTGTGATTCTAAAACACACAGTGCATAAATTTTGGAGAACTTTTTTTTTATTTTTTATGACTTTACAGTAAAGTGAAAAAAAGCTTTTACTAGCTGAGAGCTAGTGCCTGTCAAGCAACAGTCCTTGCTGAAAAGTTTCAACATGCATTTGTTTTAAGACAAATACTGTAAGCTATCTGTCTAAAAAACCTTGAAAATCTTGAATTTCAAAAATTGTGGAGCATTAAGATACTAGAAAGGAGATACCCTCATTAATTCACTCGAAATTGAGAAGGTACCTTTGTGTCAGAAGCTGC
Source organism: Taeniopygia guttata (assembly GCF_048771995.1). Taxonomy (NCBI): domain Eukaryota; kingdom Metazoa; phylum Chordata; class Aves; order Passeriformes; family Estrildidae; genus Taeniopygia; species Taeniopygia guttata. Next base: position 63,724,189 of record NC_133063.1, on the reverse strand, counting down.
TGTATATATTACTATTTCATACTTTTTAGAAAACTTCTGTTGGTAATCTAAATAACTAGTAACTTGTATTTCATGTACCCTATTGAGTTTTCAGTTTGCATTCCTTTCTTTGTTTTTCTAGAAGTCTTTTGATGCACTGAGTCGTGTTACAATGGTAAAAATGGGGTGGATTTCAAAAGCCAGTGCTATCCAGAGAAAAGGCAGGTAATAAATGCCTCATAGCGGTTTCCATTTTGCAGATATCCACAGTCCTTTATGTTTAGAATAAAGCACACAACATAGTAGCTGTTTCTGGCCTAGTCCAGTGTTGTGTTGCATAGTGGCCAACACTCGTTCTCTGCAGGTGAGTAGGCGTCAGCATGTATTTCCTTGGAATAATCTCCCACGTTGTAGAAAAGTGACGCTCAGGCATTTCCCAAAGGTCTGGGTTGTTTTCCCCCCATTAATTTGTTCTCCTTCCTCTTTCTCCCATGTAGCACCAGCAGTCACAATGTCCAGTGGGGTGTTTTCACATCATGTCTGTGGGCAGCGGACTGCCTATTTCACTTTCTCCAAGCTATCCATGACTTAACAGGCCATGATTATATTCTTCCCAGCACTGTGGGTGAGGGCTCAGAAGTTTATGTAGCAACAAATGCCTGTTTAATCAATCATATTGGCATTAAGCTGCACGTATGCACATAGATGTATATGACTGAGAGAATTTGCTGTCTCTCATTCACTCACAAGTTACTTCGTCTTTATTCTACCTTTTACTCCAAGCATCACTTCTGTTTAGGGGATGTGAGGGGAAACAATAAAGTTTGCAACTGGTTCCTTACAACAAAGGATGATTGAGATTTGAACTGGTCTTAGGTTAGCAAAAAACCCACAGCACTTTACATCAGATAAGCCTTGTTTTTCTTTCCTCCAGATTTCTCAGTGTTGGCTTAAAATTACAGTAAAAAATTGCCACACTCTCAAAAATAATTCATGATTAGAAAACTCTCACTTTGCGTGTGACTTAACAACGCTTTCTTCATAGTACTGCCTCTTCTTTTCCATTCTGAGTTTCTGTGTCTTTGTTGGCTTTTGGTTTTGTTTTTAGAAAGAAATCCTCATTTTCACAACCTTCCATATTTTATTTTCAAGGGCTGGGCGCTGTCAGCCTGGAGTCTGCTTTCGTCTCTTCAGCAGGCTCCGATTTCAGAATATGTTGGAATTTCAATCTCCAGAACTTCTAAGGATGCCGCTTCAGGTGCATGTTCAGTTAGAAACTATAACTTTAAAAAATACAATGTCCTCAAACCATACTATTAATTGCAGCAAATCATGTGTTTGGCGGCTGCTTCCAAATCTTGGTAATCTTTTTTTGTTCTGCCTTTTACCTTGCAGGAGATCTGTTTGTACACAAAACTTCTGGCTCCAGTTAATTGTCCAATTGTAGACTTTCTTATGAAAGCTCCTGATCCTCCGCCTGCTGTAACTGTGAGAAATGCTGTGCATATGCTTAAGGTCAGAAAAGGAATAGGTTTAGATTGTAATTGTGTTTGATCCCAAATTTGTGGTGTAGCAGTTTACTGACTTCAGTTTGTACTGAAGCTGTTTTTAATTACTTAAGGATGTTTTGAAGTTTTGGTTATTGTCTGTTTTCATTTTGTGTGTAGGGATGTGTTTTTCCATGTCAAGGGAAGAGAGTGCTTCAAAGTCTTGTCTCAGTTAATAGTTTGACTTGCTTCTGTAGTGTTTGGAAACAAGTCTAGTTAATGTCCATTATTCACATCCTTTCTGCTTTCACTGTCAATTGATTTTGTCCACTGTACCCATCCCCCTCTCCTTTATTTGTTTGTTTGTTTGTTTATGAACAGACCATAGATGCCATGGACCCTTGGGAAGATCTCACTGAGCTTGGTTATCACCTCACTGAATTACCTGTAGAGCCACACCTCGGTAAAATGGTGTTGTATGCTGTAGTTCTGAAGTGCCTGGATCCTGTTCTGACCATTGCCTGTGCTCTTGCCTGCCAAGACCCTTTTGTGCTGCCCACGCTGGCCTCCCAAAAGCGTGCAGCCGTGCTGTGCAGGAAGCGTTTTGCTGCCGGAACGTTCAGTGACCACATGGCCCTGCTCAGGGCTTTCCAGGTAGTCTTTCATTTCAGAGAGTACTAATCACAGCACATTCAAGCAAAATGCAGATGCACCAGTTGGATGTAGAGTGGCGGGCTGTGATTAAGTGCTCAGAGAAGACTTTCTTTTTGCCTAGTGCCTTTCCTGTGTAAGGCATTACTTGGCAGTCTGGCTGGTCCACAGAAGAGGGAACCGTTTTTGTAGTATGTTTTGTTTCAAACATTATAAAATTTTGAATGTTCCAACAATGTGCATCTTTGCATCCTACTACACTGAACTTTGAATCATGATCTTAATGTAATGATCTTTATTTATTGTTTTAACTTGACATAATCATCACTGTAGTGAACACATAAAGAGAATCTAATTGTTGAACAAAAAAAATAATCTGGTTTGATACATTAACTTTTAGAGTGGGTTTTGCATTCATTTTATTGACATAAATGTAATATTTTTTTAAAAATGCAGTTTTTAGTTTAAGTCCTTGAAATTAATAGGCAAATGTAAAAACATCTTCAAGCATGGCAGAAGGCACGCAGTGACGGCTGGGAGAGAGCCTTCTGTGAAAAGAACTTCCTATCCCAAGCCACAATGGAAACCATTGCAGGAATGAGAACACAGGTGCTTGGCCAGCTTAGAGCCTCAGGTAGAGAAGTTGGAAACAATTTTAACATTGTTTTAAAGTCAAGCATATAGAAATTGTAACAAAAATCATGTTCACTGGTGTAATTTTCCTTAATTTGAAATACACCTTCACGCACACATTCATGCAGGTGTGCAGATGGTGCAGATGAGGAGTTGTGGCTGATCTAACTGAAAGCACCCTCATCTCCACATGCCACTGAATTTCATGTTCTAATGAATTATTCCCATAGGAAATGTCTTTATATTGTAGAAAATAGTGGTATTCTGTGTTAGTATGAAACCCCTTATCAGGAAGGATTTCAGTGTAATGGTTTCTTCTTGGTGCTGTTAAGGTTGGCAGTGGTGAAAAATGCAACAAAGAAGTCATTTATTTCACCTTTAGTTTCTGACTCCTTTTGAGAACCAAACACAAGCTAACATGGCACTGTTTTGTCTCTTTCATTTGTCAGGTTTTGTGAGAGCCAGAGGAGGAGCTGATATTAGAGATGTTAATACTAACTCTGAGAACTGGGCTGTAATTAAAGGTGCCTTAGTGGCCGGGATGTATCCCAATCTTGTGCATGTAGACAGAGACAGCCTGGTGCTGACGGAATCAAAGGAGAAGAAAGTGCGATTTCATCCTACCTCTGTTCTTGGTCAGTCTCAGTATAAAAAGGTAAAGACACTTTGAATTCATAGTTCAAAAAAAAGGGCACTAAAATCTGTCACGTGTTTTAGAAATGTCTTTTCCTATTTGTCAGTACTTTAAAAGCAGTATAGGCATTTAACACTACAGCTTTAGAAAATACTGTTCTACCCAGCTGATAGAATTGGAGTTGATTCATTTTTCCATCGTTTCAATTAGTCCTTTCTCTAGATGGAACAAGGCAAAATGACAAAAAAACTGCCCTGCTATAAAATTGTTTGAAAGATATAATGATCCCTATTCTTAAAAGCAAGTTTTTCTCTGAAACTTTTTTTTAACATTTCTTTTTAAAGCAAAATGTTTTGTTTTATCATGGTAGGATAATTTATGAATCTGGTTGAATTCTCTCACGCTTTTTTATGTGCATGTATATTTTTATATGTATATAATTGTACGTGTATTTAGTTCTCAAAATACAGAATCATAGAATGGTTTGGGTTGTAAGGGACCTTAAAGCTTATCTCCTTCCAACCCCTGCCATGGGCAGGGACACCTTCCACTAGTCCAGGTTGCTCAGAGCCCCACCCAGCCTGGCCTTGAGCACTGCCAGGTTGAGGCATCCACAGTGTCTCCGGATAAAATGAGAAATACGTTCAAATTTACATTAATTACAGGTAGAGGGTTTAATAGCCTGGTTTTACCTGCTCTTGCACAGATTGCCCCAGCAAATGGACAAGCTGCAGCCATCCAGGCTCTCCCTACAGACTGGCTTATATATGATGAAATGACGAGAGCTCACAAGACAGCAAACATCAGGTGCTGCTCTGTTGTGACACCTGTCACGGTGGCCCTCTTCTGTGGACCAGCCAGACTGCCAAGTAATGCCTTGCAGGCATCTTCATCCTTTCGAGGTACACTGGAGTCTGGATTTGGGATGTTTCCGTTGCTATACATCAGCGTGTGACATGGAAAACTTATTTTTCAGTAATATTTAATACATGTATTGGCTGATTCTGAAAATAGCGCTGTTATAATTCCTGCAGCTATTCAGGAAGAGTTTGTTGGTTCTGTAATAAATCTCTCCATTTTGGGATTCCTTACATACTCAAGTCCATAAATTACACAGTTGTAGGGTCTCAGAAACTGCAGTATAGTTTGTAAGGAAAGAATACAGCCACAATGTCTAATGAGAACTGTAGTACTGGCACTGAGAAGTGTAGTATGCATGTTCTTTTTCTACAGACTACTTTACTTGATACATTGAACCAGATTATTCAAACAGAATAATTTAGAAACAATCAATATGGCAAACAAGTCATGTTGCTTCTAGCTAACACATACATTTTCAAGACATGTTCTACTGATCATTTTTAATTTCAGTTAACTGTACTATTAACTGTGAGTAATAGAGAATATATAGAAATGTCCTTCTTTTTTCTGATTTAAATTGAGTCCTCTTGGAATGGAAGCAAAAATAACTGCTTCTAGTTCTCATAGTTTGAATCAAACTAAAAGTCCAACTTATTTCTAGAGCTTTTCTGTCTTGCTTTTAAACTGTGAACCTTAGAGTAGTGCTCATGCTGATTGAATTGCACTTAAGAAAAATAGAGAATCCTAATTAATAGCTATATGTGTAGATTTTTTTTTTCTTACTAGGTCTTTAGATCTGCTGTTTTACCAGGAAATAGAGGCATGTGTGATTTTGCAAACAGCTTTAGGCAAAAGTTGTGTAGTGGCCTGTGGATACTGGTGGAGGTACATGAGTTGGGTCACATCATATCAATACAGGTTTTTACACAGTAGGACCTTCAGCAGGTCTGGCTTGATTGCTGCTATCTGGAGCAAAGACTTTGCAGTGTATTTGCAGAAAAGAAGAGGTAGTTTTACAAATGTTTACATTTAAAGTCAATTTTAGAAGGAAAAACATTATTGCTGGTAATACCGTAGTATGCGGGTTTTTGTGTAGAAATAATAGTAGAAAAAATATGGAAATGCTAATGCACCTTTTGTCTTTAATTCAGGGGGAGGGGTATCTAATGATAGCAGCGACAGTGAGATGGAGGACAAGACATCTGCTGATCTGGCACTGCTGAAGCTGGATGAATGGCTCCATCTCAGACTGGACCCTGAAGTAAGTAAGAAATTACTCCTGGGTTTGCTTCATGTAGAGGAATTGAAAAAAAGATGTGAAAAGGTTTTTGTAACATTTGAGTAGCCAAGAATTCTCTCCAAGAATGTCATGGTCTATTTCGGTCTCTCGAACTAGGTACTCTGTGATTTAACCTTTACTTCACAAGCTCATCAATAATTAAACGGCTTCAATCCCCTTTGGCACAGAGTTGTCTGTCGCCTGAATCCGTGTATTCAACATCCAAGTTGCAGTGTTTCATCACCTATCACCCGTACCTTTCTATTCTTTTACTTGTCAGCAAAAAGAAAGAGAATAATTAGTCACCTAAGTCAACATTGAGAGTGCTCATCCCTCTTCCTCCCTATTGATGTGGGTGTCCTGTCTCTCACAAAAGGGACCAGGAAAGCCTCAGCAATCCAGATGCTGTTGGGTCTGTTTCAAAAACTTTCTGGGCAATATGATGTTTTATATCTGAGCTTGGCAGTTTTGTCCCTTTCCACACGTCAGCAGATTCTGAAGAGACTGGCAGACAAAAGATAATGGCTGCAAGGGACAGCAAGCTGCAGGTGACAGTGACTGCATAAGGGCCCTTCTGCTCCTTCTGGCCTCCTGTCCTGCCTGCATGGTGCTCCATCAGGCCATAGCACGAGCTGGGATAGCCAAAATCTGAACAGGAGCTGAGAGGACAGTCACATTGGCATATTGTGTTCTTCTTTCTTTGAGAGGATAACCAAAATCAGATCAAAAAAGGAGCACTTGAAGCTGAAGTTGCTGAAAGAAAGTTGCTGTCAGATTTTGGAAGGATACATTTCAAAACCTCTTTGAAATAGAAGTCTTTATGTCATTGGGGAGCTGTGGCTGTGGTAGGAGGCAGTTTATGGGTCATGAAACACACAACTTTACCAACTCTAATAATAATACTCTCTCTCCTAGACATGTCCAGAAGAGTGATTTTTTAAAATTTATTGTAATGGAAGCATTTCTGGTAGCAGAATTAGACAATAGTCTTCTGAATTTAGTCATCACATTTGACCAGGTGTCTATGTAAGAAAAAATATCACTTAGAGCTCTTTTCCATCAACTATGACTGAAGAGTGCATGAGTAGAGACTGATTTGAGAGGAAGGGCATAAAGCATGAAAGGATTGGGTTTTCTTGAAAGATAAGAAGGAAAACAAAAAACTCTGTGGAATTACAATACAAAGCTAAGTTTATTACAGAGCTAAATGAAATGTTTCCAAAATTACCTTGCACCCAAGGAAAAGAAAGCAAATTAACATCTTAATTTAAATATGGATTATTCCCCTTCCCCAAGACCTTAGTCTTGCCTTTAATTGTGGACCCTGTTTATATTAGAATGCCAGGTGCTGCCTGATATGGAAAAGACAGGGTTCTCTTACCTGTGTGATCTAATTTTCATCAGTATTGAACAGAATTGGAATTTATTGCAGGCTGCTGGTATGCTGCTGCAACTCAGGCAGAAGTGGCACAGCTTGTTTCTGCGTCGTATGCGAGCTCCTTCTAAGCTGTGGTCTGAGGTTGATGAAACAACTGTAAGAGCAATTACAGCTGTTCTGAGTGCTGAAGAACAGTCTGCAGGTCTACAGCAGCCTTCAGGAATTGGCCAGAGACCAAGGCCTGTGACTTGTGAAGAACTTCCTTTGGCATCTACATGCATGTCAACCAACAGCAGAAACAGCTCAACAGAAACAGAATTGTCTGACTTCTCTCATGCTGAAAAGTAAGATGCTGAGGTCTTCTGCTCACTGTAGGTTGCAGTTTATGTATACAAGTATCACTTAAGTTTCTGCTAGTAATAGGAGGTGGAAACAGCGGAAGTACAGTTGGAAGGTGTTATACTGTTGTATGCTGCATTGTGGTCCCAAAGAGAAGTATTTCATACCTGGGGCTGCTGTTGGAGAGAGCAGTCAGGAATATTGTCCATGAATTGTGATGTTTGAGAAGTAGCAGAAGAAGTTGAACAGTAGCATTAAAAAGCAATGAATGGTCAGTATGAGTTTTTAGTTAGGCTTTAATAGATTTTGTAGTTGCTGTAATACATGTGGTCATGCAGTAGGTTGGCAGGTCGATGTACGTTGTTCAGTGACTGCTTGTGAAACTCAAAGTATGTCCTTTGTAGGGTTTCAGTGAAATCTACTTCTCCTGCACTCCACCAGCCAAAGAAGTACAAAGAAAAAGACATTTTGCTCTCCAGACAATCCTCAGATGACAGATCAGCTCAGTCCTCAGTGAAGCCTGCAGACAGCGGTAGCTATTCCAACCCCTGTGCTACTCCTTCTTCTCCAGTGTCGGCAAAGGTAGAGTTCTCTAACATATCACCCTGCTCTTCCAAAGTAATAGAATTTCTTGCTGATATCATTCTGCAGTTAGGTATTTTACTGATAAATTAGGAAGCTAACGTAGCTTTTCATTTGTAACACTGCATAATACTTCCTTCTGGAACTTAAAAATCTAGACTAAATATCCTTGTTTCACTAGTTTAATACAGCAAAAATAATTTGTAGACTGCTGAGGTAAAGCTATCCAAAGTAGAAAACATGAGATTTAAAAAAAACCCCAAACTTGTTCTAATAAACATGTATTAGTTTTTTTCAACTAAATGAGTATATTATATACACACTTCTGAAGTTTTTGGATTCTGCCTTTCTCGGCTTCCATAAGAGATTTTCAATATCAATACTGATTCTGTCTTATATACCTTACTGTGACTGATTTTTGTGATGGTTATTTTAACAAAGTACACATTTTTAATGAGATTACTGTGACAGTTGTCCCATATACTTGAATAGTAGACTGCAGTAACACTAAGGAGATCATTGAGAGGAAACTTCATGGACTCATTGGAGGATGTAATAATTCCTCTTGAATTTTTCAGCTTTTAAATTAAGACAGCGTAAAAGGAAGAAAACATGTTTCCTGAATATAGAAATGCGAGTAGTATGCTGTAGGCTACACTCTAGGATGCTTAATTTTGGTGTCATCTCAAGGTCTGTCAGACTTTAACCAATTCTAATTAATCACTAGACTTTTTAATCCTATTCTGCTCTACTTGTTTCTTGCCCCTCATGGATGAATTACTGTGGAAGGGGCTAACAGCAGGCCTGTTAGCTAAAGGAGCGAAAAGAAGCTGAGAGCAAGAAGAAGCTGTTAAAGAGCTCTCTCCAAGGCTGCTACCAAGGAGACTGAGAGAAGAGAAGAACTGAAGAAAGATAAGGAGAGCACTGCAGACGGACAAAGTATTTTTAGAAAGTTAACTAAAGTCACTGTTACTGTTCACCAGTGGTGTTATGTTGATTTTTTGTGGCCAATAGTTGGGGTAGAAGAAGTATAAACAATTAGAAAGTTTATAAAAGGTCAGCCATGTTCGATAATAAAGAATTGCCATCTGAGACCGCCTGTGGTCTGTGCTTTGTGTGGCGACCGCCTCGGGATACAGTGTATATACCAGTGACAGCTGGTGCCCACCGCATGGAGCAACAGCCTGAACAGCGTGGTCAGTCTGGAGCCACGCGGGGTCCCAGCTCCCAGCCGTGACCCACTGGGGAGCAGCGGGGGAGGCGGCGCTGGTGCGGCTGAGAGTGGCGTGTGGAAGCCACAGGGAGGTCCAGACTTGATTTTCTCCTATCAGGACACCTGGAAGCAGGGGAGGCACCAACTAGTAATAATGGGAAATAAATCTAAAGAGGAAGAGATTGTTTTGGCTACATGGAAAGCTTTGTTAAGAAATAAGGGAATTAATACTTCAGACTATGCCCTTCGTAGTATATTGCTGTGGGCTAGATCATAGGATTTTGCCACTGATCCTGACACAGCATTTAGTGTTAAAACTTGGAAAAAAGTCAGGGACAGGCTGTGGGAAGTCATCTGAGCGGGAGATAAAACTTGTCCATCTAATTGTTACTTGGAGATCGCTTTTTGAGGCATTAAAGGAATGGAAAACAGCGGGAACAAGCAGAGTACAACGTGGATGAAGATTTGGGGTTGATAAAGGAGTCTGATGGGAGGGATGAGTCAGATGGGGCCTTTGATGGGGAACTTGTTGAATACATCCTTGAAGAAGGAGCAGGTGTCCATGGAAGTTACCAGGCAGGCTACCAAAGCTTCCAGGGAAGTTGCCAGAGCTTCTATGCCAGCTGCCAAAGCTTCCAGGAAAACTGCCAGAGCTTCTGGGCTGGATGCTGAAGCTTTTGGGAAAGCTGCTAAGGCTTCTGGGCAGACTGCCAAAGTACCTCCTTATCAGACTCCTAAGCCTCTTTATCTCACACCTGCGCAGCAGCTTGCAGCGGTCCCCGTATACACTACACCACTGCGCCAGTTGGCTGAAATGTCTTTAGCAGAGAGACAAACCCAGCTGTCTGCCCCCTGCTCCCCTCTGACGCTGTTGAGGCAGGATGGGAATGAATAGACTTTGTTCAGAAGGCTGAGACTATAACTCTGATTTATTTCAAAATACATCGCTCTTTTATACAGAGCTTCGTGCAGACCAACTCTATTGGTCCTGAAGTGAAAACCTCGCACGCTATTGGTATGCAGTGAATGACATACAGTAGTAAAACCCAATTATAAACAATGTGAACTACAAGAGAGATAAAGAACTTATTTACATTCTTTCTCAACACTTTCTCAAGCTTCTACCTGGTTAGAAACTTTATGTTTTCTCTTTGACTGAATCTAAGACCTACACCCCTCCACTCTAGCCCAGCCATTTGCCCCCCGCCCCCTTCTGAGCTGCATGAACAGTTTGCAAGGTCGTATCCTCCATTGCTGGACAGTGACAGCAAATCAAGTGAAGAGTCACCTGCAGTAACACCTGAGTTGGGGCAGGGAACTGTTGACAGTTCACCTTCTAATAGATCTAGCCCTACTGCCCCATGGACTTTGCCTCTGTGTCAAGTAACTGTGCTTCCCTGACAGCCTCAGAAGTTTTGGGAATTTGTTAGGAAGAAAGCAGCTGAAGAAAAAAATGGGGACCTAATAGAAAGATTAGGTGCCCCAAAAGTACCTCAGGAGCAGAGTGTTAACGCAAATGTTGCCTGTGATAATCCTATGGCTTTTCCAGTTTTTAAAGCAGTTCCTGGAACAGGGCAGAATGATAGTCATCACATCTTTGCTTGGAAGGTTGTGCAAGATCTCCAATTGAAAGTGGCTCAGTTTGGTATTAATTCCTCAGAGGTAATGCAGTTAATACATGTAATTAATGCAGTATGCTTGCACCTTATGACATCATGCACCTTGCTACAATTTTATTCCAACCAGTACAATATGGTGTGTTTCCAGAAACTTGGAGGTGAGTGGCGAAGTGCACAGCTTTAACAAACATGCAGCTGCTTCAACAGGACTCTCGTCACACTGTGGGTGTTGATGCCTTATTGGGCACTGGGCCTTTTGCTAACCCAGATTTACAGGCAAGGTGGGATCCTTCAATTTTGACACAAGCTCAGCAAATAGACATGAGTGTTTTAATTAAAACAATGGAAATGGCAGCTCCAAAGCAGATATGTTACTATACAACAAGGGATGAGAGAACCATTTTTGCAGTTTGTGGAAAAGCTTGCTGCAGCTATTGAAAAACAGGTAGATAATGAACCTTTGTGACATAGATTGTATATACAATTGGTGAAAGAAAATGCAAACCCAGACTGCAGAAAGATTATTGACACCATACCTGGGAAGCCCACATTGCCTGAAATGGTTACTGCTTGCTCAAAAGTTGTTTCAGTAGAGCATAAAATGGCAGCTCTTGCTGCAGTTCTAAGACCACCATCGAAATGCTGTAATTGTGGACAGCAAGGACATGTAAAGGCACAGTGTAATACCCAGAAAATAACATCTAAGTCAAATGCAAGCAGCAATGTTATGTGCAATCATTGTGCTAAATTTGGGCACTGTGCAAGAGTAAGTATCATGCAAATGGTCAGCTGTTGCAGGGAAATGGGAAGAAGAACACGAAGGGGTGTGTGGGGACACAAATAACCTGACAACCATAAACAGCAATTATGGGCCTTCCTGGTACTGCAAAGCTACCCATTTGCGAACAGTACTCAGGAGCAACAAGTGGGTCTGCAGGGATTGATGTACTGCCGACACAGTAATAACTATTTTGGCAAAAGAAATATGCAAAGTGCCCCATGACACCTATGGCCCAATAAGACGTGGATTGAGTGCATTTCTGATAGGGAGATCAAGTACTACGCTTAAAGGTATTCGTGGGCATTTAGGACTTATTGATGTTGATTATTTAGGACAGAGTCATGCTATGATATCGATGACTGCCCTATTACTATTCAGAAAGGAACTTGCATCGCTCAGCTTGTAGCCTTTGTGAGTTTTGTTCCCAGTACAGTAAGTACCTCAAGTGTTCTGGACAGAGAAAGTAACGGAGAACCATCCAGAAAAGACATGCATCCTCACAGCCAGTGGATATCATCCAGGGACCATACCGGTAACAGGTTTGATTGACACTGGAGCAGATGTTACAATACTCTCGTGACTGCGTTGGCCTCAGTCGTGGTCTCTCACCCATCCAAGTCCACTGCCTTCAGAATCCCATATTCAGAAACCATTTGTTAACTGATTGTTATGAATAATTTATGTAGTTATTAGCTTTCACTATTGGCTTTAGTAAATTATTTTGATACAGTACTGTTAGAAATAGGACCACACTCCCGGTACTGAAGTGATTTCAGCATTTATTAAAATAAAAAGGCCTAAAGCAAGGGGGCCCACCGGCCAAGCAGGAGCGTTCCCAGGTGGAGCAGCACGAATTCAGTGGGTCAGATGCCCCTTTTTATCCTGTTTTCTGTCCCTTTCGATTGGTTTATTTTTGGATCCTCCATTTGCATGAAAGTTTAATGTGGTTCAATGGCCCATTCCTGTGGAATCATTGTCGGTGTAGGAAAACCTGGTTGTAAAGCTCCCATTGTTGCCATTACAGCATTTATGTGCTGTAAATCATGTAAAAGTCTCAATTTTCCTGATTTCTTTTTTATTACAAAAATAGGGGTATTCCAGGGGCTGAATGATTCTTCAATATGATCCACTTTCAAATTTCTGTGACTAATTCTTGCAGGGCAGTAAGCGTTTCGGTAGTAAGGGGCCACTGATCAACCCAGACAGGTTTATCTGTTAACCATGTCAAGGCTACAACTGGACATTCACCACCCTGCATCACAGTGGCTCCTATTAAAAATCCATAGTAATTCTGACACCCCATTGAGACAAACAATCTCATCCCCACAGACTTTGAGGAGTATCGGCAACAGCGGGTCTGATGTTAGCTTGTTGGCCATCGGGATGTTTCACATTAATTACAACGGCTGACAAGCCACCTGTTGTAGAACTACCCAACCCTGTAAGTCCTGTAAGAACAAGATGCAAGCATGTAAAGGAACAGCATGAAGACATCAAGGTCAGCAAGGAAGGAGTTAAGTCCCAGATGGGAGAGGTGAGGAGATGCCTTGTTTTTGGAGCTGAAATCCTCTTGTAAGCTATGGAAAAAAGACTCTTTTTTCCTTATAACGCATGAAACTATGGGGAGATTAAATTGTTCAAATTGATATCAAGCAAAGGCCTCCATGCTAAGATAAGCAGATGTTGAAATAGCTGTGATCCCATGAGAAGGCTGAACAGGGAAAGAAAGAAGAGTAGTCTGGTGCTTCCCAGAGAAGAAGAAGATTTCTCTTCCCAGGGATTAGGATTATTTTAGAGATAGATAATGAGAACTTTTGCCTTTGAACAGCTGTTTTTTAAAACAATACCCCTTAAGCTGATGTCCTAGTTTAGGGCAAATTTGGGAGAAAAACCTCTGGAAGGAGCCCCCAGAAAAAAAACAAACACGGCCCCTCCCCACCCACCTGGTTCGGGAAGAATTTTCTCAGAGAGAAGTGGAAAAGAACCTGTTTATTTAACAAACAAAACACTCCCCCGCACTAAAACAAAAAAAAAAAAAGAGCAACACCAGATGATAACAAAACTCTTTCACCACTCTGAAGAGATCACAAATCCAGAGAGTCTCTCGCCCGGGTCTGGGCACTGGGGATTGCTCTTCAGCACTGCAAATCACAAAGCACAGACTCTCGGTGTTCCTCAGTGTTTCCCAGGTCCCAGTCTGGAGCAGGTTGGGATGATATTCAGGAAAGGGAAAGGAAAAAAACAAAAGCAGTCCAGGGAAAAAATTGGACTGCTTAGCTAAACTACCAAGCAAAAGCAAAGGCAAAAGCAGAAGCAGGAGCAAGAGCAAGCAAAGCAAAGCAAGCCAGCAAAAGCCAGCAAGCAAAGCAAAGCAAGCCAGCCAGCACTAGCCTCTTCTAGACAACAGACCATGGGGGGAGGTGAACCGACTGATAACAAGACAAAACAAACCTTTACTTTCAGAGTCAGTTCTGAAAGCACAGGACATAATATCAAACATAAACAGAACACACGATTTGGGATACAAACACCCTAACATCACCCTAGGACAGTCACAAATGCACATTTTCATTGATACACGACACGCATTGTCCACAACGATTGCTGTGTTGGTTGGGCTCATCACTTGTACTGGATCCATTAAAGGAGGTCTTGTCAGCCACTGAGTGAACTTAGACATTCAGCATGAATTTACCTTGCTTTTCTCTCAGCACAGAGGCAAAGGAAAAATTAGATCAGGTGCTGTTGTTGTGCAGGATCCTTGCTCATTCTGGAGCTGTAATTCACAGCTCAGCTCGAGTGTTTCATTCACCACTCCTGGGCAGAAAGCAAAATGCGAGTGGGAAACAAAGTCATCTGTTCACATGAATAAGCAACAATAGCACAGAACATCAAGGGGCCACTCTGACTGTGACCATGTCTCCTAGTTGTTAGCCATCTGGGATAGGTACTTTGCACCCGGGCTGTGGGCAGAGTTAGATAAAACCTTGCAGATGACAAGAGACCTCAAACTGAATGATACCAGGCAAAAATTGGGTATGTCTGATGAAAAGCCCACTTTGGCTTTAGTTAGCTTTGAATCAAATTCATTTCCAGGTAGCATTTGTTTGAATTATTTTAAAAACCACATTCCTTGCTTTGGAATGAACCACGAAAATATTTTGTGTTGAGTTTAATCAGTGGGAGTTGTTTGGTTTTTTCTTTTTGGTAAAGAATGGGTTCTGCTTTGAATTTTCTTCTCCCAGTTCTCTCCTAAGTGATTTATGCCTTAAGCTCTTAATAAGTCTGTAGGTGAGAAATACCTAAAGTTCTTGAGAGATGAAACCAAAGCAAATAGCAACCCTCCTCCTGTCAGCAGGATGGGTTATCAGTTACACAACACAGATGCACAGAGCAGGTTTATCACAAGAATGCTTTGATCTCCAGTAATCAGCTGGATACCTTCAGAACATCTTTGGAAATCAGGGTGAGTAAAAACTGCTTGTGGGTTCCATGCCATTCAAAAGGCAAGGCCTTTAGGCCTCCAGGCAGAGGACACCAGGAAAATGGCACAGGCAAAACGCAAAACCACATTTTGTTCCCAGTCACTGAAAGCCCTGGAGATGCCAGGGTAGTCACATAGTGGCAGGTGGGCAAATCTCTCCTCTGGCTTCCCTGCAGTGGGGTTTGGGTGTCAGGATTTGAGTGTCACTGTGTATTTATTCTACCAGTGCCTGCACATACAACTGGTTCCTGTATCTTCAGCTGTGAATGCTTCAGTGCAGTGGACTTGCTCTTCTCTCTTTTATATCTTTCTACTGTACAAATCCAGGACAATGTTCTGTTCTTTTCATTCATACTCATTCTTGCAAAGAAAATCTCACAGCAAGAAATTGGACAAGCAATGGAAAAAAGAAAGTGGGAAAGCAAGAAAGCAAGCAAGAGAAAGAAAATGAGAAAGCGACAGAGAAAGAAAGAGAAAAAGAAACAGAGAAAGAGAGAAGGAAGGAAGGATTCCAGGAAGGGAGGGAGGGAGAAAGGGAGAAAGGGGGAAAGGAAGAAAGAAATGGAGAAAGAAAGAGAGAAAGAGAAAAAAGGAAGATAAAGAAAGAAAGAGAGAAGGAGAGAAAGAAAAAGAGAGAAAGAGAGAAAGAGAGAAAGAGAGAAAGAGAGAAAGAGAGAAAGAGAGAAAGAGAGAAAGAGAGAAAGAGAGAAAGAAAGAGAGAAAGAAAGAAAGAGAGAAAGAGAGAAAGAAAGAAAGAAAGAAAGAAAGAAAGAAAGAAAGAAAGAAAGAAAGAAAGAAAGAAAGAAAGAAAGAAAGAAAGAAAGAAAGAAAGAAAGAAAGAAAGAAAGAAAGAAAGAAAGAAAGAAAGAAAGAAAGAAAGAAAGAAAGAAAGAAAGAAAGAAAGAAAGAAAGAAAGAAAGAAAAGAAAAGAAAGAAAAAGAGGAAAGGGCTTGAACTTGCCAGTGTGAGAGTTTCAGATAAACCAGGTGAGCACAAACTGCTTTGTGCAAGAAGCAGGTTAATAAATTCTTTATGTCCTTCTGGAACAATTTCCTAGAGTGCTCAACTCACCTTCACAACAGAGGTGCTGCTTTGCTGAGCCTGCAGGGAGCTGTTCTGAGTTACTCAGGTACTTGCACAGTGCCCACCCTGTCAGTGGGGCATCCCAGGAAATGGCTCCTGCTGCTGCCTTCCAATCTTCCAAAAGCAGATTGAGTCTTGTTTCTCTTTTCTGTGCTCTATGTTTTAGTAGAAATTAGAGAAATTAATTAATCTGACTTCTAAATTAGAAATTTAGAAGTCAGAGATGTGCACATCACCCTCAGAACAGAGAACGGGAGGCTACCATGAATTCTTAATTCCTGTTGGATTTTGTTCTGCAGTTCAGGCTACAAATGCAGTCTTCAAACACCCAAAAGCCTTTCCCCTCTCTCTTCTCTAAGGGGAGTGGAGCTGAGTTGCTCCATCTCAGACTACAGAAGTTCAAAGCATGGTATTAGGTCACTGAAATGTGGCCTTAAGAGCTTGGTTTCTTTCACTTTAAAACGAATTTAGTGACTATTTTTGAAACAAACAGTATGGATTTGCTTGGGTGTTGGTTCATTACCAATAGTTTGGAGACTTCAATGCAGCAGCTGCTGCTTGCACAAGAGGAGTCTTTCTTGATGGGCATCAGCAGGACCCAAGGCTTTATTGTCCAAGACAGTTCAGGGGGAGTTGAATTATTTAAGAAATATGGATATTGATCTAGTACCAATATCCAACTGTGACAGACAAAAACGCTCTAACAGTTTAAAGTTAGAAAGCGTATGTTTATTCGACGCCGGGCAGCATGTGGGATAGCTCCCAAATACACACCGCGGCTTCCAAGTGATTACAGAGTCTTTTTAGCCATACAATTATTGCATACCCAAAATACAAATACATATTCATAATTTTGGTACATCCCATTCCTCACTTTGCATGCTAATAATTTCAAAAGCTATTAAGATTTTGTTCCTTGAAACGGATCAGTGGTCCCTTTCATGGGGAGGGGTCCCAAAATGAGGAAGTAAATGAAGTCTTCCTCGTTCTGACCTTTCTACCTTTTCAATGCAAATATGACAAATGAACTCTTGGTAGAATTGCCATTGTCTTCAGTTGGTTTCAGAACAGAGGAAGCCCACAATTGTCTTATGTTCCTAAAAGCTATTTGTCAGATTCTATATTATTCATTATAAACCCAGCTAACTAAACATTGTGTTGACAAGTTAACAATTATTAGGTAACTACTAAAGGGAGAAGGGGACGTTTACAAGCTTTACCAAGAAATTCCAAATGAAGAGTAGAGTAATGAGACCAAAGAGAACTAAGAGTTTTTAAGGACTAAACTAGTTAAATTATAAGACAGTTTCACAAGATCAAAAGAAAATCCACTAAATACAAAGCTTTTTAGAAAAGCACGAATTAATGTATTAATATAAAAGGGGAAGGATTGTTATATGTAATATGAGTAATTTGTGCCTATAAAGTAAAATATAGATGTAATGTTTAGTATTACTAAGAAATATTTGTATAAAACATGTGAGTCTGAGCCAAGAGATTACCTCACATATGTTGAGACCACCCCTGACAAAAAGGAGGAAAACTTAATTTACAAACAAATTCCGATAGCTTACCCAGAGATAAATTGTTTCTCAAAGTGATCCTAGTAACTCCCAAGCAATGATCCTCTCAATAACTACCCAAGATTGAGATTGCTAGAGTCACCAGAGAAATACATCTCAATGCCAAGTTCCAGTAACTCAGTCAGGGGTGTACATCACTCTCCAGACACCATTTTGTTCTCCCCAACACAGAGAAAAGAAATTCTATAAATATGTAAGACTCTAAATAGGAAAAAAAGCCTGATCACTGAAACTCTGCCTCAAGCAAAATAAACTGTATAAAAACCGCTTAAGAGAGACAGTCTTGTGTGAAACATAAAGGACCCTATGCTGTAGCAGTCAGACCTGTGTCTCATCCAGTGCTGATCCCGGGCTCAGCACTGTCCTTTTTATTGTAGCTAGCTCAGACTGAATTTGATCACTAAATAAAACCTGGTTTTATTACTTTTAATTTAGCTAGATCAATTTTTACTTATAACAGTTCTTTAACTGAAGTTCTGCCACTTGTCATAATTTTAAAAGTAAAAAGTCGTCTTATTAAATCACTAACAAAATTACTAACTTTTAACAAGGGGAGAAGGGTGTATTGCTTGCGCTGTTATTTGTGTCTAAAATTTTTGTGCACTAGATATTAATAAAAGTTTGTTTTTAAAGTATAAATACAAAAATCCTCCCCCAGCCAAGCTGATGGCCCTGATCAAGCCATGAACCTGGCTGGTAAAGAAAAATACATTAGGAAACCTAGATGCTCCATTGAGATAAATAAAAAAAGCCTCATGAAACGCGGAGAAAAATCAAAACCCCATAATTCCAATAAAGATTTGTAGGGAACGGTATGTTTATTCACAGCGCTGTGGACGCATGTCGGGACACATTGCCCTTCAATGGACATGCGCACCCCTGAGAACTCCTGATCCTTTTTTATTACCCTAATTTCCATATGCATAGAATTTCACAATAGGTTCATGCATATTCATTATGCTGATTTTGCGTTACACTTAGCGCTAGTTACACTTGTACTCAGTTTTTGTCAGAAAGTACAGAAAGAACACCTGGGTCATTCTGCCCTGTCTGTTACAAGGACTGAGGAGTCTTTCTTATCTCTTCCTTAGCTGGGACAACTTTGCTAGTGCTGTAGTTATTAGACTAAACAACATATTTCACGTATGCTAGCAAGCTCAAAGTGGTACATTTCACCTAAATCCAAATGGATTTTTACTTTGTTAAATTTTCACTCTCACTCATCCGGAAGAATTTTTTTTTCAAGTCCTCATAGTGAAAAAGAGATCCACGCAGTGCTCAAAAACTATGTTTGTCCTTATTTTTCTTATTATACAAAGAAGAAGGGGGTAAAAGGGGTTGGGCTGAGGGTACACCCCCATCTTTGAGTCTTAAGTAAATAATATAACGGTATAATAACCCTATGATATTCAGCTGCCTAAAATACCCTTCAGTGGACAGTGGAAAGCGTAGACAAACATCCTGAAGTCTACCTACTTCATGGACAGTTTATATAAGAACTTGATTTATTTACAAACTATTTCTCATGCTTACAAACTTTTTCTTGCTTACAAATTGTTTTTTCTGTTTACAGATTGTTTTCTGGGTGTTGGGTTTTTCTTCAAGGCATAAATGGGTTACAGGTTGTTTTTAATAGTTAGACTTTTCTATAAGGGTTAAATCAGTTAAAATTTGAATGGTTTTTGTTTTTTAAAGATAAGTTCTAACATATAAGCATTGTGCCTGTGGCCTGAGTTCCCTCATAAAAGATCCTGAACATAAATACTGCAGTTTCCATGGACATTTGGCCCATGCTGTCTTCTGTTTTCCTGTTTGCAAAGGGCCCTTATAGATGGAAGACAGAGAACAAATTACAAATTTTATTAAGCCAGGAAGGGTGAGATGTTACCAAATATCATAGATGAGCTTGCTACCAAGCCCCAGGATTGACTGACCGGGGCTTCTCCCACTCAGATCTCTTATGAAGCTGCAGGCATTTCACTGCCCCGAGGAGAGAAAGGCCAAGGGCAGCCGAGGGCCGGTGGCCTGGCTCAGCATTCCCACTCTTGTGCCGACTGCCCTGCGACTCCTGGCAAAGGTCAGCAGTGTGTGCAGCACTCTGGGCACCGGGGCAGGAGCCGGGCTGCTCGGCAGGCTGGAGCACAGGGCAGCGTCCTTCAGGCACGGCGCTTGTGCCAGGGGACCATGGGCCAGCGGGAGGCAGGGACAGCTTGTCAGCTCCCGGCTGCAGGAGCCAGTGCCTCACACAGCTCTGGGAGGCAGCGCCTGCACTTCTGCACTGAGCCACAGCAAAGCTGTGACCTGCAGAGTGCTTTGCAGAAATATTCAGGGCCAGCAGGCCGGCCTGCTTTGTGCTCCCTGGCACACAGCAAGAGCTGTGCCACGCTGCAGCTCGGAGCTGCTGGGAGAGAGGGAATCGGGGATGCGCCTGAGGGTTTTGCTTGAGTTGTGAACTGATTTGGAAGAGAGCAGAAATATTTCAGTAGGCAATCTGTGTTTTCTTCCTTAATTTCTCAAAGAAAGTCACAATGTGTTGCACACAGGTAGGGGGTATTGTCAAAGAAAGGCCTTATAAAATCAGGCCTTACTCTCCTAAAAATGAGCAGCTGGCCTGTTATGTCTTCTACGTACAGCTAGCTAAATTCCCATGTGAAAAATCATGACTGCAGTTAGCACAACAAGCTCTTGTGGTAAGAAAACTGCATCTGTAATAATCAGGAAATCTGTCCAATGGGAGTCCACAAAGGAAAATTGTAAACACCTGAGTAAAAGAGAGAGTCTTAGCAAGTCCACACAAAAACACCTTCTAAGCAGTGAATTGTGTGGACAAGAAAAGAACCAGGCAATTGGAATTAAACATGAGGTCTGTGGAAACGGTATAAAAATTAGTTTTGTGAATAAAAAATTGGCTTTCTATGCATGAAAAAACTGAGTCCCAGCTGCTGTATTGACACAGCCATGTGGCTTCACTCAGCAAGAGCACTTGAAGGGCGTATTGATGAAATGCTTGTGTTGATTCCCAGAACAGCAAGGAGAAATGTCAAGTGTATTCAATAGGGCTTAAGCTTGTGAATCCCTTTAGCTTTAACAGGCAGTGCTGAACCCTGTATTGCCCCACTGCAGTGCCTAATGTGTGCAAGTGCTATTTTAGCCTTGAGAATAAAGAGAGTGGTCCTGCTAAGAAGGTAGCTGGAATGCATTCAAAGGGAAGATATGTTTTTAAGAGGCTCTTGACCAGCAAAGGAGAATTTGAGGAATGGAATAGTTTCCAAATGACTGTGTCAGGAACCGGAGTCATGTCCGAGGCCCTGCCATATTTGATCCGTGTTTGAGCAGGTTGACAAGACAATGAAGAAAAGTGTATTGTTTAATGGGTGGGAACAGGACCCTTGAAAGAGAAACAATGTAGGGTCAATCGGTGGGCAGTTAAGGTTTGAAAGGGGAGCAATGCATAATGGAGCTGTTGTTGGCATGGCCTTGGTATCTGGAGCCATCCTGGCCTCATCTCACATGCCAGCCATGTGTGAGCTGATGCTATAACTGGGAAAATTCCACTCCTGAGCAGGAGGTATAAGGCCTGGCTCTGGGCTGGAGGGGTGAGAAGGATGACGTGCACACCGTTTTGATCCAGGGCATGTCCTGGAAGTGCACTGCCTACCTGCCCCTGTCGCCGAGCACCACACTCCATCTCCTTCTCCTGCTCAGCGGATTTTTGGGAATCCAGGGGTTGGTATTATTTGCTACTGCAACTAATGGAATACATTTGCTTGGCAAGCCCAGTTGTGTCTTAGATTCTTTTGTGCATGAGTCTCCTCCTGAACCTGTGGCAATGACCACCAGGGACCTACAGGATACTTCTACTCTGATGTCAATAAATTCTGAGAAATTATTTAAATATGTCAAATAATTTGGAGGAATGTTTAGCCTGTGAATTTCAGCAAAGTATTGAATATGTCTTAGTTCCATGGATACAAACTAATAAGTGAGATTGCTGGCTGTGGAGGTGTTAGGGGAGTGATTCCCTATGCACCGAGTACTGAAATAAACAAATGCCTCCTTTCCAATCCTGAGCTGGCAGCAGGGAACAGGCCCTGCTCTGTAACTTTCATTTTGGCAACTTCTGTGAACAGGTAAGAAAGGTCAAAATGAAACCTCTCCCAGCCATTTGCCTCTCCTTTATCTTTTTAGGTGCCAGAACTCTGTGTCACAGATGGCCTGGCTGTGTGCTGAGCAATGCAGCCCCCACAAAGCCTTTGGTTTCCCACAAGTTGCCATGCCTTGTTCCCAGGTGTGCCCAGCTCTGGCAGGAGAAAGAGCCTGCAGCGCCGTGCCCTGCCCAGCCGGGGCTCTCTGGCACAGAGCAGCAGCAGCGCCAGCACCTCTCAATCCGCTCTTTCCTTATCTTCTCCTGGGACACAGAAGCCTCTGGAAATCAGCACCACCAGTTGTGTTCCCAGCTCGGAGCAGCTTCTGCTGGTGGGCAGGTGCTGCCAGTTTGACTGCTTCCAAAGGGGAATAAAGGCAGAGATGTACATCCTCAGGAGCCCTGGGCGTATCCAATAAACGTGCAGATATGTGGGAGATTTGTTAGGAATTGTTTCAGCTGTTATGCCAACAGTGCCTTCTCTCCTGGCTCTGTGTGCTATAGATGAGTAATGTAACAGTTGGCTCTCACTGTTAAGAGGTAGATATTATGTGGATATAAAAATGTATAGTGATGTTATTGTAATATAGGCTCCCATAGTCCTATTTCCCCTCCCCCTTGCAATAGCCTTGGTAGTCAGGGCTTTTGGGGAGGGCCGGCTTGTGACCAGGAGGTGTGGTGTAACAACACCTGACCTCCAGTCAAGATGTAAGAAAGAAATCTCCACCAGTGGATGGCAAAACTTTGACAAAACTTTGGCGGGATGAAGGCTATAAAAGGCAGAGCAACCATTTGATAGATGAGCTGCTCTATGTAATGTTCATAGAGACTCCCAGTGCTGCAAGTTTTCCTTATTCAGTCCTTTGTTAAGATTTAATAAAAATTTAAATTTTTAAAAGTGAGGGTTGTTTCTCAGATGTGCAATGCTCTGGGCCATTTTCTTGGTCTGGTTTCCTTTGCTTGGGTCCCATCTGAGTGCTCAGTTCGGGTACAGGCTGTAGGTGCTTGGTGCACTCCTGGAGTTACTCTTGGATCCCTTGAACAACAGGGTTTGGCCCACGAGGGGAATTTGTGCTGCTTTGTGACAGAGGAGAACTTCCCTGGCTATTTTGCGTTTGCTGTACGGAAGGTTGGTTATTGCTCTGCCTAAATTCACAGGCCAATATAGAGTGCTTGCATTGTGATGTCAGGGCATGGTTGCCATGTGGTCATGGTGGCATCAGAAGGTTGTCTTGGTGCACGGAAGGCCTCAGTGTCAGAGCAGCCCTAGGGCTCGCTCAGGGCAGGAGCATCCTCCTGCTTGAGGCGTTTGTCAGTGGGAGCTGCCCACAGACAAGAGCCTTGATTTTTCTGATGGTGGAGCAAATCTGCACAGCAGTGCTACAATGATTGAGAAGGTTGCTGCTGTAGTTATTGGAGTTTATGGCGTTTGTTATTCCAGCTATTACCTCACTAACCTGACACGTAAGTAGAGGTTTTCCCTGGGTGTACCCGAACGTGGCTTTTGTATGTCTTCCTGCTCTTTCTTAGTGCCTGAGTTATTTTGAAACAGAAAGAGCACTAGGGTGCCACTGGTTTGGTAAAGCTTCTGTCAAGGAGTTCAGCTACAAGAGGATTTCTGTAGCCACAGGGCAGCATTTGCAAGGGAACCTGCAGGGGTTCTGTTCCATCCACGGGAGAGTCTGAGGCAGTAGAGTCTGTCATTTCCTCAGTTTGCTGGGACAAGCAAGACAGCTTTGAAAACGTAAACTGGAGACCTTCTTGGAAGGCCTTCCAACAACTCTGCAGTATTTCCCAGAATTCAGGGAAAGCTTCTTTCTTTCTACATTTTGTCATGA
Source organism: Taeniopygia guttata (assembly GCF_048771995.1). NCBI lineage: Eukaryota > Metazoa > Chordata > Aves > Passeriformes > Estrildidae > Taeniopygia > Taeniopygia guttata. Next base: position 63,700,621 of record NC_133063.1, on the reverse strand, counting down.
AAGGATTTGACTGTCTAACTTGACCCTTGACTGTGTGTTAAAATAGTGATTCCCTTTGCAAGGAAGTGCAAACTCCAAAGCAGTGAGTGTCTGCTCCTGGACCCTGGAGCTGCTGCTGTGCTGTGTCACAATAGAGCTGCTACATCATAGTGGAATTTTGGGGCAGCTTTTCTGGACAACTGTTTCCAGCAAGTTAATGAGAAATTGTGCATGCAACTGATTAAAAAAAAAAACAAACGTACTGTAAGGAGAGGATTTTAAAAAGATGTGTTATGTGTTTGGTAGAACAGGAGCATTGAGTGTTAGAGAACAATTTGCATTTTCTTGGTCATGTTTGTATCCATTTAATGGCTAAACAGGCCAAAGGGTAGGCACGCCCAAGACAATTATCTGGATCTCTTGCTGGTTGTGTGAATGAACTGTGTCTCCTGGAGGGATGTGGTGAAACAGAAAATACTCTCTGTTTGCGGTGCTTGTTCTGTGGGATTCAGCAGCCCAGGCAATTTTCTCACAGCGTCTGGTTCATTTTCCCTTGCCCACTACAGGTCACCTGATGCATGTAATCAGCAGTGCTGGTCCTAAGGTGAGTGAGAAAGGAACATTTCAGGTTTGTGCTGTTTAGCAATTGTAGAGTAAGCTGTGTGCTTAGCCAGAACCAGTAGGCTGTAGAGGGCCGGGCACGGAGGCTGGAAGAAAATCCATTTTCATGCCTTCAACAACAAATACAAAGGCATAGCTGGATATTTCCTAATTTCCAACTCAGAGCCTTGAAGACCTACAAACTCAGTTTTGCAGAGAGAACATTGCTTGATGACACCAGACAGGGATGAATACTTAAGAGAGAGCAACTTCCTGCAGAGTTGAATAAGCCCATTTTAATGAAGTCACAGCAACTTAGATTTCTATCCCTATAAAACTTCATGATACTTCCTTAGAAGATGTGGTTGTAGAATTAGAAGGACAATTTAATGCTGTATTTGCAGTAGAACAGGCAACTTTGTGGCCGGGACGCTGTGTGGGCCAAAAGGACCCAGGGGTGCTGGCCAAGAGCAGCTGAAGGTGGGCCAGCACCTGGCCAGGTGGCCAAGAAGGCCAAGGGCATCCTGGCCCGTGTCAGCAGCAGTGGGGCAGCAGGAGCAGGGCAGTGACCGTCCCCCTGGGCTGGGCAGCGCTGTGGCCATAGCTGGGAGTGCTGTGTCCACTTTCTGCCCGATCGGTCTGCGTCTCACAGAACAGGATGGGACCCGGACTGGCTGCAGACTTAGGATTTATTATGTCTGTATCATACAAGCAAAAAGCAAGAGACACAGAGAAACGAACATCCATGCAAATCTAGATCAAAGACAAGATGGCAGTTTATGCAAGGCCTTTTTCTACATATTCTTTGAACCAATAGCATAAAAGAAAAGTGCAGAGTCATTATACTCGAACCAGTAAGAAAAGGACCCATGTGGGTTTAACATTAACAGAAGGACTTCTATGAACCTCAAACAATATACAATAATTCATTATATAAGATTGAAACTTCTTCTATTTTTGCAAAGCATATATCTAGGACTTTTGACATCTCAAACTATCACTAAGTTCTTGTTCTTTCTTGTTCCTTATGATAAATATAAATGTATTCACTTGGTTCTTCTTTTCCTAGCTTCCCAGGAGAAGGTTTTGAAATTTCCCAGCCTTTTTCAGCTTTGTGTCTACTTTCTGGGGCCTTTTTGCACTTTCTAAAGTTTTTTACCTTTTATATATTCCTACAATTTCCCCACTCTTTTTAAATAAACTATTTCTGACTCGTCACTTATTTATTACTTTGTGTTATATAGCTTCACTACTGCATATATTTATTCATTTAGGAAAAAATGTATAAACTTTTTATATGAAGGTACTTTGTTTTAAGCTCTATAATTTTAAGTTAAAGCATTATTAATGTTGGGTAAAGTAAGGTTTAGTATCTGTATTAGGTTCTGATAAATTTTGGCATTTTTAAGGTCTCAATTTCAAGGTTTAATTTGTGAGTGACTTTAATTAGTTTTGGTGAGGTTTTGTGCATTGTTTGTAATTTTTCTTTTGTATTTTTCTTTTGGACAATAAAAACTTTTTTGATGAGTTTGTAATTTGTTGTGAATAATGAAGTGAATAAGGAATTAATATTAATATTATAATAACAAGATTTTACTTAACTTGTAAAGTTGTTTTCATTAAGGAGTTAAGCTCTACTTACTGAATCAATTGTTTAACTATGTTTCTTTATTTTTAATTGTAGATGTTAAGTTTTTGTATGTTTTTGTGAATGGATTTAGAATGATTAGACAAATTTATGTAACACATTCTTTTGAATTCTTTACAACTCTGTTTATGTGTTAGAAAAGGAAATTATTGGTTGTTTGATTTTGGAGTTTGTTGGACACTGCTGACGTCAGTTCGCATGTTACTGAGTACACTGGATGTGGTATTAGTTTGTTTGTTTAGTTAATATTTAATCTTATCTATTTGTCTTAATGTTGTTTCTGAAGCAATTGTAGGTAAAAAGAAGCTTGTTGAAATATTTTGTGGGTTTTTTTAACAGACTGAAATTACTATTGTAATATTTTGGGTATATATTAATAGATCTTTTTTCTTGTCTTTTTTGAAACTGTTTTAGTACTGGGTGTTATTACAGTGAGTGTGCTAATGTTACATGGTTTGTCTTTAGGGTATGATGGAATGTTTTGCTATGTTTTATTTCTACAAATGAACTAATAACATTTTGGTAATTTCTGTGGATATTGGTTAACTTTAGATTTTTATCTACAGTGTATGAGTAATTGCACTAAAAACGTAAATTTTTATATTCATAGTAAGAGTGAATAACATTGTATTTTGGAGAATTATATTTTTGCTAATTGTTTCTTGAAAATGTGACACAGAAATTTATTGTTCAGGAACTAAGGATCTTTAATTCTTGGGGTTCTGAACTTGTTTTGAGGAGTTGTTTGGTCTAGAGACTTTAATCCCTTGTGGGATTGTTTCTATTAGTAATTTCACTTGGTTTGTTATTAAGTCACTTTTTTGTGAAAGGATCGTGTTATATTGGTATTGGCTAATTTTTTAGTGGTACACTAACTAACCAGGTTGAAAAAGGCTTTTTTGGATTTGAGTGAGACATACGTTTGGTATCTGATCTTGTAGCTTTGGTTAATGTGACTTAGACATTTGGTTTTGGTTATTGTATAGGAAAATTTGCATTATAAAAAGTAAGCAAAGTTAGAAAACATAAAGTGAACTGATTTTCTTTCATATTATTTTTGTTGAGTTACTCTTTGTTAAAAGAATTTTCTATATATTTTAACTTTTAAACTGCATTTTTTGGAGAGTTTAGAATGTTAATTTTTTAGAATCTAATAATAATAAATCCTTCTTTTTTATGTTTTTGTTAAAAGAGCTCAACGGAACAAGCTCTTTACACATTTATCATTATCATTAAATTGAAGTTTGCAGATTCTACAGGTGACATAGGAACATTAGGCGTGACTTGTAGTCTCTGTTTAGCTTACGTTTGTGTGTTTGCTCTTTGACTTTTGGGTTTGTTAGTGTGTTTTGGTGTGTTGTATGGTTTGACATTCTTTATTGGAATTCACTTTGCTTTTCCAGTACTTGTAGAAATACAAGTATATTCTTTGCTTTAAGTTATTAATTGGAAAGGAAAATTGTTTCAAGGCTTTTTATTAAAACAGGAGGATTTTTTTTTTAGTTTTGTTTGTGTGTTATTTGTAAAATGCTTAAAAGTTGGTGGATCTGGTTCTGCAAAAGAACTGTTTAAAAAATTTTTAACACATAAAGCTTTACTTAATTTTATCTGTGGTATTACTTCTGCTCCCCTCTTCTGTTGATCTAAATGTGTTTTAATGTGTGATGTGTCTTTTTAACAGTTGTTTGATTTGTGGGGGAGTGGGGAATACTAAAGGTGTGATGAACATTTTAATTTATTAGGAATGTTGCTACTTTTTGAGATAATTATGTGGAGCTATTGTTTTTTTTCATTTCCTGGGGTACACGTAATGAAGTAAATGTTTGTAAAAAATGTTGATAGGTACGATTACTTGTTCTCTTGTGTGGATAGAGGTAAAATCTGTACTTGATAGTGAATCTACTGAAACCTGAATATTTTTAAATCTCTCAAAAGAAGGGTATTTACTGATGTTTGTTATAATTGTAGATTTTATAAACTTTGTGGATTAAGAGTTGTTGTAGAAACAGGGGTTTGCACAAGCTGACAATCAGGGTAACTGTAATGATAGCTTTAGCTTGGGATTTAGAGATACGAAACAAGTGTACAAGTGCTTGTGTATTTTGATGAAAAAAGGTATGACTCAATTTTGTGTACTCAAAAATGTTTGGTAATGTGTTTGAGATAACTATGGTCCGTTTATTTGTTCTTGTATTTCTTTTTGCTAAACATCTTGGTAAAGATGAATGAGCTTTAATATGAGAAATAAAATATAGGTTAGTTCTGTGTTGTAAAATTTTATGAAGACATGAAAGCTAGCAATATAAATTATTATTACTAATATTTTTTAAAACTATTTTTTTACTTACATTAGTAACATAGGTAGAATCTGTAATTAAATTGAAAGGCTTTGAAAATAGCTGAAAAGCTTTAACAACAGCAGCTAGTTTAACTACTTGAGGAGAACTTTCTACTATTGGAATATTCGATTTCTAATTTTTTGTTGTTTGATTTAACTATACAGTTACTGATTTATGTGTTTTTCTTGACTTATTAGTGAAGAGCGTTGTATTACTTAAAGGCCCTTCACTTAGCAAGGGCTTTTTTTGAAACTCAATTTTGTTTGTAATAATTTGTGACTTGGATAATGAATGGAACAAACACCTGAAAAACTTAACAATGCATTTTCTAAATCATCTGAATTTTGTAATGTCTAATCTAAATAATCTGTATTTAAAGGTAAATATAGAACTGTAAAGTCTTTGCCTGTTAAGGTTAATAGTCTTGCTTTGACCTTAATTACAATTTGTGCTATTATCTCTAGGGTTGTAGAAACTGTTTTTGGAGACTTGTAGGGAAGAAAAACTTATTCTGCTATTAATAATGGATCTTTCTCAGATGGATCTCATTGGAAAATGAGGCTATAAAGTTGTAGCTTCTGTCTCAAAGCAGTCAGGAAGGTTTCTTTGGAGCATAATGATGGGCTTGTCTTCTTTGGAAAGTTTTTGTGACTTGTTATGGTGAGTTGAGCTTCAAGTGTTAAAATCTTGGGAGATTTAATGTCAAAGTTTTCTCTCAGTAGATCAAAAAGCGGAGCAAGTTCATCGTTGGTAATTTTCAAAATAGGTTTCATCTTGTTAATTTCTGTTAAAAGTTGCTGTAAATCTTGCAAAGTGTTGATGTTGACTTGAAGTTGTATCTTTTGGGGTGAAATTGTTTGTTTTGTTATCTTCTATCTTAGATATTTTTAGGGTGGGATTTCTTGTATCTTAGATGTAGAAATTCTAGTTCAGTCTTTTGGATCTCAGTAACAGTGCTGTCACAAGTTTGTTTTATCTTTGTCTGTGTTGGTGCTGCAATGAATAGATCATCTATGTAGTGTAGAATCGTGGATTGTGGATGCTTCTGACAAGCTGTACACAGTACTTGTGTGACAAAATATTGTTAAATTGTTAGAGAATTCTTCATCCCTTGTGGTAAAGATTTCTAGTGATATCTTTGCATTGGCTTTCTTTGCTTGATGACTGGAACTGAGAAGGCAAATCTTGGGGCATCTTCAGGATGAAGTGGTATGTTGAAGAAACAGTCTTTTATATCGATGATGACGAGAGGCCAGTTTCTAGGAATTATTGATAGAGAGGGACGTACAGCAGCTGTCTTCCTTTCAAGACTTGTAATAGTAATCATGGATTCACTTTCTAAACAAACAGTAGTTCTTCTGATCCTTGTGAGTGTTCTCATAGGTGATATTAAGTGTTAGTTATGGGCTAAAACAGGAGAGAAATTACTGAGACATCTGCACCGTATCTGGTATGCCTGTAACATAATTGTTCTACCACGATGAGTTAGGCCACAAGACAGTTCTGGTTGGTTTAGAACATACTTCTAAGTATGTTCTACTTAGAAGACATGTAGCATTAGAGTAGAAAACACATCTGGATCACCTTGGTACACCGTTTGATTGGTTAACAAAGCATTTTGTTGAGATACATTTTGTTTGATTATGTCTATAGGTAAAGCAATTGTAAAAGCAAGAGGTTTCTTAGGTTGAATTACTGTTGGGGCTTTAAGGGGAAGAGCTAAAACTATTAGCTCTTCATTGCAGTTTACTGAAATGATAACTGGAAAAATTAATAGTCTAAGACTTGTATTGTTGTCTTTCTCTATAATAATTAAAAATTCTTGTCTTTGTTGTGATTTTTTAATCAGACCTGTAGGTATACATTCATAACAGAAATTTTTCAAAAACCGTATTAATTTTGAGTTTGCTAACTCCAGTTTTGTCCTTGGAGGTAATAGGAAGGTCTTGTGGTACTGGTGGTAAAGGTAGATATTGTGTTTGGCTTTGAGGTCTCCTAGTGAAGGCTAAGGGGGAAAATTCCCTGGATTCTGGGTTGCTATTACTTGTTTCACCACGCGGTGGGTCGCGCTTTGCTTGGAGTTTAACGGTAGGGGATTACTATCTATATCAAATTTAGAATGACAATTTTTTGCATAATATTTCCCTTTTTGATATTGAGGACAAACAGAAGGTACTTCAGATTTTCTTATTGGATCAGGGTAATTCTTTATCACATGACTAGGCTTCTCACATCTGAAGCAGGACTTTTTAGTAAAGGTTCATTGAACAGCAGCAAGAGTTTTTTCAAAAAGTTTTGTTTGTTCTTCAATTGGTTTTTAAAATTTGTTTCTTAGTGAATCATGAGATTTAGTAATTTGCTCTCTAGGCACATTAGCTTGTACTGTAGCAAGATACTGTAGAGTGCTAATTTTACTGTAAGCTGAAAGCATTTGAGTAACAGTTGGAGGCTGTTTGGGTAATGTAGAAATAATTTTTTTGTAATCATCATTTGCATTTATAAATGCTAGGTTTTGGAGAATATAAGAATGAGCAGCTTTATCAGGGCATTGTCTTTCCATAGCTTGTATTACCTTATCTAAAAATGTACCATATGATTCATTTGTTCTTTGTGTCATGGTCAAATATGCTTTAAGAGGAGTACTTGTTGATTTGACCAAAATTAAAGTTTTTCTTGCAGCTTGTTTAATATCTCTCAACAATGACCTAGGAAAAAAATTTGTGTTTCTGGTTTATCATATGACAGTTTGCTAGACAACTTACCTTCTGAAAATTTTTCATATGTACTACTAACATATTTTTCCTTTAAAACCTTAATAGGTATCTTCTGCTGGAGTTCTCATAACATAAATTGTGAATTAGTTAAAATCAGACTTGCCACAACGCGACAATCAGTTGGCATGAGTTCATAAGAGTAAAAAAACACATAATTAAAATAAAGAGAGTTAATTCTGCTTTCCTTCAAACTTTGATTTCACTCTTCGATGTTATAATGTGAGAGTGATTAATACATAGGCCTACTATTATCCCTCCCATAAGAGACTGGCATGGCTAAAATTTCTTCATTTAAAAACTTAAAATCTCTTTTTTTTCCAAAAGATATTGCCCTATCTTTTTCTAATCAGACGTTGCTACATCATGTTCTGAACTAGGCAGATTATTGTTGCAGCAACTGAGCTCTGAGAGAAATCTATCTTGGTTTCTAGACACAGTTCTGGGCTTTCTGCTCAAAGAAGTCTCAGCTTGGTTCCTTAGTAGTTTATTACTATTGCAACTCTTGGTCTCAGCTTTATAAATTTTTAAATTTTCCTTAATGATTTAGATCCTGATTTTATGATCCTGATTTTGCTTATTATTTTAAAATTTCCCAACATTTCTCAAAAGTATGTCTACATTCTAAAGACTTCTTACACTTTAGAAAGTTTTTTACTCTTTTATATTCATAAACACTTGTGGGCCCCTCTGAAGCAGAAAGTCCTTGAGGGGCTGGAGCATGTGCAGAGAAGGACATGGGAGCTGGGGAAGGGTGTGGAGCACAGTGCCAAGGAGGGGGGTGCTGAGGGTGTTTCAGCCTGGACAATGGGAGGCTGTTGAGAGATCTTCAGGCACACTTCCATAGATCCGTACATGACACTGCTCACCACAAGTGCCATTTCCCTGCCAAACATACCCTCACTGCATCCCAGTTCTTTCGACGCTGGTATCGGAGAGACTCCCTGCTTATTGTTTGTTGTGTTTTTCTTTTGCTGGTTTAGTAGAGGAAAAGCCCTGTTGATTTTCTCATTTTCCAACAAGCACAGATGCTTCTTCACAACGTTTCCTGCCCTTTTCCAGCACTGGATGAGATTCTGATCCAGTTGTAGGTTTCCATGTCTGCAGCAGCAATAGCAAAGGCATAGATGACTCTTTCTTACTTTTCCATTTCTGAGCTCTCAAAAGCTAAAAGCTCTGTCTTGCAGATACAACATTGCTTGCTGATGGCAACCAGGGAAGAATATCAGCTTCATATCCATATACAGTTCTGTTGTATTGGCCCGTTTTAATTTGATCTGTGTTGCTTAGAATCCTTTTACTCTGAATTTTTATGCTTTCTCCTTGGATGATATGGTGGTAGATGTGAGAAGGAAGGTGGTAACGGCTTGTCCCTCATGTTTCTCTCTTGCCCCAGAGCACAAAACCAGCGTCACTGTCTGCCCCAGCCACCTCTGCTCCTAGAGAAGAATACGAAGAGGACCAAATTGAGCAGTATGACCGTGAGGCTCCATCAGGGGTCTCAGCAGAGCCTGAATCTCCTGAGCCAGTAAGTGCCAGTTGTGGGTGGTGCTGTCTTTAGTGCATGGCAGAGCTGCAAATTTCGCTTTTGCGTTTCAGAGCTTTAAAGATTTATAACGTCAGTTACAAAGAGATCATTGCTATCTGATAGAAGGGAGGGTGGAATATTTATTTCAGAGCAATTTGCAGTACAGGTGGATTTACCAATTTTAATACCATGAGAGCGCATTGGAATCCCATTGCAATTAAGTTTCTCAATTTTCCTTGGAAGAAATGGTGGTAGATGTGAGAATATAGGAAGTTATAAATGATAGGCAACAGCCTGTCCCTCATACTTCTCTCTTGCCACAGATGACAGAGGAAACAACAGTGCCTGCCCTGGCTCCCTCTCCTCCTGGTAAAGCCGAAGAGGAGGAAATTGAGAAGTATGACCGCGAGGCTCCATCAGTGGTCACACCTGAGCCTGAATCTTCTGAACCGGTAAGTGCCAGTTGTGGGTGATGCTGTATTTAGTGCAAGGCAGAGCTGCAAGATTCTTACCAGCCAGCTCTTGCTGTTGCTGGCCGAGGATGCTGAGTGCTGGAGTCCTGCCAGGACCCAGCGATTTCCTGCAGGCAGTGACCTCCAGCTAGAAATTGGCCTTGGACCTGTCATGTTTACGCACCAAAGCCTGTTGGCTCAGTGTGAGCGTCTGGCTGCTCAACTCAGTGAAGCTCTGTCTCTTGGGCTTCTGCAGGACCATGGCCAAGGGCACACGAGGTAGTGCTGGAGGTCTCAGGGCTTGGTTTGTTTGCTTTCTCTTTGTGGAAACACGTGTTTGGCTGGTGAAACGGGTCTGCAGTTTCTTGACTATTTATTCAGTTCTACAAAGTGTGCGGCTCAGCTGTCTTGTGACTTTTGATAAGCTGCAAGTAGACGAGTGTGTTGTCCATGAATCTGTGGGGGACAAGACCTGGCCAAAGAAACTAAGTTTATAATTGTGAAGCCCTCTTGTGAGGCAAAAAGCAAGGTTCTGTGGATGCATTTTTTGGTGTAGTCTGCAGCTTTGAAAAGTGCACTGCAGCCTGGAGGCGGGGCCGGGGGGAGGTGAAGCAGCAAGTCCATGACTGCAGTCTTGTGTTGCTCAGAAGAGGAAGGACATTTTGAAATGGTGGATGCTGTATTTTTAATCCAATGGGCAACTTTGTGGCTTGGACGCTGTGTGGGCCAAAAGGACCCAGGGGTGCCGGTCAAAAGCAGCTGAAGGTGGGCCAGGACCTGGCCAGGTGGCCAAGAATGCCAAGGGTACCCTGGCCTGTGTCAGCAGCAATGGGGCAGCAGGAGCAGGGCAGTGACCGTCCCCCTGGGCTGAGCAGCGCTGCAGCCATAGCTGGAATTTCTGTGCTGCGTGTCACCCTCAAATCCACGGGTGATCAGTCCCCAGTGCACCCCATCCAGCTGGGCAGTGGGGCGAGTCGGGCAGAGGGAGGGAACTTCTCCTTGGATTCTGGGGGGCTTTGAGAAGCTCCCTCGTGAGTTCAAAGACAAGCTGGTCCGACAAGCAAGAGAAAGAGGCGCTCCTCCTCAGGATTAGTTCCGAAATTTAAGGAGGGCCTGGAGAGATCCCAGGCCACATCCAAACCCGAAGGACATCCAGAGCAAGAGAGGGTGTCCCTGCCCAGAGGAGCCAGATATAGGGGGACAGGGAAACCCAAGCAGCCAACAGGGGAAGGACTTGGGAGTGGCTCTCTGGGGGCAAGGCCTCAGAGTGACCACTGAGGAGGGGGTGGGGGAGGAGCCCCGAGCCAGGGTCCAGTTACCTGGTGACCCTGGGAGAAGGCTCTGGACAAAGGGGAAGGGTCACGAGGTGATGGACACATCACCTGGGAGGAGACAGGGGGATGTGTCAGGGATTTTGGGGTTTGATGGACATACAGGTGCTGATGGGAAAGCTGGGATGAACCAAATGGATACAAAGAGGGGATATGGAGGGACAAACCATTATGAGGGGATATACAGGGCGAGCACAACTCCACAGTGATGTGTCTACATGTGGGCCCCTCTGAAGCAGGAAGTCCTTGAGGCGCTGGGCGTGTGCAGAGAAGGACACGGGAGCTGGGGAAGGGTGTGGAGCCCAAGGCCAAGGAGGAGGTGCTCAGGGTGTTTCAGCCTGGACAATGGGAGGCCTGTGAGGGACCTTCAGGCACACTTCCATAGATCCATATGTGACAGTGCTCATCACCATGGCTGTTCCCCTGCCAAACATGCCCTCACTGCCTCCAAGTGTTTTAGCCACCTGAGGAGGGGACACTTTTGACTTGGTTTGACTTGGTTTGGTAGGAGGTAAAGCCCTGCCCATTTTCTCTCTTGCCAGCAAGCACAGATGCTTCTGCACAACCTTTCCTGCCCTTTCCTTGCACTGGTTGGGATTCTGATCCAGTTTGAGTTTTCCATGTCTGCCGCAGCAACAGCAAAGGCCTTGCTGGCTATTTCCTACTTTTGCATTTCAGGGCTTTAAAGAGCCAAAAGCTCCTTTGTGCCAAGGCACAGTTGCTTGCTGATGGCAGCCAGGAAGGACTGTCAAATACATAGAGTGCATCAAATAGAGTTCTGTTGAGTTAGCCCATTGTAATCTGGTCAGAGTGACTTAGAATCGCATTGCTAACAAAGTGGAGAATTTTTCCTTTTAAGAGGTGGTTGTGGATCCGAGGAGAAACGAGATTATAAATGATAGGTAATGGCTTGTCCTTCATGCTTCTCTCTTGCCACAGATGACAGAGACACCAGCAGTGTCTGCCCTGGCTCCCTCTCCTCCTGCTGAACAAGCCAAAGAGGAGCAAATTGAGGAGTATGACCTTGAGGCTCAATCAGGGGTCACACCAGAGCCTGTATCTTCGGAGGCAGTAAGTGCCCATTGTGGGTGGTGTGTCTTTAGTGCAAGGCAGAGCTGCAAGTTTCACTGTTGCATTTCAGAGCTTTCAAGAATTACAAGGTCACTTACACACATAGATCATTGCTACCTGATAGTAGGCAGGGTGAAATATTTAATTCAGAGCAATTTGCATTATAGGTGGATTGCCCAATTTCAATACCATGAGAGCATTTTAGAATCCCATTGTAATCCAAGTCTCTCAACTTTCCTTGGAAGATATGGTGGTAGATGGGAGAAGATAGAAGGTTATAAATGAGAGGTAACAGCCTGTCCCTCATGCTTCTCTCTTGCCACAGATGACAGAGGCAACGACAGTGTCTGCCTTGGCTCCCTCTGCTCCTGGTGAAGAAGCCAAAGAGGAGCAAATTGAGGAGTATGACCTCGAGGCTCCATCAGTGGTCACGCCTGAGCCTGAATCTCCTGAGCCAGTAAGTGCCAGTTGTGGGTGGTGCTGTCTTTAGTGCAAGGCAGAGCAGCAAGTTTCGCTGTTGCATTTCTTAGCTTTCAAGAATTACAAGGTCACTTACACAAATAGATCATTGCTACCTGATAGTAGGCAGGGTGAAATATTTAATTCAGAGCAATTTGCATTATAGGTGGATTGCCCAATTTCAATACCATGAGAGTGCCTTAGAATCTCATTGTAATCCAAGTCTCTCAACTTTCCTTGGAAGATATGGTGGTAGATGGGAGAAGATAGAAGGTTATAAATGAGAGGTAACAGCCTGTCCCTCATGCTTCTCTCTTGACAAAGATGACAGAGGCAACAACAGTGTCTGCCTTGGCTCCCTCTGCTCCTGGTGAAGAAGCCAAAGAGGAGCAAACTGAGGAGTATGACCTCGAGGCTCCATCAGTGGTCACGCCTGAGCCTGAATCTCCTGAGCCAGTAAGTGCCAGTTGTGGGTGGTGCTGTCTTTAGTGCAAGGCAGAGCAGCAAGTTTCGCTGTTGCATTTCTTAGCTTTCAAGAATTACAAGGTCACTTACATAAATAGATCATTGTCACCTGATAGTAGACAGGTTGGGATATTTAAGGCAGAGCAATTTGCATTACAGTTGTAGTAGCCAATTTTAATACATGAGAGCACTTTAGAATCCCTTTGTAATCAAAGTTTCTCAATTTTCCTTGCAAGATATGGTGGTAGATGTGAGAAGAAATGTGGTTTTAAATGATAGGTAATGGCCTGTCCCTCATGCTTCTCTCTTGCCACAGATGATAGAGACAACAGCAGTGCCTGCCCTGGCTCCCTATCCTCCTGGTGAAGAAGCCAGAGAGGAGCAAATTGAAAAGAATGACCATGAGGCTCCATCAGTGGTCACACCTGAGCCGGAAACTTCTGAGCCAGTAAGTGCCTGTTGTGGGTGGTGCTGTGTTTAGTGCAAGGCAGAGCTGAAGTTTCTGACCAGCCAGCTCTTGCTGTTGCTGGCCGAGGATGCTGAGTGCTGGAGTCCTGCCAGGACCCAGCGATTTCCTGCAGGCAGTGACCTCCAGCTAGAAATTGGCCTTGGACCTGTCATGTTTACGCACCAAAGCCTGTTGGCTCAGTGTGAGCGTCTGGCTGCTCAACTCAGTGAAGCTCTGTCTCTTGGGCTTCTGCAGGACCATGGCCAAGGGCACACGAGGTAGTGCTGGAGGTCTCAGGGCTTGGTTTGTTTGCTTTCTCTTTGTGGAAATACGTGTTTGGCTGGTGAAACGGGTCTGCAGTTTCTTGACTATTTATTCAGTTCTACAAAGTGTGCGGCTCAGCTGCCTTGTGACTTTTGATAAGCTGCAAGTAGACAAGTGTGTTGTCCATGAATCTGTGGGGGACAAGACCTGGCCAAAGAAACTAAGTTTATAATTGTGAAGCCCTCTTGTGAGGCAAAAAGCAAGGTTCTGTGGATGCATTTTTTGGTGTAGTCTGCAGCTTTGAAAAGTGCACTGCAGCCTGGAGGCGGGGCCAGGGGGAGGTGAAGCTGCAAGTCCATGACTGCAGTCTTGTGTTGCTCAGAAGAGGAAGGACATTTTGAAATGGTGGATGCTGTATTTTTAATCCAATGGGCAACTTTGTGGCTGGGATGCTGTGTGGGCCAAAAGGACCCAGGGGTGCCGGTCAAAAGCAGCTGAAGGTGGGCCAGGACCTGGCCAGGTGGCCAAGAATGCCAAGGGCACCCTGGCCTGTGTCATCAGCAGTGGGGCAGCAGGAGCAGGGCAGTGACCGTCCCCCTGGGCTGGGCAGCACTGCAACCATAGCTGGAATTTCTGTGCTGCGTGTCACCCTCAAATCCACGGGTGATCAGTCCCCAGTGCACCCCGTCCAGCTGGGCAGTGGGGCGAGTCGGGCAGAGGGAGGGAACTTCTCCTTGGATTCTGGGGGGCTTTGAGAAGCTCCCTCGTGAGTTCAAAGACAAGCTGGTCCGACAAGCAAGAGAAAGAGGCGCTCCTCCTCAGGATTAGTTCCGAAATTTAAGGAGGGCCTGGAGAGATCCCAGGCCACATCCAAACCCGAAGGACATCCAGAGCAAGAGAGGTTGTCCCTGCCCAGAGGAGCCAGATATAGGGGGATGGGGAAACCCGAGCAACCAACAGAGGAAGGACTTGGGAGTGGCTCTCTGGGGGCAAGGCCTCAGAGTGACCACTGAGGAGGGGGTGGGGGAGGAGCCCCGAGCCAGGGTCCAGTTACCTGGTGACCCTGGGAGAAGGCTCTGGACAAAGGGGAAGGGTCACGAGGTGATGGACACATCACCTGGGAGGAGACAGGGGGATGGGTCAGGGATTTTGGGGTTTGATGGACATACAGGTGCTGATGGGAAAGCTGGGATGAACCAAATGGATACAAAGAGGGGATATGGAGGGACAAACCATTATGAGGGGATATACAGGGCGAGCACAACTCCACAGTGATGTGTCTACATGTGGGCCCCTCTGAAGCAGGAAGTCCTTGAGGCGCTGGGCGTGTGCAGAGAAGGACACGGGAGCTGGGGAAGGGTGTGGAGCCCAAGGCCAAGGAGGAGGTGCTCAGGGTGTTTCAGCCTGGACAATGGGAGGCCCGTGAGGGACCTTCAGGCACACTTCCATAGATCCATATGTGACAGTGCTCATCACCATGGCTGTTCCCCTGCCAAACATGCCCTCACTGCCTCCAAGTGTTTTAGCCACCTGAGGAGGGGACACTTTTGACTTGGTTTGACTTGGTTTGGTAGGAGGTAAAGCCCTGCCCATTTTCTCTCTTGCCAGCAAGCACAGATGCTTCTGCACAACCTTTCCTGCCCTTTCCTTGCACTGGTTGGGATTCTGATCCAGTTTGAGTTTTCCATGTCTGCCGCAGCAACAGCAAAGGCCTTGCTGGCTATTTCCTACTTTTGCATTTCAGGGCTTTAAAGAGCCAAAAGCTCCTTTGTGCCAAGGCACAGTTGCTTGCTGATGGCAGCCAGGAAGGACTGTCAAATACATAGAGTGCATCAAATAGAGTTCTGTTGAGTTAGCCCATTGTAATCTGGTCAGAGTGACTTAGAATCGCATTGCTAACAAAGTGGAGAATTTTTCCTTTTAAGAGGTGGTTGTGGATCCGAGGAGAAACGAGATTATAAATGATAGGTAACGGCTTGTCCTTCATGCTTCTCTCTTGCCACAGATGACAGAGACACCAGCAGTGTCTGCCCTGGCTCCCTCTCCTCCTGCTGAACAAGCCAAAGAGGAGCAAATTGAGGAGTATGACCTTGAGGCTCAATCAGGGGTCACGCCTGAGCCTGAATCTCCTGAGCCAGTAAGTGCCAGTTGTGGGTGGGGCTGTCTTTAGTGCAAGGCAGAGCTGCAAGTTTCACTGTTGCATTTCAGAGCTTTCAAGAATTACAAGGTCACTTACACAAATAGATCATTGCTACCTGATAGTAGGCAGGGTGAAATATTTAATTCAGAGCAATTTGCATTATAGGTGGATTGCCCAATTTCAATACCATGAGAGTGCCTTAGAATCTCATTGTAATCCAAGTCTCTCAACTTTCCTTGGAAGATATGGTGGTAGATGGGAGAAGATAGAAGGTTATAAATGAGAGGTAACAGCCTGTCCCTCATGCTTCTCTCTTGACAAAGATGACAGAGGCAACAACAGTGTCTGCCTTGGCTCCCTCTGCTCCTGGTGAAGAAGCCAAAGAGGAGCAAACTGAGGAGTATGACCTCGAGGCTCCATCAGTGGTCACGCCTGAGCCTGAATCTCCTGAGCCAGTAAGTGCCAGTTGTGGGTGGTGCTGTCTTTAGTGCAAGGCAGAGCAGCAAGTTTCGCTGTTGCATTTCTTAGCTTTCAAGAATTACAAGGTCACTTACATAAATAGATCATTGTCACCTGATAGTAGACAGGTTGGGATATTTAAGGCAGAGCAATTTGCATTACAGTTGTAGTAGCCAATTTTAATACATGAGAGCACTTTAGAATCCCTTTGTAATCAAAGTTTCTCAATTTTCCTTGCAAGATATGGTGGTAGATGTGAGAAGAAATGTGGTTTTAAATGATAGGTAATGGCCTGTCCCTCATGCTTCTCTCTTGCCACAGATGATAGAGACAACAGCAGTGCCTGCCCTGGCTCCCTATCCTCCTGGTGAAGAAGCCAGAGAGGAGCAAATTGAAAAGAATGACCATGAGGCTCCATCAGTGGTCACACCTGAGCCGGAAACTTCTGAGCCAGTAAGTGCCTGTTGTGGGTGGTGCTGTGTTTAGTGCAAGGCAGAGCTGAAGTTTCTGACCAGCCAGCTCTTGCTGTTGCTGGCCGAGGATGCTGAGTGCTGGAGTCCTGCCAGGACCCAGCGATTTCCTGCAGGCAGTGACCTCCAGCTAGAAATTGGCCTTGGACCTGTCATGTTTACGCACCAAAGCCTGTTGGCTCAGTGTGAGCGTCTGGCTGCTCAACTCAGTGAAGCTCTGTCTCTTGGGCTTCTGCAGGACCATGGCCAAGGGCACACGAGGTAGTGCTGGAGGTCTCAGGGCTTGGTTTGTTTGCTTTCTCTTTGTGGAAATACGTGTTTGGCTGGTGAAACGGGTCTGCAGTTTCTTGACTATTTATTCAGTTCTACAAAGTGTGCGGCTCAGCTGCCTTGTGACTTTTGATAAGCTGCAAGTAGACAAGTGTGTTGTCCATGAATCTGTGGGGGACAAGACCTGGCCAAAGAAACTAAGTTTATAATTGTGAAGCCCTCTTGTGAGGCAAAAAGCAAGGTTCTGTGGATGCATTTTTTGGTGTAGTCTGCAGCTTTGAAAAGTGCACTGCAGCCTGGAGGCGGGGCCAGGGGGAGGTGAAGCTGCAAGTCCATGACTGCAGTCTTGTGTTGCTCAGAAGAGGAAGGACATTTTGAAATGGTGGATGCTGTATTTTTAATCCAATGGGCAACTTTGTGGCTGGGATGCTGTGTGGGCCAAAAGGACCCAGGGGTGCCGGTCAAAAGCAGCTGAAGGTGGGCCAGGACCTGGCCAGGTGGCCAAGAATGCCAAGGGCACCCTGGCCTGTGTCATCAGCAGTGGGGCAGCAGGAGCAGGGCAGTGACCGTCCCCCTGGGCTGGGCAGCACTGCAACCATAGCTGGAATTTCTGTGCTGCGTGTCACCCTCAAATCCACGGGTGATCAGTCCCCAGTGCACCCCGTCCAGCTGGGCAGTGGGGCGAGTCGGGCAGAGGGAGGGAACTTCTCCTTGGATTCTGGGGGGCTTTGAGAAGCTCCCTCGTGAGTTCAAAGACAAGCTGGTCCGACAAGCAAGAGAAAGAGGCGCTCCTCCTCAGGATTAGTTCCGAAATTTAAGGAGGGCCTGGAGAGATCCCAGGCCACATCCAAACCCGAAGGACATCCAGAGCAAGAGAGGTTGTCCCTGCCCAGAGGAGCCAGATATAGGGGGATGGGGAAACCCGAGCAGCCAACAGAGGAAGGACTTGGGAGTGGCTCTCTGGGGGCAAGGCCTCAGAGTGACCACTGAGGAGGGGGTGGGGGAGGAGCCCCGAGCCAGGGTCCAGTTACCTGGTGACCCTGGGAGAAGGCTCTGGACAAAGGGGAAGGGTCACGAGGTGATGGACACATCACCTGGGAGGAGACAGGGGGATGGGTCAGGGATTTTGGGGTTTGATGGACATACAGGTGCTGATGGGAAAGCTGGGATGAACCAAATGGATACAAAGAGGGGATATGGAGGGACAAACCATTATGAGGGGATATACAGGGCGAGCACAACTCCACAGTGATGTGTCTACATGTGGGCCCCTCTGAAGCAGGAAGTCCTTGAGGCGCTGGGCGTGTGCAGAGAAGGACACGGGAGCTGGGGAAGGGTGTGGAGCCCAAGGCCAAGGAGGAGGTGCTCAGAGTGTTTCAGCCTGGACAATGGGAGGCCCGTGAGGGACCTTCAGGCACACTTCCATAGATCCATATGTGACAGTGCTCATCACCATGGCTGTTCCCCTGCCAAACATGCCCTCACTGCCTCCAAGTGTTTTAGCCACCTGAGGAGGGGACACTTTTGACTTGGTTTGACTTGGTTTGGTAGGAGGTAAAGCCCTGCCCATTTTCTCTCTTGCCAGCAAGCACAGATGCTTCTGCACAACCTTTCCTGCCCTTTCCTTGCACTGGTTGGGATTCTGATCCAGTTTGAGTTTTCCATGTCTGCCGCAGCAACAGCAAAGGCCTTGCTGGCTATTTCCTACTTTTGCATTTCAGGGCTTTAAAGAGCCAAAAGCTCCTTTGTGCCAAGGCACAGTTGCTTGCTGATGGCAGCCAGGAAGGACTGTCAAATACATAGAGTGCATCAAATAGAGTTCTGTTGAGTTAGCCCATTGTAATCTGGTCAGAGTGACTTAGAATCGCATTGCTAACAAAGTGGAGAATTTTTCCTTTTAAGAGGTGGTTGTGGATCCGAGGAGAAACGAGATTATAAATGATAGGTAACGGCTTGTCCTTCATGCTTCTCTCTTGCCACAGATGACAGAGACACCAGCAGTGTCTGCCCTGGCTCCCTCTCCTCCTGCTGAACAAGCCAAAGAGGAGCAAATTGAGGAGTATGACCTTGAGGCTCAATCAGGGGTCACGCCTGAGCCTGAATCTCCTGAGCCAGTAAGTGCCAGTTGTGGGTGGGGCTGTCTTTAGTGCAAGGCAGAGCTGCAAGTTTCACTGTTGCATTTCAGAGCTTTCAAGAATTACAAGGTCACTTACACAAATAGATCATTGCTACCTGATAGTAGGCAGGGTGAAATATTTAATTCAGAGCAATTTGCATTATAGGTGGATTGCCCAATTTCAATACCATGAGAGTGCCTTAGAATCTCATTGTAATCCAAGTCTCTCAACTTTCCTTGGAAGATATGGTGGTAGATGGGAGAAGATAGAAGGTTATAAATGAGAGGTAACAGCCTGTCCCTCATGCTTCTCTCTTGACAAAGATGACAGAGGCAACAACAGTGTCTGCCTTGGCTCCCTCTGCTCCTGGTGAAGAAGCCAAAGAGGAGCAAACTGAGGAGTATGACCTCGAGGCTCCATCAGTGGTCACGCCTGAGCCTGAATCTCCTGAGCCAGTAAGTGCCAGTTGTGGGTGGTGCTGTCTTTAGTGCAAGGCAGAGCAGCAAGTTTCGCTGTTGCATTTCTTAGCTTTCAAGAATTACAAGGTCACTTACACAAATTGATCATTGTCACCTGATAGTAGACAGGTTGGGTTATTTAAATCAGAGCAAGTTGCATTACAGTTGTAGTAGCAAATTTTAAGACACGAGAGCACTTTAGAATCCCATTGTAATCAAAGTCTCTCAATTTTCCTTGCAAGATATGGTGGTAGATGTGAGAAGAAATGCAGTTTTAAATGATAGGTAATGGCCTGTCCCTCATGCTTCTCTCTTGCCACAGATGATAGAGACAACAGCAGTGTCTGCCCTGGCTCCGTCTCCTCTTGGTGAAGAAGCCAAACGAGAGCAAGTTGAGCAGTATGACCTCGAGGCTCCATCAGTGGTCACAGCACAGCCTGAATCTTTGGAGCCAGTAAGTGCCCGTTGTGGGTGGGGCTGTCTTTAGTGCAAGACAGAGCTGCAAGTTTCTGATGAGCCAGCCCTTGCTGTTGCTGGCTGAGGATGCTGAGATCTTGCCACATGGGCTGTTTCATCGGCAAATATCTCCTCACGTTATCCTAGTGCTTTTTCCACTGGCATCTGTGGCTCTTCTGTCTTGTTTTTGTTCCTTTATTAGGAGGGGAATTCCTGTTCAATTTCTTGGTTTTTAGCAATGCAGATGGATTTTCCTCCATCTTTCCTACCCTTTTTTGGCACTTGTAAAGATTCTGCTTGCATTTTCTTTTGCAAGGGGGCCTTTCTGGAGGATGCAGTATTTTTGCATGAGAACACATTGTTTGGGGCAGGGAGCTGTTGTGGTGCCAGGCCAGTCAACAGGGCCTTGCTCTTCACTTTCATATTAACAGTCCCTGTGTCTTTTTGCAACCCAGGAAATCAGGAGGTGTGGTGTTTGGGAATTGAGCAGGAAATCAATGCTCTTGCATTCCAGCTGGTCCTCAAAGATCAGAGAAGCTGGGAGGGCCTAGCCTTTATTCCTGATTGCAGCCCCTTTAGCAGTGTCACTGTGGTCGAGTCCAAGAGAAGCACTTGGCCAAGCACAGATGCTGCAAGAGTGCAGTTCCCAGTGCGATGCTCTGGATCTTCTTGTATTCCATAAGGACCTAAATGCTCCAGATTCCCTGAGAGTGTGGTTTATTGAAGGAACAGGAGAGCAATCTCGGGATTGCTGCTGACTGGGGCAATGGCTACCAAGTGTTGATGTATGTAGGAACAAAAATGATAGTAAAGAGAGATTATAAAAGTGAGATCTGTCTGTCTGTCTGTCTCTCTCTCTCTCTCTCTATCTATCTATCTATCTATCTATGTAACATCTGCATAATTGAATCTTCTTGGCTCTGGTCCAAAGCAGTTGGAGGTGCAAAGTTCTCATAAAGCATCCCTTTCAGGAGAGGATTAAAGACATGTTCCGATGACCGATTCTGAGCAGGCAGAGCTGTTTCCTCCTCCAGATGTGGTGGTTTTTTCCCCTCAGACATGGTTTCCTCCTCCAGCCTCTTCTTCCTGAAGCCCCCTGTTAACGCTTTAATGTTCAGCCTGTCCCAGAGAGGTGGAAGAATTCCATGCTTTAGTTGGTGAAGAGAACATGAACTCCAGAAGTGTCTCTCACAAGGGCTGAGCTCACAGAGGAAGCCACCTGCAGAGCCAGGATGGAGCTGTGGGACAGGGTGGGGTGTCAGTCACTACTGAAAGACAAACAGAGCAAGGCAGAAGCAGAGGGAGGCCCTCAGTAGACCCTTGAGAAATGCCACACCTTCCCTGTCAGCTGCCTCAGAGGCTGCTTGAGCTTCAGCCCCAGATGGCCCCTGATTGCAGTGCCAGGGTCACTTTGGCATCTGTGCCTCCTCATGGGCAGAGAATGACCCAGGAGAGCTGCAGCACAGTGCTTTGGGAACGTGTGAGCCCATCAGTCCTTGAGTCTTGGCCCTCAAATGTTGTATGGAAAGTTGAAACCCATCTTCTCTTGCTTTCTGTGCAGGTCCTTCCAGAGAAAGAGCAGGAGCAGCCTGCTTTGTCAGAGATGCCATGGCAGACTCGGGGAGAGCTGTTCCCAGCCCGAGAGCAGGAAGAGCAGCTCAGGCAGCAGGTGGAAGAGCCACAGGAGAATGCCCAGGTAAGCCTGACTTGCCAGGTTTCAGAGGGAAGGGCAGGAAAAGGGGCATAAAATGGAGCTCTTGGGACTGAGGAGGTCAGGAGTCCCAGAGGCACTGAAAGCACAGAGCCTTGGAATCTGCCAAAGTCAGCACTGGGACAGGAGGGTTGCACTGGAAACAGAGGTGGGTAGGGAAGCAGAAAGAAGTGGCTGAATAAATGGGATTTTGAAGCTGCGAGAGGAAAAAGCTGAGCCTGATGGCAGCTCCCAGTCACTTGCTCTGCATTTGTGTGTACAGAACATCAAGGCAGAGTCACAAGCAGAGCTGCCTGGGGCTCAGAGTGCCATCATGGAAGTGAAGAAGGGGAACAAGGAAGACATGAGAGGAATTCAAGAGGAGATGAATCTCCGTCAGCAGAGGGGCGATCAACAAGACCAGGTGAGTGAAAGAGTGGCAGCCACTCCACTCATGAAAGATCCTCTCTCTTGTATTTTACAGAACTTGAAGGAACAGCTGGACACGGAGTTTCAGAAAATTGACACTAAGATGAAGGCAAAGGAGAAGAGGCAGGAAGAAGAAATGAAAATCATCAGAGAAAAACTTAATCGTCTCCCTCAGGCTCTACAAGAGCAAGTGAGTGAAAGAGGGATAGCCACTGCAGTCACCAAACGGGTGGTTTCTGCCCTTCTTGCCTTTCCAGTGCAGGGCTTCAGGGAGTGAGGTGATGCCTCTGAGTGCCATCCTGCTGTAGTGTGTGCCCCAGACACTCTGAAGGACATTTCCTGGTGTGCTGAATCTCAACTGCTGCCCTGGACAGTGGGACTTGTCCTTTGGCCTTTTGGCCAGCAGTCATCCAAATTGATTCCTGCTGGCCTGTTCCTGCTCTCCTTGTTTCTTGAGGTGTTTTTACAGGGGAACATGGTGACCCAGACGGAGGATTGAAACAAGCTGTCTGTACCCCTTGTAAATCTGTTCTTTCCCTTTCCTCACAGTCAATGACTCTTGACTGACAGGGATAAGCCGTAGTCTCTGACTGCTTTCTTCTGTTTGACTTGAGGTGCAAACGTTGACATCTCGCCGGGCAGCCTGCAAAGACTTCCAGCAAATGAGTGGCAATGAAGAGCCCCAGGCCTGGCATGAGGTACAGGAACCGTCCCCACCAAAGTTACTACAAGTTGAGCATGACCTGAAGATGGTGCAGGAAAAGTGGACACATTTGAACAAGGAGCCGCAAATGTGTCTGAAGCCCTTGGAGTGGGAAAGGAATCCTTGAGAGGAAGCAGAATGGTCATTGTGGCAGTGATCCTTCAGAAAATCCATGAAAATGGAACATGAATCTGGCCATGAACTTGAGTAGAACTAACTTTGGTTTTGACCCATCCAGTTTGAGAAGTGGACATCAGAAAAAAACCATTTAAGAGCTCTGCATGTGGCTGACAGAACCTTACCAAGGGCTTGCATTTGAAATGGAATTTCAGGCTAATCTCTGCCTGGCACCTTTCTGACAAACTCATTTCTTGTTCCAGATCCACAAGGGCTTTGTCAAACCTGCTGCAGCAGCAGCATTATCTAAAGGAGCCTTTGCTCCCCAACCTGGGAAGTGGAGCCGG
The DNA here is from genome assembly GCF_048771995.1 of Taeniopygia guttata. NCBI lineage: Eukaryota > Metazoa > Chordata > Aves > Passeriformes > Estrildidae > Taeniopygia > Taeniopygia guttata. The sequence continues at coordinate 63,677,610 of NC_133063.1, read as the reverse complement.
GGCAGTTTGCCCATCTCCAGCGCTGCTCAGCACCAGGAGATCAAGGATGACTCCCTGGAGCAACTGAGTACGTCTGCTGTATTTCTTCTCTGAGGGACAGTGTATTGTGTGCATGTTTCAGCATAGCTGTACCAAATGTTTTTCCTGAGATTGGTGTCCCAGGGACATTTAGAGACATTTCCCCACGGGAACTGCTGTAGAAAATCAGTCTGTGTGCTGGTCACCTGTGCTGCAGAGCTGTCGGCCTGCTTGCTGTTGTTACGCAGGCGACCACAAAGAGTTCAAAGCTTCAGGCTCTGGGGCTGCCTTTTGCGTCTTCTGGAAGCTGGGGTCTTTGCTTTAAAGTGAGCATCTTGCATTTTGTTTCCCTCAGGGAAAATAGTGAACATGGAAAACCCTGTGGGGAAATATTCTGAACTGGAATATATTGGCAGCGGGTGAGTCCAACCACAGTTACTTCTCCATAACCATGGGCCAGGTGTTCTTCTGGTGGAATATCTATGCAGTGTGAAGTGAGGCCAGCTGCAAACAGACATCTATTGCCATGTTCAGACACTGGGGATAGATTGTCCCATCTCTCAGTGCTGCTCAGAATTTGTGAGTGTGCCCTGAAGGTATTGTCAGAGACATCTTCATGCTGCCAAGGTCTCTTGCCTGCAGCAGGGAACAGGACCTGGAAGATCTCCTTGTCTCTCAAGTGTGGGACAGCTCTGTGTTAATTTCCTTAGCATTTTTCTATCTCTCCAAATCATACAGCCACACTAATAAAAGGGGAAGAAACTTGCTTGCCTGAAAGTGCAACCTACTCCCTGATAGCTGTCAGATAACAGTTCTCAGGAACATTTCTTTCCAAGAGTTTGCTGAAGGAAATTCTCCATGGTCAGGATGAAAACTATGAAAACTGCGCAATTTAGAACATGAGACCTGAGATGAAAGAAGGAGCTCTCTTTAGGAGCTGAGGCAGTAGATGGCAGCACTTCAGGGACAGGCCCAGTGCCCATGCACTTGAGAGGAAAACGCATCATCTGCCTTCTGGCAGAGCCCGCCTGCATCCTGCAGGTCTTAGGCATTTGCAGCAGAGATCTCCTGTGTGGGCTGGCTTTCACTGCAAGAGCTAAATGGCTTCTCATTTTTTTGCTGCTTTTTTGTTTCTAGGACTTTTGGATTTGTGGTTAGAGCAATCAACAAAGCCACAGGAGCAGAGGTAAATGTCAACAGCCCCCGCAATCTCTGCTGCACTCAAGGGCTTTCCCCTCTGGTGTGAGCAGCTGTGGCCAGAGCTTTGGGTAGAGCTGTGCTGAAGAGGCAAAAGAAACACAGACTGGTACCAGCCTGCAAAAGACATTGCGGACAGTCTTTGACCTTCTCAGCTGCCACAAAGAAGGCACGCAGGGCAGCAGTTCATTTCAGAGAAGGATGTGCTCACTCGCTCTCAATTGCTAAAACAAAGGTGGTGCCTTAGAGCATCTCACTGCTCTTTGGGGCGACAGCTTCAGAGTCCTGAATTCTCACTTCTGGTTGCCAGCAAATGCATCTGAGAGTTACCGGTAGTTCCTCAGACACCTGCAGTGCTGCACTTGGGAACTGCACATAGGGAGAGATCTGCAAGGCGTCCCTAGAAACCCTAAGCCCTGCCCCTAGCCCAGGATGCAGCCACAGAGTATTAAGGCATGGATTACTTCCGAATCCCATACAAAGCAGCAGGGAGTGGGCTCAGAGGTTTGTGGGTGAGACACCACTGTTACCAAGTGGACACGGCAAAACCTCAGTGGCCACGTGTCCTGTAACTGGCCCCCAAGGGAGCAGAGCAATGGGCTGTTGCAATGTCAGTTCCTAATTACTGCAATGCCTAATCAGAATGCAGTTTGGCACAGCTTGGCTGTGTCATTGCAAAATCACTCGCTCCATGTGCCTTGTGGTCTCGTGCCACCAACTTCTCAAGTTACTGATTTTCAATGTCATTTTAGGTGGCCATAAAGAAAATAAATCTCCAAGGACCGAGGAAGAAGGAACTAAAAGTCTATGAACTCATGACTGTGAAGATAAATAAGAATCCCAACGTGGTCAACTATTTAGGCAGGTGAGTTGTTGTAAATATTTGTTTACATATTGCAAACATGCAAGATTGTTCACTGGCACAAAACAGAGCTGTAATTATTGGTTAATTATTACTGCTCTGCTCATCTCCAGTGGATGGGAAGAGAATGCATCTTGTCTGCAGGAGTATTCCCTGGCACACATAGTTTGAAAATTATTCAAAAACCTGCATCAGTCATATCTAATTAAATTAATAGACTGTAAGTTCACAGCCACCACATTATTTTGGGACTTGACTTTTTTCAACAGTCCTCTTACGTCTGGGTAAACTAACATGGATTTTCCTTGGATTGTGTCCCCTCTTTTCCATTGCTTTGCATGCCAGGAAGACTAGGTGGTTATTTCCAGAAACACGCAGTGTGACAAGTTTTTTATCTGTTCCTAAACTGCAGTTTTTACTTGCTGGCTATTTAAGACATCTCCTTTTCCAAAGCTGTGCCTTTCTTCTTGAGACAGGTTTCAAACAATGCACAGCCTAGAGGGAATGTCTGTTCCTTTTCTTCTGTCCTTGTCACACAGGGACTTGGAAATAAGAACCAAGAAAATAAACTAACCATGCATGTTTACCTCCATGCTCTTGTTTCCTTCTTTCAGCTACCTTGTGGATAATCAATTCTGGCTGGTTATGGAGTTCATGGATGGAGGCACTCTGAGCGATGTCATCAGCAAGACCTACCTGTCTGAAGACGAGATAGCAGCCATCAGTCGGGAGGTCAGCAAGCCCACCTGTGCTTCCGAGGGCTTGGGCAGGATTGTCTGGGAAACAGAGGCTCAGAACAGGAGAGGTTTCATGTATAAACTTTGTTTTCCTAGTGCTGGTATGCTATGGGCAAGTAAAAGCATCTCAAGGGAACTGCCTGCCAGTGCTCCTGCACTCACAGTATTCAGTTCTTGTACTCTTATCTCCTGCTGTTGTATTCTCACTCTGCCTCCTGTATTTGTATTTGCTCTTCTCCACCTTGCCTCCCTAAACTTGTATCTTGAGCCTGTCTGCACTGCATTCCTTGCCTGTAAGAGCAAAGGTGCTGGTGGCAGGATTTGAAATGATCAGCTGAGAAAAAACAGAGACTCATTTCTCACAGTCCTCAACTGAAAAGGACAGTAGTGCAGCCAAAATGCTCTTTGCTTCAAGAAGGTGACTGATGTGATACTTCAAGTCTGTGCTGAGGCCAGCAACAAAACTCTCGTCATGCAGCCTCCCACCCAAAAGTGACCCGCTTCACACCAAAGAGAGGGACTTTTTTCTTTCTTGGCCAAACCCCTCCTTTGCCCTCTGCATGGAGAAAGCACATCCACTGCAGCAGCAGTCATCCTGGCTGGTTTGCAGGGGACAGTCTACAACAGCAGGTGCTGTTGCTCTTTCAAAAGCTGACATACCTTTCCTTAGAAAAGTCCTGCTCTGCAAGTGTTGGAGCAGCAACTCTTCCTCTCAATGGCACTGTGTTCTGCCATTACTCGCCATTCCCATGCAGAGGGAATCTTTTAGAGACTCTGTTTTCTTTCTTGTGTGATGAAATCACTAATTTTTGCCCTCCTGCTTCTGTTTCCTCTCTCAGTGCCTGCAAGGATTGGATTTTCTTCACTGGAACCACGTGATCTACCGAGATGTGAAGAGTGACAACATCCTTCTCAGAACCGACGGCTCTGTCAAGCTGGGTCAGTATATTCCTGGTCAGGTGCAGCGTTCAGGGATGTGGGGTGAGGGGCTGCTTTGAGTGGCTGCCAACTCCCCAGAAATGGTGCTGGTGGCAGTGCAGGGCCCCACCGCTGTGAGCTGAAGGCACGGTTGCAACGTGCACAGAGGTATAAGGAACCAGGAGAAGTCAAGAGTGGCGTTGGTGTGTTTGTGTCTCTTCCAGAGGGAGGGAGCTACAATCTAAAGCTTCAGGGGAATAAAGGCCACTGCTGTGAGCAGCGTTAAAAAAACTGTGATTTTTTTGGAAGTGGCCAATTCCATACTTCCTTGGCTAAAGCCCCAAGGAAACTGAGTGTGGACAGTTCTTCAGGAGATTCAACAACACATAGACTGAGAGTGGGGAATTCTTTTGCTTGATTTCCTAACTTGACCTGGCTTTCATGGTATGTTTATTTGTCCACAGCTGACTTTGGCCTCTTTGCTCAGCTCACCCCTGAGCAGCGTAGACGGAGCTCAGTGGCCGGCACTTCTGGCTGGATGGCACCTGAAGTGCTGACAGGTCAACCATATGGCCCCAAAGTGGACATATGGTCTTTTGGAATCGTGGGCATCGAAATGGTGGAAGGAGAAGTTCCTCACAGGAATGAAACTCCTGTTTCGGTAAGGTGCAAATACTCCCTGATCCCACTTATCTTTCTCACCTGTCCCATGTCCTGTGTGCCATTGGACAAATCCCATTGCCATCTGCTGGCACCACTTCCACCAAGGTCCCCTTCTAAACATGTCCCTGCAGCACATCAGCATCTGCTGTAAATTCAGTTGCATCAGAAGGGAAGTAGCAGTTCAGAAACCTGGCATTTTGGCCTGCAACCTGCCTGACATTTCTCATTTGCTTTTTGAACTCCGTTGGTGCTCTGTCTCTGAAGGGCAAGAATTTTTCAGTGGAGAGGTTAGACATGTGATAAATATCCTAAGAAATTGACGTTACACCTTCCCAGTTTCAATTTTATCGGAAAAGAAAAGAAAATGAAAAAGAAAAAGAAAAAAAGACACAACCACCAAAGCAATGCCCAAGTAGTTTTGTGTAGGAGTGACAGTGGGTAGGACGGTCGGGATGGATGGAGACGAGAGATCTTTGAAGCCAGGTCTTGGAACTTTCGGTTTATTGCAAAGGGTGTGGATGCAGGGCCCTGCTTGGAGCTGCCAGCCACAGCTCGGAGCAGGCCCGAAAGGGGAGCCCAAAAGAGAGACCCGAAAGAGTGAGGAAGTTCCTGTTACAAGACAATAAATCTTCTTCTGTGCAGAATGTTCAAATTTTCACTAACCAATCTAGTCCAAGATACAAATACTAGAGTATTTAGCTACAGCCTATAAGAATCATTACATTACCATACTGTGTTACATTTTAAACCCTAAAAACTACTCTTTGGACCCCTTCTGCCAAGCTAGTAGGGTCTGCTCTGACCCTTGGACCTGTCTGCCAGCAGAGGGTGTTGTTTAATCAAAAGGGGATTACCTTCAGCTGGCCATACCATTGTTTTCCAGTTGTTCAGTAACTAAGGCTAGTAACTATCTCAAAGCTTACTTTTCATTTCAATCTCGCTTACAGTTTCCATATTCTCAAAATCTTTTGCCAGGCATACATATTTGTAAAGGTTTTCCGGTTTCATCTTCCCCAACAGTTTTGCTTTCTTTTTCTTTTTTTAACCACAGCACATTGATTTTCCTCCACACTGTAGCATCTTTTCCAAGTCCTGTGGGTCTTCAAAACTTTCAGGCTTTCAAATAATCTGTACATTGCTCAGTCATGTGTGTGGGTGGCCTGGATAAGTTGAGGATGTGTTTTTCTCCGACTGCAGTTACACTAAACCCTTGGCTGTTTCTGGGTCTTTTAAAAAGTTGATGAGCTTGCAGTCTGGTGCCTGGGGCTGGGATCCAACGTGGGCGGTTGATGCTGGTGCTGTGTTCCTTTACTATAGGAGCAGGGCCATCCCTGGCTTGCACAGTGCTAAGGGCAGTGAGGACTCCAGCTCCCCACCATGTCCAGTGGCTGAGCTCAGTTGCAGAGAGACAGGATAAAGCTCCCTTTGTGACCTCTGGGGGTGTGGGAAAAGGAAAGAAAGCTGCCATAATTATTTATACTCCAGGGGAGTGTGCTTGCTGTTTTGGGCTTGGAAATTTTCCTCTGGGTTGAAGAGGATAATAACGAAGTCTTTTTGGTCACCATCTATTTCAGTGCCACCAGCACAGTTACTATTGTGATGAGCATTTTTCTGGAGACCAGGCTGCAGCCTGGTGTCACGGAGAGCCTGTCAAAACCTCCCACTTCTTACAGACATTTTTTGCGATGGGGACGCCATTAATGCATTGACTTGAGTATACAAATGAGCAGAGGGTGACCATCGGGATGGTGCTTCTTCTTCTGATTTGACCTTGGAAAGGTTTCCTTTTGCCACATAAAGAGGCTGAAACGTGTAGCTGAGAGACAGAGCTGCAGGTGGCTCCTGTGTGCCTAAGCCGGCATTTTCATCCCAATACATTTGTGCAGGTGTCTTAAAGGGTCTGTGTTGAATATGAGATTCCAAATGTTTGTTTCCTCACCCTGAGGAATACCTGGTGGATTTCCATTCTTGCCTCCCATGCACCTCTGTTTTCTGGAAGAGGACAAGAAGCTCAATGAGTTTTGGTTTATGACCACTGTGTTTAAGGGACCAACAAGCACTGCAGAGATGCCTTTCATGTACTAATCCTTGGAAATAATAGCGTTAGTGTAGCAGAGTCCATCTTCTGAAAAGCCTGTCAAGGTGGTGTGAATCCTCCAAGAAGGAAAGAAGCTTTGCTGATGTAGCTCCCACTAACTGGGTCAGTCAATGAAATTGACTGCCTAGGCAAGATCAGCGGGATGTTGGAAAAGCCGTGGTTTTTTGTTGGTAAAGGAAAGTCATCTTTCCTTTACCATCTCCATCTTACCAGAAACTGCTCTGCAGAGTGGAGCTTAAACAGTGGGTTCTGGGAGAGCAGTTACAGATGGGAAAGAAGCAGGTGGAGCCTCGTGTTTCCTTTTCCTGCAGGCTGAACTCCCGATAGCCAGAGGAGAGAGACCACAGCTGCGGAAGCCCAACCGATTCTCGCCTCACCTGTGTGACTTTCTGAGCTGCTGCCTGCAGACAGACGAAGAGCAGCGCTGGTCTGCCAAGAGGCTCCTGCAGGTAAAATGCCAAGGGGCTGAGGTGAAACAGTGTCTAAGGGGTGGGCTCCTCCTCCACCGAGGTCCGAGGCATCAGATGAGCCCCCTTCCTCCTCACCTCCACTCTTGGTGATGTTCAAATGAAAACAGTGAGGAATCCTAGACTGGGCTGGGCTGGCAGGGCTCTGGAAAGTCCTCTGGTCCAAGTGACCTGCAATGAGCAGGGACATCTTTAAAGAGATCAGGTTGCTCAGAGTCCTGTCCCACCTGACCTGGAATGATTCCAGGGATGGGGGCACCTACAAGCTCTTGGGACAACCTGTGCCAGAGTGGCACCATGCTCCGAGAAAAGAAGGTCTTCCTTAGACCTACTCTGATTAGATCCCCATGTGTTTAAAACTATTTGCCCACACTCTCTTGTAACTGGCCCTGTTAAAAAAGGTGTCCTCCACTTTCTTCAAAGCCACTCTGAAATCTTGGAAAGCAGCAATAAAGTCTCCCTGGGGCCTGTTCTTCACAAAAATGAATAACTCCACCTCTCTCCGCATTTCCTGAGAGGACAGGTGCTCTGTTTTCTGGCTGTTTCTGTTGCCCTGATTTGGTGGGATGTTCAGTTTTATCTAATGGTAAAAGAACTGAAGTACAGCAATGCAGGGTAGAGAGACATGAAATGGTGGTGGAGGAACCCAAGGCTGCCAGTCCTGGCACAGCACTCTGGAGAGATTTGGCTGTGGGCAGGAGGGGCTGTGAGGGACTCACTGTGAGCCTCTGAGGGGCCCTGGTTTGTGCCCCCCACCCCACCCTTAGAGGTTTCTGGCACACAAACAGGGACAGCTGAGAGGGACTTGTCCCAGCCCCATCTGCTGCCTGGCACGCTCAGGCAGAGGGGAACTGGCCCAGGCTGACTGCCAGGTTGTGTGGCAGAGAGGGAACTGCAGGACCCATCGCCGCTGGACTGGCCCTGCTGGGAAGGAAGGTGCCATCCCACACAGGAGGGGCAGGGCATGGAAAGGCAGACACTGCTCCGTGTGCCTGTGGAAGTTAGCATGGTGCCTGTCTTTCCAAGACAGGGACCTATGGGAGTCATTGGAGCTTCCTGAAAGGAAGAAACCCCAGGGACAGAAAGCACCATTTCTAGAGCACTAGCAGGGCAAAAATCACGGCAAGATGGAGAAACCAGAATAAATGGATGAGTGGGATTCAGGGCCAGGTTTCCCTGTGATGGCAAGGTCCTGCACATGATGAGTGGGGAGCAGATGGTCCCATTGTTTTACTTTCTGGGTCCTTCTAGGAGCTAGAGGAATCCTGATTGAGTCTGTGAAGCACTGAGCTTGGAATGTCATGGTTCACTGTTCTTTGTTGTTTTTTTTTCCTGTGGATTAGCATCCATTTGTAACAGCAGCCAAGCCAGCGTCCACCCTGGCACCACTCATCAACTCAGTGAAGAAGAAGAAGACGAAGAAGACAAGAATGTGACGATGAAGATATTATTACCAAGTTAGAGTAGGATTGTAGAGTAGGACTCTAGATTAGGATTGTTAAGTAGTTTTGTAGTATAGGTTTATGGATAGGATTATAATTAAATAAAGTTTTCAAAGCATCAAGTCATTTGGAAGATTCCCCTCCTTCTGACCCCTTCAGAAAACATTTCCTTCTGAATTGCCAGTTGTCTTTTATTGGTGCTGAGACACACTTATGGCTTCTTTGGTATGGTTTGTAAATGGAGAAGGCTCTTCTTCATTCATCCTCTCCAGACTACACTGCCTTTGGCATACGGCCCACCGGCCCCGTTTGGCACATCTGTGGCACTTCCAGTTGAGGCAGAAAGGGCAATGGCATTTGCAGGAAAAACCAAAGGGCGAGTGGGGCAGCCAAAACATCCTGTGCAGATGCAGGCCTTCAGCTGTGACTCGAGAGCATTTGGGTGTCTGCCACTTGGATTTGTATCGCGAAGGGCAATGTCTTTGGCTGGAGGAGAGCCTTGCTCAGCAGAGAAAGCAGAAAGATCAGAGAGGTGCTCTGAAAGGTCTCCTGCGGTGCAGAGCTGTCAGCGAGTGTGAGGTGAGAGCGGGCCCGGCCTTGCCCGGCCTGGAGCCGCAGCAGAGCCCTGGCAGAGCCCGGAGCAGCCTGAGCCTGGGCAGGGGCAGGCTGCAAGGAGGCCCTTGTAGCTGCAGGAGGCACAGCCTGGCCCTGCGTGCCTCTTGCTGGCAGCGGGCGCATCCTCCGCTCTCAGAGGCCAAGCGCAGCCGGCTGCTCCCGAGGGGAAGCGGAGCCCTGCTGGGCACAGCCCAGCCTGGAGGCATTGGCCCTCTGGAGTCTGCCCCGAGGAGAGAAAGGCCAAGGGCAGCCGAGGGCCGGTGGCCTGGCTCAGCATTCCCACTCTTGTGCCGGCTGCCCTGCGACTCCTGGCAAAGGTCAGCAGTGTGTGCAGCACTCTGGGCACCGGGGCAGGAGCCGGGCTGCTCGGCAGGCTGGAGCACAGGGCAGCGTCCTTCAGGCACGGCGCTTGTGCCAGGGGACCATGGGCCAGCGGGAGGCAGGGACAGCTTGTCAGCTCACGGCTGCAGGAGCCAGTGCCTCACACAGCTCTGGGAGGCAGCGCCTGCACTTCTGCACTGAGCCACAGCAAAGCTGTGACCTGCAGAGTGCTTTGCAGAAATATTCAGGGCCAGCAGGCCGGCCTGCTTTGTGCTCTCTGGCACACAGCAAGAGCTGTGCCACGCTGCAGCTCGGAGCTGCTGGGAGGGAGGTGTTAGAAATAAACTCTTAGGTACAATTAAATGGAGACAAAGTCATTAAAGCAAAAGAGAACCGTTTTTCTTAGTAAGGATTCAACTGAGCTGGGCGTACTTCCCTTTTGGTTTGGTGTTCAACCCCCCCCATTTTCCAGCACACATCAACACCCAACAAATTAACTGGAACAAATGCAAACCATAACTAACAACACCTAGCACCAACAACTTTCATTGTTTTTTTGTAATGACCTTTTGGCTGGGGCAAAATATTACCTCCTGTCTCTCAGAGGGAATCGGGGATGAGCCTGAGCCTTGTGCTTGACTAGTGATCTGATTTGGAAGGGAGCAGAAGGGTTTCAGGCAATTTGTGCTTCCTTTATTCATTTCTTAAGGAAAGACGCAGTGTGGCTTCAGCCAGCAAAAGCATCTGCCAGTTGCATTGACAAAATGCTTGTGAGGAATTCCCAGAAAAAGAACATGTTGAGGAAAAGTTTAATCGTAACAAATCCTGCATTCCTTTAGCTGCAGGAGGCTCTGTTAGCACGGAGTCTGTTGAGCCAGTTGAGGGATTCTCTGCTGCGCAGCAGACGCAGAGCATCTGTCTTCTCCATCCCACGAGGGAATAGAGAGCGATTTGCTGACATTTGCGAGCCAAACTCTGGACTCACCATACAGGTGAGTGCAGAAGATTCTTGGAAAGGCTTCTGATGCTGAGGGGCTGGGCTGGGCTGCAGGATGGGCTGCAGGTGGGCTCGAGTACCAGAGTCATGGATTTCGCCTCTAGCTTTGGACAGGAACTGGAGACTTGGGAATGGGAGTCCTAGGGCATGGGAGTGTTCAAGAAACTGGCAATCCAAATGGATAATCTTGCCTCTACTTTTCTGATAGGTTTGGAAGAGCAGTTTTCTGTCACGCCAAAAAATCTGCAGAGGGCTGCCTAAAGGAACCAAAGGGATTGATCACATCCCTGACATTCCTTTTTTGGAGTTTGTCCCACTTATTTTGGTGGTTGTTTTTGATCACTAAACACCATGAGCTCAGTAAGTATTTTGCAACTCAATGCAAATCTGATTCTTGAAACATTTTCCAAGATATGTCTAGAAAGCATTTCAAGACTTTGTAGCAAATGCATAGGAACAGAAACCTTTGAAAACTTGATGTTCTGGAATTGGGAAGGTTTTGACTCTCTGTGGTTGTTAGCAGTAGTGCAGAAATGCTTACGGTGTGAGCAGCAACCTGCTGGAATTGGGAACTGGTTTCATTTTCAAGCCATTGAGACAGGCTTTTCCTTGGGGAGGCGGCTTGTCAGAGATCAGGGGTGCTGTCTTTTCCCTGATGTGATGTGCTCGGGTGGGAATGGCCCACAGCAGCATTTGGTGTGTATTCCAGCCTTTGCAGGAGTGTTTTCTGTATCCTTGTGTGCTGCCATTGGTGTTGCAAAACCCAAGGGCCATGTCAATATTAGTGGCAGAGAAAATGCTAAGGCTTTGTTCCCTGTCAGCGTCAGCGAAAGCGCCCTGGAGGAGCAGTTGATTCCAGACCAGCTCGGAAACGGAGCAGGCTGCTGCCCTCCAGCGCAGGTGGAACTTTGCAGACGGAGCCAACAGAGCTTAAGGAAAGTGGCACACCTGCTTTTGAGCCTGGTAAGAACAGAAGCGGCTTCTGGAGGGTTGAAGACCATCTGGCCATGTGCTTTTGCCAGTTTCTAGGCCCTTTACTGGGGAGGAAGGGAAACCTTGGGATTGAGGAAGCTCCTGGTATGGCATCCCTAAACAGCAAGCCTTCTGACAACGGTTTTGGTTTGTTCCTGAGATCATTATTGCTGCTGCTTGTTATTGCTGCTCGTATTGGCTGCAAGTGGGAGATGAGCTGTGTAGGAAAGGTCCTCAAGTGCTGCTCAAACACCTGAACGTGTGTTCTGATGAGCTGGCAGTCACTGCAGCTGCCACAGTGGAGGGTGGCAAGCTGAGTTGGAGATCTCCCAAGCTTGATGGAGATGAGGAAAACCTGTCATTAGCTCTGCCCCATCCTTCAAGGAAGCAGTCTACAGCATGGTGCCATAAAATTAGTAATTGCTGTGGTTTGTTTGTTTGGTTTTTTCCTGTGTGCTAAACACTCCCCTATATGAAATGAATCATCTGTTGATGTGAACCTCCTGTAATCTGTTGTCATCCAATAGAACCTGTGAGGAGCTCAGCTGCCCTTCAGCTTGTTTTGCACAGGGTTTGCCCTGCTCCCTGTGCACTGTTGAGGGCAAAGCTTGAGTGAAATGTTGGACACATTCCTGAACCTGAGGGCACGGTGAATCCAGCCACAGCCTGTTCTACAGTGGCAGCCCATTGCATTCCTCTGCAGTCTCTGACCATGGTTCTAATGTTCTCTCTTTTCAGCTGGTGTAGAAGTCATAGATCTCACAGGTGACTCTTCTGAGCCTGAAGTCATCACTATCAGTGATGATGAGTCTCCTGGGGTAAGTAATGACTGGCACACTCCTCACCATCTTGCATTTAAATTACTTTTATTGCCTGTCTTCTGAAATCTTACTGAGTACCCTGGCCTCAAAGGTTGAATGATGGCTGTGATTTGCCACAGTTTAGTCAGAAGTTCCCAGTCAGCCACAAACACACTCATGAACATATCAGCATGCCTGAGAACTCCTTGCAGAGAGTGGGTGAGCAACCTTAAAGGTTGTTGCATCTGTGATTTAAAGGAGAGCACAGGAAGTCTGACTTCCCAAGGAAGAAGCGTTTTAGCTGCAACATCAGTTTAAGGTACCTCTGTACCTTAATGGTGTAAAATGCAAGTGCGGTTGACTGGGGTGCACAATATTTTGGTTTCTTATTCCAAGAAGTCTTTAAAATGGTCACATTTGCTATTTTTTCATTTCCCCCTGCTATTTGGTAAGAATATGCTTGGATCCAGCCCACAGTGCCGTGTATCTGCTCAAATTTGGGTTGTCAGTGCTGCTGTGCAAAACAGAAACATGCAGAAAACATAGCACAGTAGTTATATCCTGACGGGGTTGTTCCTGAACCTTTGCAAAAAAAAGGCCTGAAATTTTACAGCAGAATTTGCATGACCCAGCTCCACATGCACCAAATGCAAGAGCAGGGTTGGGTACAGGGTTTTTCCTCTTCAGTAGCTGTTCATATAAGTAGTGTTCAGTCTATCACAGGTGAAATTGCCAGTTTGGGGGAGAGAGAAAGACATGGCTCCGTCTCAAATCCAATTAGGGAACTGAAATAGGGATGCAGGAAGTACAGTGTTCAGGTGGTTCCTAAGTGGTGGTTGCATTTCTACCCCATTTCAGGACAGGCAGCAGAGCCAGCAGCAGCCACATCTTTCCAGAGCATCAGAGAATTCAGCTGAGCCACTGGCAAGGAATGATGAAGATGATGAAGAGGAACCAGGAGATAGTGGGTATGTGAGAGGAAGATATCTCTCTAAATTCTAATTTCTGGTACATAGTAGGAACAGGTTTTTCCAAGCTTCTGGGTTCTGCTGAAGTCTGTGCAGAAACTTCAGACTGGGAATATAGTGGCCTGTCTGGCAGAGAAGTAAGCAAAAGAATCCAAACAAACACATAGCAAAATCCAGCGGAAACCTTTATTTTCTTTTCATGCTGTCATGTTTGAATATTTGTTATAGTGTGGCTTGATATATGCTGAAATGCTTGCAGTACATAGCAGCTTGGGGAACAGTTGTGGTACTGGGCTGGGATTTTGCTTCATCAGAATAGGTATTACATGTTGGTAACTCTCTGTCTGCAGTGAGTTTATTGGCTTCACCTTCAAATGGCTGCATGTTCTTTCTGATTCCCTCTAGTGCATTGCCAGCAGGTCCTGCTAGTCCTCTATGAGGGAGGGTGACAACTCACAGGTGCAGGACAAGGAGCAGAGCCAGCAGCACCCACATGGCTCCAGTGACACAGAGAATTCAGCAGAGCTATGGGTGAGTAAGCATGAAGAGGAACCAAGAGATAACGATGAGTATGTGACTGATGAAGTGTCTCTCCAAAGTGTAATTTCTGATATTCAGTAGGCACAGGTTTTTTTGCCAAACTGCTTGATTCTGTGTGATGGAATCTGATTTGAACCATAGTGGCCTGTCTGGAAGGGAACTAATGGGAAAAAACCCCAACAATAAAGCAAAATCCCAGAGAAACCTTTCTTCTCCATTCAGGAAGTCATTAATGAATGTTTCTTAAATGATGAATTGCAATACACTGTAATGCTTGCAGTACATAAAAGCTCTTGCACTGGTGTGTTTCTGGGCTGGAAGGTTGCTAAATCAGAATGAGGGGTTATTTCTGTTTTTGCAGTTTTATGTGTTGGTATTTCTCTTTGCACTGTGAAATTGACAGCTGCATATTCTTCTAGTTCTATTAACTCTGATGAATGGCCAGATCATTTTGAGAGTCCTCCAACATGGCAGGATGACATTACAGATGTAAGCATGATGTTCTTATCACATGTTCTTGTCCTTTCTGCTTTGTGGCAGGGGAGGAGACAGAGTGGGAGCTCCGCCTCTGTCTCAGCTGCCACTCTGTCTCCTCAGCTGTCCTAGGTGGGATGCCACATGCAGCTGGCTGGAAGCACAGCCCTTGTTGGGAAGCTCCAACTTGCCCATCCCTCCAAGTCCTTTCTTGGTGGTGTCCACAGAGGGAGAAGCCCTTGCCAGGATGGCACTGGCAGCTCTGTGTGTTCCTTATAGTTTCATAGCATTGTCTGAAAGACTCCACATAGCCCAAGTCCAGTTTGCCTGGTGCCAATAGAACAGCAAGGTGGAATTCTTTACTCCCAGATTTCTGTTGTGGCTTCCTTTCTTCAGTAGCTGTTCATCTAACGTGAAATGTTAAGGTTATCATAGCAGAATTTGCCAGCTTTGGGAGAATGAGGGAAATAAACAGCGCCAGGTCAAATCCAAATAGGAAACAGGAACAGGGGAGGAGGGTGTTCAGGGTGTTCCTAAGCTGCCCCTGTACCCTGTTGCAGCAATGAGAGCAGAATCAGCAGCACCCACTTCTTTGCTTTTCAGGGCAGCGGCTCTTTGTGCTACTGCTTTGAATGCTCTTAGGCAAACTTAGAGGGTGATCCCCTACCCTTGCTCTCCTCCTCTGCTGTAACTGCTTTCTGAGCTGGGGTTTGTGTGCAGCACCAGGGGGGCTCACCAAATCTAATTGTATCTTCTTTTCTCTCCCTTCCCATGTGCATCAATGGAAGCTTCTTGAAGGTGAGTTGATGTTTTACAGTAGGTAATGGACTTTTATCTAAAATGTGATAGTTAGTTTTGTTGTACTTTCCCAAGAAAGTTGAGCAGCAGGGATTGAAACTGCTTTTAGCAAAAGGCAAGGGACAGGGCTAAAGCCTCTGGCCAGTGTCTTAGAGAACGGATGCAATGTGTGTGTGGTGGCCTCTGTCAGTCACAGTGGGAAATCCCTGCAATAAAAGTTGTAGCTGAATACTTATGCGGAAAGAACTTTAATTTGGTAACACTTTCTGCAGTTTTAATTGATTAGTGTTACATGGACACTGGAGTTGCAGAAGTCATCGCTGCCTGCGGTTTCTGAGAGTTAAAAAGCATTTCTTGACCCTTTTGCTGTTACAGAGCAGGCCATTAAAAATGGTTCTCCCTGTGACTCAGTCAATATGTTGTCCAGAAAAATTTGATTTGTTACTTGGGTGTGACAGGTAAATAATCCTACACTTGAGAGACACTTTGGTTGTTTATTTCAGTGTTTCACCAGTCTGGGTGCACAGTGGTATTTCACAAATCAGACACTCCCACTATCAAAATAACTTCTATTCTTTATAGATTTTTATCAAACAAAGAAATTAGCATTACAAGTAACATGGTTATCTCCTTAGCTCAGATTCTCTCTTCTTTTGGTTAATGATTGTCTTATTTCTCACTTTAATTAGTCCACTCGGTCCATTGCTCAGTCTCCCTCTTCTTTTGGGCTGGGGAGTTTCTTGAGCTGCTGCTCCATGAGTCGGGGGTTGCAATCTCCCCCTGCAGCAATTATTTTCTACCAGTCAGAGCTGCTTTCAGGACAGTTGGGTTTCTTAGCCCCTTCCTTATCCTGGGAGTTTTGCCAGATGTCCTTTTGGCCCCTCAATTCTGCATTTTTTGTGTCCACTCTCAGTGGGCATCCTTCTCCCCAAGCTTTGTTAACCCTTCCCCAAATCTGAGCTCCTTCAGGCATGTCAAGCCCTGAACCTTTACAAGGCGAAAAACAAGGAATTTGTTTTTCTTCCCCACTTAGAGCTTGTTTGTTAGTTGCTGTCTATTTAATGGAATAAATCTCCCTGCCAGGTGATTTGGTTTGAAAGTATAGAATGATCAAATATAGCAATACAAAGAGCATCCTTCCTTAAGAAATCTTTCACAAAGTCTACATTTTGCATAACATATAACTCCATTTTCAAATGACCGGAATTCAGGAGGATGATGACGGCAATTTCTAAGGGGATACTGCTCTGAGTAGTTTTATAGTTTCCAGGGACTTTCTTTGAGAATCTCTCGGGTCACCTTTTTGAGCTGTGTGTAGGCTGAACAGAGCAAATATTTTATGTTGTTTTGTAGCAGAGTAGTCACAATGTCTGGAAGGGTCCAGTCTTAATATTTGGGAAAGTAGTTTGTTTGAAATTGTTTTTAACCCAGCTGAATAGTGTCCATTTAAAATAGGAACCATGGCTGACTGCTTACATAACTTGTTTCAAAGGTAGCCCCAGGAAGAGAGAGAATAATAGATCTAACTTCTGAAAATTAAATTACAGTGCATGGACAGGAAAGAAGAAATGTTACACTGAGCAGCCAGGAAGAGGTGGATGGCTCTGGTAATGGAACAGGAGCTAATGATGCACCTGTGGCTGACTCAGCCCCTGCAGAACAGGGAGCAGAGGAGGAGGACACTCAAAGTTCAGAGTATGTATGCCTCATGCCCCACCACACACAGAATTCTGTGCCTTTCTTTCTTTTCTGTGTAGGACTTAGTAATACTGCTATGCCTGATTTATCTTTGACACCTTCCCTACTCTACATATTTCCCTCCTTCTCCCACGTTGCAGGATGATCACATGATACCATTTGAATTTTGGGAGAAAAAAGCAGCCCAAAGCAGATGTACATCTTTGCATAGAGCCTTAGAGACGAGTGTGGGAGTATGGCAAGGAATGGGGATTTGTCGCAGGCCATAGCTCAGTATTGCATTTGCTTTTTCTGACAAGCTGTAGTAGTGATGTTAGATATGGAAATGCTTCCATTGTAATTACTGGGGCTTGGCATCACAGGATGCCAACAGGAACAGCTGGGCAAATTCCAACAAAAATTCCCTGCTGGAACGGTGCCAGCTGGTTGCCTTTCTCCTGGAGCTGGAGCCCTTCTTCCCAAGGTGGACTTGTACACAGGCAGCTGTGGAGTTCATGCTTTTATGGCCAGTGCTGGATGTCACAAGCCCTGATTTGCTTGCTTCTGTGATGGAAATCTTGCAGTTCAAGTTGGGTGCCTGCACAGTAAAATTCCCATTCTGCAGAGGAACAGGAAAGTGCTGCTGTAGGAGCACTCCATCAGGATAAGAAAGATACAGTTCATTGGACTGATTAATTTTAACCAAGTGTCTTTGTCACTAGGGATGACAAAGAACATTAGAATTATGGTATAAGGTTTTCAAAGTGTTTTTTTGGGGTGGGGGGAAAGACACAGGTTTTAATAAAGCTGGTGTGCTTTGAGCCTTTTGGAAAGGCAATGTAGGAGACAACTTGAGTATGGAACTTTTAGGTGTCAGGCCTTAAATATGCCGCCTAAAGGGCTTCTACAATTCTAAACCATAATGCAGCCCTTCCCAGGGCTGGATCTTGCCAGAACTTTGTTACTCTGTAGTTGAAAGTTGGGTCCTGGAATGAATATTCTGGCGTGAATAATTCCCAGAGGACAGCTGATGCTGTAGTTACAAAGCTGTTACTGATGACCTACTGGAAGTCAAAGTTGCCATACACAAACTGGCCAGTGCTAAAGACTGCTGCTACTTCAAAGCCCAGAGCAGGGTGACTGACTGCACCTTTCTCCTAGTGAAAACCAGGACACCCTTTCCCTCAGGGCAGGGGAGACCCCAAATCCTCATTAAATGCAGCAAAGAGAGACTTCAAGACAGCAGGGTTCTTCAAAGGAAATGTGTCATGGCTAGTCAGTGCAGTTGTATGAATAGGTGAGATTTTATACATCAATAACTACTGAAGTGTGGTTATATGAACAGCTGCATGTTCTTTCTAGTTCTGTTTCCTCTAGTGCGCAGCAAGGAGCTGTTATTAGGTGTCCGCTTTACATGGAGTTTTACTCAGAGGTAAGGATCCCCTTGTTGTCGTCCTTTCTGCTTTGTGGGAGGAGAAAGCCAGAAGGGGGGAGCTGCACAAGTCCGTTGGATAATGTGGGATGCTGTGGGCAGCTGGCTGGAAGCACAGCCCTTGCTGTGAAGCTCCACAAGTCACTTCTTGGTGAATGTAGAGGCAGAAGCCCTTGCCAAGATGGCACTGGCAGATCTGTGGGTCCCTTGTAATTCTAATTCTAGATGCTCTAAATAGAGCCTGGTGCAGTTGAGCAGCAAAATCAAATTCTTTCCTCCCAAGAAATATTGTGGTTTTCTTTCCTCCAGATTATGAAACATGGACAACAGCTTGTGGCAACCCTATGTGGCCATGTCTTCTGCAGTAGATGCCTCCCTATTGCCCTTGGGGTTGCTCACATATGCCCAACCTGCAGGGTGAAACTCAATGCAGCAGTATATTTTCCCATTTATTTATGAGTGCTTCTCAGGACAGACTGAGATGGATCTTGGCCAATAGGCAGTGTAGAGACTTGTTTCTTTATTTATATAGTTCATCCTGTGTAACTTTCATTTTTGCTGGATTCAATTATAAATAAAGTTTGGATTGATTTAAATATAGTCTGTCTGCTCTTCTGTGCTGGACTGTACTGATTGTAGTTCTGGTGGCCAGTGTGTGTTGTGCAGGGAAAAAGAAACACAGCCTGCTTGGGGTGAGAGGGATTTAATTTCTCAGGCCAGACTCTGGTGGACGCTTTGGTGAAAATGTCATGACTTCATTGCTCAGAAGATGGAAAGAGTAGCAGGTTGTGCACACAGCCAAAGAAAGCAATGTTCTTTGGCAATAACCGGTACATTAACAAACTGCTGCATTTAGTGCTGTAAGGTTTCATTAGAATTAGAATCTGGAAGCTTTTGAAGGAATGTGTTTTTGAATGTCTGAAGTTGGTTACCATCTTTGAGCTGTTGGCAGTACAACTGTGTTGTAGCTTCCTTCAATCACAGCAGTATAATCCTATGTTACACTAAAGAGAAATGCAACTGTCCAGAGATTTAAAAATTGGACATAAGAGAGGAAAGAAAATTACTTCTGTTATACAAAAGTAATAAAGAGGCACAGGCAAATCTCAGGTAAACAGTGGGAAATTAAATTCCACCAAACCGCCAGACAAAACCTGAGAGTCCCACACCCGTGAGACACCGGTGAGACCCAGCCAAGCACAGTGTCTCTGTGCGATTTTGCTGTTGGGGCTTGTGGCCGGGGGGCAAGCCGACCCAGGCCACTACCCTCACCAGCCATTTAGATGAGTCATGCAACATCTTTCAAGTGACAAGGTGTTCAAAGAGGTCACCAGAGTGAACACCCCATCCTTCGTGTTCCACGTAGCCAACCTGTTTAGAAGCTACCTTTCTAACCCTAAACGAAACCAAACCGAACCTGACTAACCCCTGTTAGCTTTGCTATGATGTTAAACCCCCTTTCTACGAAGGCATTGCTTCAGACACCTTCTTCAGTTACTCCACAGCCAGTGCCCCCCACCAGTGCAGATGGGACACTCCCCGCAGAGGAATCACCCTGAGTCAAATCACAGGACAGGGCAGATGTTTTGGCAATGCAACTTTAGCAAAGCAGAAAGGCAACTTCTGCACTAAAGTTGTCAAGCCCAACAGAAAAACCAATAAGTGGGTGGTCCCATCCACATCTGGGATGTGGGTTTGCCAGCGATCCGGAGTGAGTCCTTGTGTGTTCCTTGCCAAATTTAATGCCTCTGTCGATTTCTGTGTCCAAGTTCTGATTGTTCCTAGGGTCATGTACCACTCAGCTGAAGAGATATACCACCTTCTCGACGTTCCTGCAGTTCTGCCTGAAATGGAAACGCCTGGACCATTTTGTTCTCGGCAACAAGAAGCTTCCTGCAGAGATCAGCGTGCCTCCAGCAATGCGAAAGGTTGAGCCGCTCAACCTCTCTGAATACCTGGCCCGAGATCCGGATGCCCACAGGAAGGCGATGGAGGCTCATGATCAGCTGCACTTTCGCCTCTGGATGCTGCTCTCCAACCAACACTAAGAGGAGTTCCCTGCACAAAGCTGTGATGGAGAAGTTCACAGCCGATTGCAGCGACGTGGACTCTTTGTGATTGTTGCAGTTGTCCCTGACAATCCCGAAGCTGCTTTCCTGCTCCTGCGGAAGGAAGATGCTGCAGCACATGGATTCTTGTGCAGACACTTCTCTGAGCGGCCTTGCCCTTCACCTTCCATTTACAACAGTGCTGTTGCCTAAGTCTAGGAGGCAGAAACTGGCTCCACCTGCACATCCTCACAGAAGAATACCAGTGAAGCTGATGGAGGTTGCTTGGAATACCTCGAAGACAGCAACCTAGCCTATTGGGGACTTCATGTAGTTATTTAGTCGTAGTTTTAATTAGACTTGATTCTTAGGATTCATTCCAGAGGCCCTTTAGCGTTGGCAGTATACAACTATTTGGCAAAGTTACCCTTAGTGTAGAGAAATAGAGTTTAGACTAGATTAGTTTAAACCCTTAGTTTAGAGAATTACCCTTAGTTTAGAGAATTCCCCTAGTTGCTTGTCTGCTTTTAAATAATACTGGAATATCTATGTTTGAGAAACTAATAAAAGAAGATAAGTTTCTCAAATTGCCTGAAATATGTCATTCTTTGTACATAACCCTCTGTATCATAGAGAACGTCCTTCCTATACCTCTATCTGAAATAAAGACTCTTTGCAAACAGAGATGTTGGATATATTAAGTATGCTGTCTCTTGAGCATTTCCATAGAAATGCTCGAAGTTTGAACTGAAAATGCCCTGAAGTGCCTGAAATTTTGCAGCAGAGTACTCCTCAACTTTTTTAGCAATCTTTGGAAAGATTGCTAAAAAGTTTTCTTTATGCTGTCACTTTTACACGCTCCTAGGGAACAATTCAGTCCTAAAAGACTGAGCTACCCTTCCGTAATAGCTGCCCTTCAGCAATATCTACATATATATGTGTGAAGAAATAATAAAAGGAGAAAAATTTCTCAAATTGCCCGAAATCTGTCCTTCTTTTTATTTAACCCACCATTTCTTTAAAAATATCCATCCAGTGCAACTACCAGAAAAAAATGCCAAAGTGACTCAAACGGTGATTGTGTCCAGCAGTCACTTCTCAGTATTCCGCTTCCATAGCGCTTTGAAGCAGGGCTATTAATTTTGCCTCTTGAATTCAACCAGAAGTCATGACAGTGAAAACAGCTAAAATATTAATGAAATATTTTAGCTCCCACTGTCATTAGAAAAGTTCCCCTTCCTTCAGGGCATGGAAAAAAAACGGCTGTGGCCCATGTAAGAGAGAGAAGCCTGCTGTGGGGACAGGAACAGGCAGCTCCCTTTAGGGAGAGCAAGTAGGAACCTCCCAAAGGAGGATCCCTGCCAGCAGCAGAACTTGCTGCTGCACTGAGGGAGAAGTGTGCTCACAGAGGTCCCCCTGCCTTTTGCCTTCTTTGCTGGGCAGGCACTGCCCCCACCACAGCCCCATGGCTTCCTGCTGCACAATCCTCCCAGCGCTAGATTTGCCAGGGCCAGAATTATTGCAGGTGCTTAAAATGTGGGCCTGGCCCTGAGTTTTGGTGCAATCGCAAGCGTGCTGCGTGTGTGAGGGGCATGCTGAGGGAGTGGGGGAGGCTGGAACATACAGTGTTGCCATTGAAACCCTAGGGTGTAACTCAGCTGCTGATTTTTACTGGTATGCAGTAACACTAGGAGGGAAACTGAAAGCAGTGTTCAGTAAGAGTAAGCAAAGGCAAATAATCGGGATGTTTTTCTGTGGCTGAGCTGTTCTTCCAGGCCTTGAAAACAGGAGGCAGCACTGATGAAGTAACTGAGCAAGTCTGCTCGGCCTTAACTGACCCCAATCAGCTCTCTGTTCGCATGGCCCACACGAACCCACGTTCAACTGACTCCCAGCCCGCTCTCACCGACCTGCAGCTGAGCCTTTCCCGGGGCGCCTTTCAGTGAGCAGAATTCAACCATTTTTATGGATTTAGCAAAGGCTGAATGGAGCAGGGCCCTGGTGTCAGATGAGCATTTGGAGAAAGCAGCTTTGAGTCAAATGCATCACAGCCAGAGAATGTCAGCACATGCCGGCAGTGTCAGAAGAGCTCTTGAGTCAGGTCAGGGCTTCTGTAGGCAACTGTCCTTTGGATTTACTGAAGAAAATCACTTACAGGTTGGACACTGAAATCCATGAAATCTATAGGTAATAGTCAAATCACAATAAAATTCATTTGGCAAAATAGTAATAGATATGGATAGTAAAAACAAGCCATTCTTTTCAATTTTTGACATCACTCTCTTCAGCCAAGGCCATGCTGTTCTTCATCTTTTCAATGGTTAAGGAATCTAATTTGCAACTAACAATCGTTACAAAGTAACCACAAATTCATGAGAAACATAAATAGAAAACAATTATTTATATTTTCCTAGAAGGAAAAATTCACAATGAATATGACAAAAGAAAGCAAGTAAGGAGCTGGTTTTAAATTGTTTGTGATTACAATGAAAGAAAACCCTCCTTAATTGGGCTGTTATCTGTGCCTTCAACACAGTGGTGTCTGTTATCATTCTTTAAAGTAAAATCTGGTAGCCTTTCCTTTACAAACCTGTTTTTCAGGTACATGCAACTCTGCTCTTAAACAGGATGAGAGCCCACAGTAGATCTGATTTATTTTCATTTGGCTAAAATACATTCCCTGATTTTTTTTTTTTTCATCTTATCTCAAGGACAGTGGCTCTGGTCATAGAGATCTGGGCTATAAGATGTAGCAAAGTTATCTGTCTTGCCTCAGAGCGCCGTGTCCATCTCCAGAGAATGGCCTGTTGTCAGAATCCCTTCTGAAGATGCAGTTAGTTGAAAATTGCAGGTGCAGGTGCTTGCAACTACTCCAACTCTTTGTGCATCCTTCTGAGAGAAACAAAGTCTGAAACGTAGGAGTGGCAGTATTTTGAAGGCAAGTGCAATATAATGAGGGTAATTTGTCTGGAAAGGTAGAGATAGCAGTACCTATAATTTCACAAAACATACTTTGAGAAAGGAAGAGCTGCATGCCTTAAGGTGCTAAATATGATCAGGATGTTCCATTCTGAACACCTGGACATGCTTGCAAAATGCAGGGCATGTCTCCATCCAGGCTGGAAAGAAGGAGCCCACTGCTACAGGGTGGAGTGGGTTCCTTTGTGCAAGTCAGCACAAATCCCAAACCCCTGAGGTGGTTTTGAAGGTACGCAGCTTCTAGACACAAGCTATTGCCAGACTGTTTTTTAGTGTTGCCTGTTCCTCAGAGTGTGGATTAATCTCCACACTTCATTCCCCATGTCTGTTTCTTTCGTAAGACTCATGCCTTTCTGACTGCAGGTCATGGGCTTCTGCAGCTGAAGGTAGCTGGGAGGTTGCTGAGCTGAGCTGAGCTGAGCTGAGCTGAGCTGAGCTGAGCTGAGGTAGTAGGCTAAGCAGAGCGGTAAAAGTGATTCACAGTGAGTTGACCTCAGACCCTTCAAATAGTGCAGTCCACAAAGATTTTGCCAGTATTCCACTGGAAGCTTACCATGGATAGCTTTTTCAGTGTTTGACTGGTTGGTGCATTGGCAGGGACAAGAGACTGAGAAATGTTTGACCAGGGCATGAATGAAATTACTTTTTTCTTTAGCTGGTCCTAAGCATCTCAACCTGAAGTTCTAAGGAGAGAGACTAGGAGTAGCAGAGCTCATTTAAAGCTGCCTTTTTGCCAGAATCAGTAAATTCATAGCTCTTTATCACTCTGGGTCTAATAACATGGGTTTTCAGAATAGCTTTAGCTGTAGGTGAGTATAAACCACCTCCCTTAGAGTAGGCCAGAGGTTTTCTCTTGTCTGCTTGATGCTTAAGTGACTGGAGGTCAGAAGAAATTTTCCCTCCTATTCTTCATCTTATTTACTCATGTGCCTCAGGTGAGCACTGTGATGAGACTGGAAGCTTGTCATGAGAAGAGATTTAAAAGGAGCGGGGTGATATGGGTTGCTGAAACACAGTAGCCCATGAAATTCATGGCTCTCTCCTGTATCTTCCTGGTGATGCCTGTGAATGACTGACCAGCAGGTGCTGTGATCCTGTCTTCCTCTGCTCCCCTCCCTGCTAGGTAACACTTGGCATGTGAAGCTCTTCAATAGTGACCTCATTTAGATGGCAGAATTTAGAAGGCATTGTTTGTTATTATATAGGATGGTTCAGAAAACTGTGTTTTATGAGTGCAGGCAATTCTTGTGTCATGGATGGAGAAGAGAAAGACATTCTGTGTTCCATCAGCCCTCAACTGATAAAGAGATCATCCAAAAAGAATTTGAGAAGCCCAAGGGAGCAAAAACCTCCTGCTGTGCTGTGATCGGCATCAGAGAAACTCTTCCCAATAAACAGCTCTATCATATGCAGTAGCAAGGATGTCCAATGAGAAAAAAGCAAGAGAGGAGGTTTGTACCGAGGATAGCATCCAAATGCAGACATGTTTACATCCTGTACAAAAAAGTGTTTCTCTCAGAATGGCTGTCATGCTAGGGTAGTGTTATGGTCACTCTAAGCATGAGTATCTCAAAGCCAGGGGCCTTACTAGACAGGAAAGCTGGACTGGACAAACGCAGATCAAACCAATATGGTTAATCAAACGTTCTCCGTTTATTAGTTAGAAGATGGCAGTTTATATACACTTCAATATAGTTTACAGTTTACAAAGGCACTCCCACTGGCAAGCGAACATTGTTTGTCTTTGTCTTAAGGTGGACTAAACTTCACACTACAAACCTACACTACTTCACACCCAGAAAGCCCAGTGCTTCACATCACTCCTTAATACAATTTCTAACTGCGCCACAAGCTCTTAATTTCTAATTCCGTCACAGGTTAGAAGGCCTTAAAAAGTCCAGATCAGAGGCATAGACTGGAGTAGCTCAAATCTCATTCCAGAGATAAATCATGCCCTCACTCTCTCAGAAATGCTGCAACAGTATCTAAACCTAACCACTGATTGGTTTGACCTCAACTTCTTGAGAAAATTCACCTCCCTGTCAAACTACAACAGGCAGCCTGTTGCAGTAAGTGTCAGGAGGGACACACCTTTATCTTTTGTTCGGAGGGAGCACATTAGAGTGGAATGAGCTATGCTTCAGAAGTTCTGTGCTTGGAGGATTTTCTTTTTCCATTTTAAAACATGTATTTAATGATTATAGTGGCTTGCCCAATATTAGGCCAGACTATTGATCAGCCATATCTGGTGTAAGAAGTTGTTTGTGAGGGCCTAAAGATTTTTATGCTGCTTTGCAAACCAAAAGTTGGTCCCGTGTGGTCTTTGTCAGTCAATAAAGAGATCTTTGGAAGTGTCCCTAATTCAGAAAATAAATCCTAAGACATCTTTTCTTTTTTCACAAAAGATCTGTGAGGCAGGACAGTGCTGGTGTAAAGTAAGTGTAGGCCTTAAGAGTGGATGACATTACAACTTCCCGTGCATCATTCGAGCAGTGTGGATTTATTTCTCACTAAATCAGTAAATAAATATTAGCTGATATGACACGTTGCCCCCAAAGTAATTGTCACAAATGTGTGTGCTTGAGATCACCCAAGAAAAGAAAGAGCTGATCCCAGGTGGTATGTCAAGGCCAAGGCCGAACAAGTATTTCCCAGATCTCACTGCAGCCTAGAAAGAAGCAAGGGAGAGGAGATGCAGCGCCACAGTAATAAATATCAATATCGATAGCAAAAAGTTCTGCCTTGAATAATAAATAAAAGCTCACACACGTATAGTGAAAACATCCATGGGTCCTGTCACCCAAATCTGTATTTGACAAGGGTTGTGTGCAGGGTGCTTGTGCCTGCTTTGCCAAGGGAAGCTCTGGGGTTCCCAGGTTGCCGAGTGATGGCTCTGCACTCGGTGTCTGTTGGGGCTCTGGGTGCCCGGGGCCATGATGAGTTCCGTGCCCGGGCCATGATGAGTTCCATGACCGGGCTGGGACGGCGGGCGGGGCTGGCCTGTGATGCGCTCTGGGCTCTGTGACAGCACAGGGGCCGTGTCACAATGGGGGCAACTATAGAAGGCCCCAAGCCGGTGCCGCTGCCCCAGTAGAGCCTCGGCAAGCGGTGAGTACACAGCAGAGGGGAGAGGGGGCTGGAGGAGGGCTGGGACAGGAGCGCCGGTACCCGGGGCTGCCCCGTCTCCAGGGCCCAGCGCCCGGCAGGAGGGCCTTGCTCAGGGCGCGGTGCTCGCGGGGGCAGCGGTGCAGCCTTGCCAGCTGCTGGGGGCCCTTTCCTTCCTGCCACCACATCCCTGCCGCTCCTGCCCCTCACTGTCTGTCTCCATTCCGGCCCCACTGAGCCCCTTCCGTGTGTCCTCCTGTAGACCATGGCTTTACCGTCACTGTTCTTCGTGCTGGTGCAAAGACTGATCCAGTTCCCCCAGCCAGCTGGGGATGGGCTGGATGAGGCCACGCACCAGAGAATGCGGGAGCGTCAGGAGCTGCTGGACCGTGAGATGGCCCGGCTGCTGCAGGAGCTGGAGCAGCAGGACGAGGGCTGGGGAGCCATGCTCTTTGGTGCCCTGCAGCAGTGGCCATTCTGGGTTCTTGCTGGCATCCTGCTCCTCTTGGGCCTGTGGCTGGGCTGCAGGAGAAGGAGCTGTGAGGCCAGCAGCAGCAGCAAGGACCAGAGCTCCTGCAAGACCTTGGCAGATGAGACAGTAACGGAACAGGAAGAAGACACTGCTGATCCAGAGGAAGGTGGAGAAGATAGTGATATGGCTCTGGAGGCAGACGACAGCGGCACTGAAAATGACAGAGAAGGCAGACCTGTGGCTGCAGGTGATGGAGACAAGGATGATGCCATTTGTTACAGTGAGCTCATGGGCATTCTGTTTCCCCTTCCCCGGGACCCTGTGACTCTGATCAAGATAATCCGGGATCCCTCCTTTCTGCCCCAACGGGGTTGGCAGAGAGCCAGGGAAGCCCACCCTGTCCAAAGTCTATATAGACCCCTGACATTTCCTGTTCGTCCTCTTTGAAGGCAATTATGATGTGAAGGTGAAGGAAGACGGCGATGTCAACAGTGGCAATTATGATGCGAAGGAAGACAGCCATGTCAACGATGGCAATGGCTATGAGTTAAAGAAAGAAGGACAGAGTGATGGGGATGTACCAGGAGACACTACCACTGAAGGAGATGAAGAAGAACCTGGCAGTGTTGCTGGAAATGAACTCGACGAGGCAATGGAGAAAACAAGGATGTTCAGGTGGATCAAGAAAGGATTCTGGAAAGGAAAAGGGAGAAGGAAATCAAGAAAAAAACCAATAGTGCAACTATAAAGGCAGGCAACAACACTGATGTAAATGAAGGTGAAGACAATGTAGCCGGAACGGAAGAATACATGAATGTGAAGGCGCAGGAAAGCAGAGGTGCCAATGACCAGAGAAGCAAAGAGTGGACTGGGCAGGAAGATAGCAATGAATGTGGGAATGAAATTGCCCATAGTGGTTTTCCTGCACCTGAGGAAGCAAATATGGAGGTTATAGAAGATGGCAGTGATAGAAACAAGGATGAAGAACAGGCTGATGTGATGTGGAGGGAAACAAGAATAAGGATAGACAAGAAGAAGAACAAGGTAATGTGTCTGCCAGTGAAAAAGGTGGCAGTGATGGTGGCAGGGAAGAAAGTGCCAGCGGTGGAAGTGAAGACAGAGAAGACACCCAAGATGCTGGGAATGAGCAGGACATCCTTTTAGTGGATGGTATAGAGTGGCCTGTGGAGGACCTGGAGAGAGGCTGCTCAGTGACAGCTGAGCTGATGGAGAGCTTCACGCGTGTCTTTGTGGACAGCGTGAGCAATAGCTTCGATCCGGTGCCTCAAGAAGCCATCGGGGTGGGCAGCGCCTTTGAGGGCTGGAGTCCCCATGAGTGGGATGGAGTGTACCGTGTGCTGGTCCCACTGAATCCCCCGCCAGGGCACGCCTTCCACCTAGAGCCAAACAGTGCAGGGCAGACGGCAGCAAGTGTCGGAATCTGTGGGTATTGGTTATTCCGAGATTGTAGAAAGTCTCTGTCTTTCTGCCCCGTTGCCAAAGAAGAAGCCATAATTCGTCTGTGCTGTTTTCAAGGTGAGCAGTCAGCCCGCCAAGGCCAACATCCTCGCAAGCACAGCGTGGCCTGAGACATTCGCTGTGGCAGAGGCAAAATTCTTCCAGCACATTGCCAGGCAGATACCGTGTAAAGGGTTGCACCTGAAATACCTGCAGCTCTTCACCTGCATGCTGAGCGGCACAGGTTTTTCCACCTCTACCTGGAAGACTCTGGTCATGCATGTGTTAAACATCATACCGCGGGTCTACTGGCACAGGAAGGAATTTCCACTGCGGCTGTGGGACATCATGGCGTTCCTGCAGTTCTGCCTGAAATGGAAACGCCTGGACCATTTTGTTCTAGGCAACGAGAAGCTTCCTGCAGAGATCAGCGTGCCTCCAGCAATGCGAAAGGTTGAGCCGCTCAACCTCTCTGAATACCTGGCCCGAGATCCGGATGCCCACAGGAAGGCGATGGAGGCTCATGATCAGCTGCACTTTCGCCTCTGGATGCTGCTCTCCAACCAACACTAAGAGGAGTTCCCTGCACAAAGCTGTGATGGAGAAGTTCATAGCCGATTGCAGCGACGTGGACTCTTTGTGATTGTTGCAGTTGTCCCTGACAATCCCGAAGCTGCTTTCCTGCTCCTGCGGAAGGAAGATGCTGCAGCACATGGATTCCTTGTGCAGACACTTCTCTGAGCGGCCTTGCCCTTCACCTTCCATTTACAACAGTGCTGTTGCCTATGTCTAGGAGGCAGAAACTGGCTCCACCTGCACATCCTCACAGAAGAATACCAGTGAAGCTGATGGAGGTTGCTTGGAATACCTCGAAGACAGCAACCTAGCCTATTAGGGACTTCATGTAGTTATTTAGTCGTAGTTTTAATTAGACTTGATTCCTAGGATTCATTCCAGAGGCCCTTTAGCGTTGGCAGTATACAACTATTTGGCAAAGTTACCCTTAGTGTAGAGAAATAGAGTTTAGACTAGATTAGTTTAAACCCTTAGTTTAGAGAATTACCCTTAGTTTAGAGAATTCCCCTAGTTGCTTGTCTGCTTTTAAATAATACTGGAATATCTATGTTTGAGAAACTAATAAAAGAAGATAAGTTTCTCAAATTGCCTGAAATATGTCATTCTTTGTACATAACCCTCTGTATCATAGAGAACGTCCTTCCTATACCTCTATCTGAAATAAAGACTCTTTGCAAACAGAGATGTTGGATATATTAAGTATGCTGTCTCTTGAGCATTTCCATAGAAATGCTCGAAGCTTGAGCTGAAAATGCCCTGAAGTGCCTGAAATTTTGCAGCAGAGTACTCCTCAACTTTTTTAGCAATCTTTGGAAAGATTGCTAAAAAGTTTTCTTTATGCTGTCACTTTTACACGCTCCTAGGGAACAATTCAGTCCTAAAAGACTGAGCTACCCTTCCGTAATAGCTGCCCTTCAGCAATATCTACATATATATGTGTGAAGAAATAATAAAAGGAGAAAAATTTCTCAAATTGCCCGAAATCTGTCCTTCTTTTTATTTAACCCACCATTTCTTTAAAAATATCCATCCAGTGCAACTACCAGAAAAAAATGCCAAAGTGACTCAAACGGTGATTGTGTCCAGCAGTCACTTCTCAGTATTCCGCTTCCATAGCGCTTTGAAGCAGGGCTATTAATTTTGCCTCTTGAATTCAACCAGAAGTCATGACAGTGAAAACAGCTAAAATATTAATGAAATATTTTAGCTCCCACTGTCATTAGAAAAGTTCCCCTTCCTTCAGGGCATGGAAAAAAAACGGCTGTGGCCCATGTAAGAGAGAGAAGCCTGCTGTGGGGACAGGAACAGGCAGCTCCCTTTAGGGAGAGCAAGTAGGAACCTCCCAAAGGAGGATCCCTGCCAGCAGCAGAACTTGCTGCTGCACTGAGGGAGAAGTGTGCTCACAGAGGTCCCCCTGCCTTTTGCCTTCTTTGCTGGGCAGGCACTGCCCCCACCACAGCCCCATGGCTTCCTGCTGCACAATCCTCCCAGCGCTAGATTTGCCATGGCCAGAATTATTGCAGGTGCTTAAAATGTGGGCCTGGCCCTGAGTTTTGGTGCAATCGCAAGCGTGCTGCGTGTGTGAGGGGCTTGCTGAGGGAGTGGGGGAGGCTGGAACATACAGTGTTGCCATTGAAACCCTAGGGTGTAACTCAGCTGCTGATTTTTACTGGTATGCAGTAACACTAGGAGGGAAACTGAAAGCAGTGTTCAGTAAGAGTAAGCAAAGGCAAATAATCGGGATGTTTTTCTGTGGCTGAGCTGTTCTTCCAGGCCTTGAAAACAGGAGGCAGCACTGATGAAGTAACTGAGCAAGTCTGCTCGGCCTTAACTGACCCCAATCAGCTCTCTGTTCGCATGGCCCACACGAACCCACGTTCAACTGACTCCCAGCCCGCTCTCACCGACCTGCAGCTGAGCCTTTCCCGGGGCGCCTTTCAGTGAGCAGAATTCAACCATTTTTATGGATTTAGCAAAGGCTGAATGGAGCAGGGCCCTGGTGTCAGATGAGCATTTGGAGAAAGCAGCTTTGAGTCAAATGCATCACAGCCAGAGAATGTCAGCACATGCCGGCAGTGTCAGAAGAGCTCTTGAGTCAGGTCAGGGCTTCTGTAGGCAACTGTCCTTTGGATTTACTGAAGAAAATCACTTACAGGTTGGACACTGAAATCCATGAAATCTATAGGTAATAGTCAAATCACAATAAAATTCATTTGGCAAAATAGTAATAGATATGGATAGTAAAAACAAGCCATTCTTTTCAATTTTTGACATCACTCTCTTCAGCCAAGGCCATGCTGTTCTTCATCTTTTCAATGGTTAAGGAATCTAATTTGCAACTAACAATCGTTACAAAGTAACCACAAATTCATGAGAAACATAAATAGAAAACAATTATTTATATTTTCCTAGAAGGAAAAATTCACAATGAATATGACAAAAGAAAGCAAGTAAGGAGCTGGTTTTAAATTGTTTGTGATTACAATGAAAGAAAACCCTCCTTAATTGGGCTGTTATCTGTGCCTTCAACACAGTGGTGTCTGTTATCATTCTTTAAAGTAAAATCTGGTAGCCTTTCCTTTACAAACCTGTTTTTCAGGTACATGCAACTCTGCTCTTAAACAGGATGAGAGCCCACAGTAGATCTGATTTATTTTCATTTGGCTAAAATACATTCCCTGATTTTTTTTTTTTTCATCTTATCTCAAGGACAGTGGCTCTGGTCATAGAGATCTGGGCTATAAGATGTAGCAAAGTTATCTGTCTTGCCTCAGAGCGCCGTGTCCATCTCCAGAGAATGGCCTGTTGTCAGAATCCCTTCTGAAGATGCAGTTAGTTGAAAATTGCAGGTGCAGGTGCTTGCAACTACTCCAACTCTTTGTGCATCCTTCTGAGAGAAACAAAGTCTGAAACGTAGGAGTGGCAGTATTTTGAAGGCAAGTGCAATATAATGAGGGTAATTTGTCTGGAAAGGTAGAGATAGCAGTACCTATAATTTCACAAAACATACTTTGAGAAAGGAAGAGCTGCATGCCTTAAGGTGCTAAATATGATCAGGATGTTCCATTCTGAACACCTGGACATGCTTGCAAAATGCAGGGCATGTCTCCATCCAGGCTGGAAAGAAGGAGCCCACTGCTACAGGGTGGAGTGGGTTCCTTTGTGCAAGTCAGCACAAATCCCAAACCCCTGAGGTGGTTTTGAAGGTACGCAGCTTCTAGACACAAGCTATTGCCAGACTGTTTTTTAGTGTTGCCTGTTCCTCAGAGTGTGGATTAATCTCCACACTTCATTCCCCATGTCTGTTTCTTTCGTAAGACTCATGCCTTTCTGACTGCAGGTCATGGGCTTCTGCAGCTGAAGGTAGCTGGGAGGTTGCTGAGCTGAGCTGAGCTGAGCTGAGCTGAGCTGAGCTGAGCTGAGCTGAGGTAGTAGGCTAAGCAGAGCGGTAAAAGTGATTCACAGTGAGTTGACCTCAGACCCTTCAAATAGTGCAGTCCACAAAGATTTTGCCAGTATTCCACTGGAAGCTTACCATGGATAGCTTTTTCAGTGTTTGACTGGTTGGTGCATTGGCAGGGACAAGAGACTGAGAAATGTTTGACCAGGGCATGAATGAAATTACTTTTTTCTTTAGCTGGTCCTAAGCATCTCAACCTGAAGTTCTAAGGAGAGAGACTAGGAGTAGCAGAGCTCATTTAAAGCTGCCTTTTTGCCAGAATCAGTAAATTCATAGCTCTTTATCACTCTGGGTCTAATAACATGGGTTTTCAGAATAGCTTTAGCTGTAGGTGAGTATAAACCACCTCCCTTAGAGTAGGCCAGAGGTTTTCTCTTGTCTGCTTGATGCTTAAGTGACTGGAGGTCAGAAGAAATTTTCCCTCCTATTCTTCATCTTATTTACTCATGTGCCTCAGGTGAGCACTGTGATGAGACTGGAAGCTTGTCATGAGAAGAGATTTAAAAGGAGCGGGGTGATATGGGTTGCTGAAACACAGTAGCCCATGAAATTCATGGCTCTCTCCTGTATCTTCCTGGTGACGCCTGTGAATGACTGACCAGCAGGTGCTGTGATCCTGTCTTCCTCTGCTCCCCTCCCTGCTAGGTAACACTTGGCATGTGAAGCTCTTCAATAGTGACCTCATTTAGATGGCAGAATTTAGAAGGCATTGTTTGTTATTATATAGGATGGTTCAGAAAACTGTGTTTTATGAGTGCAGGCAATTCTTGTGTCATGGATGGAGAAGAGAAAGACATTCTGTGTTCCATCAGCCCTTTTTGGATGATAAAGAGATCATCCAAAAAGAATTTGAGAAGCCCAAGGGAGCAAAAACCTCCTGCTGTGCTGTGATCGGCATCAGAGAAACTCTTCCCAATAAACAGCTCTATCATATGCAGTAGCAAGGATGTCCAATGAGAAAAAAGCAAGAGAGGAGGTTTGTACCGAGGATAGCATCCAAATGCAGACATGTTTACATCCTGTACAAAAAAGTGTTTCTCTCAGAATGGCTGTCATGCTAGGGTAGTGTTATGGTCACTCTAAGCATGAGTATCTCAAAGCCAGGGGCCTTACTAGACAGGAAAGCTGGACTGGACAAACGCAGATCAAACCAATATGGTTAATCAAACGTTCTCCGTTTATTAGTTAGAAGATGGCAGTTTATATACACTTCAATATAGTTTACAGTTTACAAAGGCACTCCCACTGGCAAGCGAACATTGTTTGTCTTTGTCTTAAGGTGGACTAAACTTCACACTACAAACCTACACTACTTCACACCCAGAAAGCCCAGTGCTTCACATCACTCCTTAATACAATTTCTAACTGCGCCACAAGCTCTTAATTTCTAATTCCGTCACAGGTTAGAAGGCCTTAAAAAGTCCAGATCAGCGGCATAGACTGCAGTAGCTCAAATCTCATTCCAGAGATAAATCATGCCCTCACTCTCTCAGAAATGCTGCAACAGTATCTAAACCTAACCACTGATTGGTTTGACCTCAACTTCTTGAGAAAATTCACCTCCCTGTCAAACTACAACAGGCAGCCTGTTGCAGTAAGTGTCAGGAGGGACACACCTTTATCTTTTGTTCGGAGGGAGCACATTAGAGTGGAATGAGCTATGCTTCAGAAGTTCTGTGCTTGGAGGATTTTCTTTTTCCATTTTAAAACATGTATTTAATGATTATAGTGGCTTGCCCAATATTAGGCCAGACTATTGATCAGCCATATCTGGTGTAAGAAGTTGTTTGTGAGGGCCTAAAGATTTTTATGCTGCTTTGCAAACCAAAAGTTGGTCCCGTGTGGTCTTTGTCAGTCAATAAAGAGATCTTTGGAAGTGTCCCTAATTCAGAAAATAAATCCTAAGACATCT
Organism: Taeniopygia guttata; assembly: GCF_048771995.1. Lineage (NCBI taxonomy): Eukaryota > Metazoa > Chordata > Aves > Passeriformes > Estrildidae > Taeniopygia > Taeniopygia guttata. Next base: position 63,643,604 of record NC_133063.1, on the reverse strand, counting down.
TTTCTTTTTTCACAAAAGATCTGTGAGGCAGGACAGTGCTGGTGTAAAGTAAGTGTAGGCCTTAAGAGTGGATGACATTACAACTTCCCGTGCATCATTCGAGCAGTGTGGATTTATTTCTCACTAAATCAGTAAATAAATATTAGCTGATATGACACGTTGCCCCCAAAGTAATTGTCACAAATGTGTGTGCTTGAGATCACCCAAGAAAAGAAAGAGCTGATCCCAGGTGGTATGTCAAGGCCAAGGCCGAACAAGTATTTCCCAGATCTCACTGCAGCCTAGAAAGAAGCAAGGGAGAGGAGATGCAGCGCCACAGTAATAAATATCAATATCGATAGCAAAAAGTTCTGCCTTGAATAATAAATAAAAGCTCACACACGTATAGTGAAAACATCCATGGGTCCTGTCACCCAAATCTGTATTTGACAAGGGTTGTGTGCAGGGTGCTTGTGCCTGCTTTGCCAAGGGAAGCTCTGGGGTTCCCAGGTTGCCGAGTGATGGCTCTGCACTCGGTGTCTGTTGGGGCTCTGGGTGCCCGGGGCCATGATGAGTTCCGTGCCCGGGCCATGATGAGTTCCATGACCGGGCTGGGACGGCGGGCGGGGCTGGCCTGTGATGCGCTCTGGGCTCTGTGACAGCACAGGGGCCGTGTCACAATGGGGGCAACTATAGAAGGCCCCAAGCCGGTGCCGCTGCCCCAGTAGAGCCTCGGCAAGCGGTGAGTACACAGCAGAGGGGAGAGGGGGCTGGAGGAGGGCTGGGACAGGAGCGCCGGTACCCGGGGCTGCCCCGTCTCCAGGGCCCAGCGCCCGGCAGGAGGGCCTTGCTCAGGGCGCGGTGCTCGCGGGGGCAGCGGTGCAGCCTTGCCAGCTGCTGGGGGCCCTTTCCTTCCTGCCACCACATCCCTGCCGCTCCTGCCCCTCACTGTCTGTCTCCATTCCGGCCCCACTGAGCCCCTTCCGTGTGTCCTCCTGTAGACCATGGCTTTACCGTCACTGTTCTTCGTGCTGGTGCAAAGACTGATCCAGTTCCCCCAGCCAGCTGGGGATGGGCTGGATGAGGCCACGCACCAGAGAATGCGGGAGCGTCAGGAGCTGCTGGACCGTGAGATGGCCCGGCTGCTGCAGGAGCTGGAGCAGCAGGACGAGGGCTGGGGAGCCATGCTCTTTGGTGCCCTGCAGCAGTGGCCATTCTGGGTTCTTGCTGGCATCCTGCTCCTCTTGGGCCTGTGGCTGGGCTGCAGGAGAAGGAGCTGTGAGGCCAGCAGCAGCAGCAAGGACCAGAGCTCCTGCAAGACCTTGGCAGATGAGACAGTAACGGAACAGGAAGAAGACACTGCTGATCCAGAGGAAGGTGGAGAAGATATGGCTCTGGAGGCAGACGACAGCGGCACTGAAAATGACAGAGAAGGCAGACCTGTGGCTGCAGGTGATGGAGACAAGGATGATGCCATTTGTTACAGTGAGCTCATGGGCATTCTGTTTCCCCTTCCCCGGGACCCTGTGACTCTGATCAAGATAATCCGGGATCCCTCCTTTCTGCCCCAACGGGGTTGGCAGAGAGCCAGGGAAGCCCACCCTGTCCAAAGTCTATATAGACCCCTGACATTTCCTGTTCGTCCTCTTTGAAGGCAATTATGATGTGAAGGTGAAGGAAGACGGCGATGTCAACAGTGGCAATTATGATGCGAAGGAAGACAGCCATGTCAACGATGGCAATGGCTATGAGTTAAAGAAAGAAGGACAGAGTGATGGGGATGTACCAGGAGACACTACCACTGAAGGAGATGAAGAAGAACCTGGCAGTGTTGCTGGAAATGAACTCGACGAGGCAATGGAGAAAACAAGGATGTTCAGGTGGATCAAGAAAGGATTCTGGAAAGGAAAAGGGAGAAGGAAATCAAGAAAAAAACCAATAGTGCAACTATAAAGGCAGGCAACAACACTGATGTAAATGAAGGTGAAGACAATGTAGCCGGAACGGAAGAATACATGAATGTGAAGGCGCAGGAAAGCAGAGGTGCCAATGACCAGAGAAGCAAAGAGTGGACTGGGCAGGAAGATAGCAATGAATGTGGGAATGAAATTGCCCATAGTGGTTTTCCTGCACCTGAGGAAGCAAATATGGAAGTTATAGAAGATGGCAGTGATAGAAACAAGGATGAAGAACAGGCTGATGTGATGTGGAGGGAAACAAGAATAAGGATAGACAAGAAGAAGAACAAGGTAATGTGTCTGCCAGTGAAAAAGGTGGCAGTGATGGTGGCAGGGAAGAAAGTGCCAGCGGTGGAAGTGAAGACAGAGAAGACACCCAAGATGCTGGGAATGAGCAGGACATCCTTTTAGTGGATGGTATAGAGTGGCCTGTGGAGGACCTGGAGAGAGGCTGCTCAGTGACAGCTGAGCTGATGGAGAGCTTCACGCGTGTCTTTGTGGACAGCGTGAGCAATAGCTTCGATCCGGTGCCTCAAGAAGCCATCGGGGTGGGCAGCGCCTTTGAGGGCTGGAGTCCCCATGAGTGGGATGGAGTGTACCGTGTGCTGGTCCCACTGAATCCCCCGCCAGGGCACGCCTTCCACCTAGAGCCAAACAGTGCAGGGCAGACGGCAGCAAGTGTCGGAATCTGTGGGTATTGGTTATTCCGAGATTGTAGAAAGTCTCTGTCTTTCTGCCCCGTTGCCAAAGAAGAAGCCATAATTCGTCTGTGCTGTTTTCAAGGTGAGCAGTCAGCCTGCCAAGGCCAACATCCTCGCAAGCACAGCGTGGCCTGAGACATTCGCTGTGGCAGAGGCAAAATTCTTCCAGCACATTGCCAGGCAGATACCGTGTAAAGGGTTGCACCTGAAATACCTGCAGCTCTTCACCTGCATGCTGAGCGGCACAGGTTTTTCCACCTCTACCTGGAAGACTCTGGTCATGCATGTGTTAAACATCATACCGCGGGTCTACTGGCACAGGAAGGAATTTCCACTGCGGCTGTGGGACATCATGGCGTTCCTGCAGTTCTGCCTGAAATGGAAACGCCTGGACCATTTTGTTCTAGGCAACGAGAAGCTTCCTGCAGAGATCAGCGTGCCTCCAGCAATGCGAAAGGTTGAGCCGCTCAACCTCTCTGAATACCTGGCCCGAGATCCGGATGCCCACAGGAAGGCGATGGAGGCTCATGATCAGCTGCACTTTCGCCTCTGGATGCTGCTCTCCAACCAACACTAAGAGGAGTTCCCTGCACAAAGCTGTGATGGAGAAGTTCACAGCCGATTGCAGCGACGTGGACTCTTTGTGATTGTTGCAGTTGTCCCTGACAATCCCGAAGCTGCTTTCCTGCTCCTGCGGAAGGAAGATGCTGCAGCACATGGATTCCTTGTGCAGACACTTCTCTGAGCGGCCTTGCCCTTCACCTTCCATTTACAACAGTGCTGTTGCCTAAGTCTAGGAGGCAGAAACTGGCTCCACCTGCACATCCTCACAGAAGAATACCAGTGAAACTGATGGAGGTTGCTTGGAATACCTCGAAGACAGCAACCTAGCCTATTAGGGACTTCATGTAGTTATTTAGTCGTAGTTTTAATTAGACTTGATTCTTAGGATTCATTCCAGAGGCCCTTTAGCGTTGGCAGTATACAACTATTTGGCAAAGTTACCCTTAGTGTAGAGAAATAGAGTTTAGACTAGATTAGTTTAAACCCTTAGTTTAGAGAATTACCCTTAGTTTAGAGAATTCCCCTAGTTGCTTGTCTGCTTTTAAATAATACTGGAATATCTATGTTTGAGAAACTAATAAAAGAAGATAAGTTTCTCAAATTGCCTGAAATATGTCATTCTTTGTACATAACCCTCTGTATCATAGAGAACGTCCTTCCTATACCTCTATCTGAAATAAAGACTCTTTGCAAACAGAGATGTTGGATATATTAAGTATGCTGTCTCTTGAGCATTTCCATAGAAATGCTCGAAGCTTGAGCTGAAAATGCCCTGAAGTGCCTGAAATTTTGCAGCAGAGTACTCCTCAACTTTTTTAGCAATCTTTGGAAAGATTGCTAAAAAGTTTTCTTTATGCTGTCACTTTTACACGCTCCTAGGGAACAATTTAGTCCTAAAAGACTGAGCTACCCTTCCGTAATAGCTGCCCTTCAGCAATATCTACATATATATGTGTGAAGAAATAATAAAAGGAGAAAAATTTCTCAAATTGCCCGAAATCTGTCCTTCTTTTTATTTAACCCACCATTTCTTTAAAAATATCCATCCAGTGCAACTACCAGAAAAAAATGCCAAAGTGACTCAAACGGTGATTGTGTCCAGCAGTCACTTCTCAGTATTCCGCTTCCATAGCGCTTTGAAGCAGGGCTATTAATTTTGCCTCTTGAATTCAACCAGAAGTCATGACAGTGAAAACAGCTAAAATATTAATGAAATATTTTAGCTCCCACTGTCATTAGAAAAGTTCCCCTTCCTTCAGGGCATGGAAAAAAAACGGCTGTGGCCCATGTAAGAGAGAGAAGCCTGCTGTGGGGACAGGAACAGGCAGCTCCCTTTAGGGAGAGCAAGTAGGAACCTCCCAAAGGAGGATCCCTGCCAGCAGCAGAACTTGCTGCTGCACTGAGGGAGAAGTGTGCTCACAGAGGTCCCCCTGCCTTTTGCCTTCTTTGCTGGGCAGGCACTGCCCCCACCACAGCCCCATGGCTTCCTGCTGCACAATCCTCCCAGCGCTAGATTTGCCAGGGCCAGAATTATTGCAGGTGCTTAAAATGTGGGCCTGGCCCTGAGTTTTGGTGCAATCGCAAGCGTGCTGCGTGTGTGAGGGGCATGCTGAGGGAGTGGGGGAGGCTGGAACATACAGTGTTGCCATTGAAACCCTAGGGTGTAACTCAGCTGCTGATTTTTACTGGTATGCAGTAACACTAGGAGGGAAACTGAAAGCAGTGTTCAGTAAGAGTAAGCAAAGGCAAATAATCGGGATGTTTTTCTGTGGCTGAGCTGTTCTTCCAGGCCTTGAAAACAGGAGGCAGCACTGATGAAGTAACTGAGCAAGTCTGCTCGGCCTTAACTGACCCCAATCAGCTCTCTGTTCGCATGGCCCACACGAACCCACGTTCAACTGACTCCCAGCCCGCTCTCACCGACCTGCAGCTGAGCCTTTCCCGGGGCGCCTTTCAGTGAGCAGAATTCAACCATTTTTATGGATTTAGCAAAGGCTGAATGGAGCAGGGCCCTGGTGTCAGATGAGCATTTGGAGAAAGCAGCTTTGAGTCAAATGCATCACAGCCAGAGAATGTCAGCACATGCCGGCAGTGTCAGAAGAGCTCTTGAGTCAGGTCAGGGCTTCTGTAGGCAACTGTCCTTTGGATTTACTGAAGAAAATCACTTACAGGTTGGACACTGAAATCCATGAAATCTATAGGTAATAGTCAAATCACAATAAAATTCATTTGGCAAAATAGTAATAGATATGGATAGTAAAAACAAGCCATTCTTTTCAATTTTTGACATCACTCTCTTCAGCCAAGGCCATGCTGTTCTTCATCTTTTCAATGGTTAAGGAATCTAATTTGCAACTAACAATCGTTACAAAGTAACCACAAATTCATGAGAAACATAAATAGAAAACAATTATTTATATTTTCCTAGAAGGAAAAATTCACAATGAATATGACAAAAGAAAGCAAGTAAGGAGCTGGTTTTAAATTGTTTGTGATTACAATGAAAGAAAACCCTCCTTAATTGGGCTGTTATCTGTGCTTTCAACACAGTGGTGTCTGCTATCATTCTTTAAAGTAAAATCTGGTAGCCTTTCCTTTACAAACCTGTTTTTCAGGTACATGCAACTCTGCTCTTAAACAGGATGAGAGCCCACAGTAGATCTGATTTATTTTCATTTGGCTAAAATACATTCCCTGATTTTTTTTTTTTTTCATCTTATCTCAAGGACAGTGGCTCTGGTCATAGAGATCTGGGCTATAAGATGTAGCAAAGTTATCTGTCTTGCCTCAGAGCGCCGTGTCCATCTCCAGAGAATGGCCTGTTGTCAGAATCCCTTCTGAAGATGCAGTTAGTTGAAAATTGCAGGTGCAGGTGCTTGCAACTACTCCAACTCTTTGTGCATCCTTCTGAGAGAAACAAAGTCTGAAACGTAGGAGTGGCAGTATTTTGAAGGCAAGTGCAATATAATGAGGGTAATTTGTCTGGAAAGGTAGAGATAGCAGTACCTATAATTTCACAAAACATACTTTGAGAAAGGAAGAGCTGCATGCCTTAAGGTGCTAAATATGATCAGGATGTTCCATTCTGAACACCTGGACATGCTTGCAAAATGCAGGGCATGTCTCCATCCAGGCTGGAAAGAAGGAGCCCACTGCTACAGGGTGGAGTGGGTTCCTTTGTGCAAGTCAGCACAAATCCCAAACCCCTGAGGTGGTTTTGAAGGTACGCAGCTTCTAGACACAAGCTATTGCCAGACTGTTTTTTAGTGTTGCCTGTTCCTCAGAGTGTGGATTAATCTCCACACTTCATTCCCCATGTCTGTTTCTTTCGTAAGACTCATGCCTTTCTGACTGCAGGTCATGGGCTTCTGCAGCTGAAGGTAGCTGGGAGGTTGCTGAGCTGAGCTGAGCTGAGCTGAGCTGAGCTGAGCTGAGCTGAGCTGAGCTGAGCTGAGGTAGTAGGCTAAGCAGAGCGGTAAAAGTGATTCACAGTGAGTTGACCTCAGACCCTTCAAATAGTGCAGTCCACAAAGATTTTGCCAGTATTCCACTGGAAGCTTACCATGGATAGCTTTTTCAGTGTTTGACTGGTTGGTGCATTGGCAGGGACAAGAGACTGAGAAATGTTTGACCAGGGCATGAATGAAATTACTTTTTTCTTTAGCTGGTCCTAAGCATCTCAACCTGAAGTTCTAAGGAGAGAGACTAGGAGTAGCAGAGCTCATTTAAAGCTGCCTTTTTGCCAGAATCAGTAAATTCATAGCTCTTTATCACTCTGGGTCTAATAACATGGGTTTTCAGAATAGCTTTAGCTGTAGGTGAGTATAAACCACCTCCCTTAGAGTAGGCCAGAGGTTTTCTCTTGTCTGCTTGATGCTTAAGTGACTGGAGGTCAGAAGAAATTTTCCCTCCTATTCTTCATCTTATTTACTCATGTGCCTCAGGTGAGCACTGTGATGAGACTGGAAGCTTGTCATGAGAAGAGATTTAAAAGGAGCGGGGTGATATGGGTTGCTGAAACACAGTAGCCCATGAAATTCATGGCTCTCTCCTGTATCTTCCTGGTGATGCCTGTGAATGACTGACCAGCAGGTGCTGTGATCCTGTCTTCCTCTGCTCCCCTCCCTGCTAGGTAACACTTGGCATGTGAAGCTCTTCAATAGTGACCTCATTTAGATGGCAGAATTTAGAAGGCATTGTTTGTTATTATATAGGATGGTTCAGAAAACTGTGTTTTATGAGTGCAGGCAATTCTTGTGTCATGGATGGAGAAGAGAAAGACATTCTGTGTTCCATCAGCCCTCAACTGATAAAGAGATCATCCAAAAAGAATTTGAGAAGCCCAAGGGAGCAAAAACCTCCTGCTGTGCTGTGATCGGCATCAGAGAAACTCTTCCCAATAAACAGCTCTATCATATGCAGTAGCAAGGATGTCCAATGAGAAAAAAGCAAGAGAGGAGGTTTGTACCGAGGATAGCATCCAAATGCAGACATGTTTACATCCTGTACAAAAAAGTGTTTCTCTCAGAATGGCTGTCATGCTAGGGTAGTGTTATGGTCACTCTAAGCATGAGTATCTCAAAGCCAGGGGCCTTACTAGACAGGAAAGCTGGACTGGACAAACGCAGATCAAACCAATATGGTTAATCAAACGTTCTCCGTTTATTAGTTAGAAGATGGCAGTTTATATACACTTCAATATAGTTTACAGTTTACAAAGGCACTCCCACTGGCAAGCGAACATTGTTTGTCTTTGTCTTAAGGTGGACTAAACTTCACACTACAAACCTACACTACTTCACACCCAGAAAGCCCAGTGCTTCACATCACTCCTTAATACAATTTCTAACTGCGCCACAAGCTCTTAATTTCTAATTCCGTCACAGGTTAGAAGGCCTTAAAAAGTCCAGATCAGAGGCATAGACTGGAGTAGCTCAAATCTCATTCCAGAGATAAATCATGCCCTCACTCTCTCAGAAATGCTGCAACAGTATCTAAACCTAACCACTGATTGGTTTGACCTCAACTTCTTGAGAAAATTCACCTCCCTGTCAAACTACAACAGGCAGCCTGTTGCAGTAAGTGTCAGGAGGGACACACCTTTATCTTTTGTTCGGAGGGAGCACATTAGAGTGGAATGAGCTATGCTTCAGAAGTTCTGTGCTTGGAGGATTTTCTTTTTCCATTTTAAAACATGTATTTAATGATTATAGTGGCTTGCCCAATATTAGGCCAGACTATTGATCAGCCATATCTGGTGTAAGAAGTTGTTTGTGAGGGCCTAAAGATTTTTATGCTGCTTTGCAAACCAAAAGTTGGTCCCGTGTGGTCTTTGTCAGTCAATAAAGCGATCTTTGGAAGTGTCCCTAATTCAGAAAATAAATCCTAAGACATCTTTTCTTTTTTCACAAAAGATCTGTGAGGCAGGACAGTGCTGGTGTAAAGTAAGTGTAGGCCTTAAGAGTGGATGACATTACAACTTCCCGTGCATCATTCGAGCAGTGTGGATTTATTTCTCACTAAATCAGTAAATAAATATTAGCTGATATGACACGTTGCCCCCAAAGTAATTGTCACAAATGTGTGTGCTTGAGATCACCCAAGAAAAGAAAGAGCTGATCCCAGGTGGTATGTCAAGGCCAAGGCCGAACAAGTATTTCCCAGATCTCACTGCAGCCTAGAAAGAAGCAAGGGAGAGGAGATGCAGCGCCACAGTAATAAATATCAATATCGATAGCAAAAAGTTCTGCCTTGAATAATAAATAAAAGCTCACACACGTATAGTGAAAACATCCATGGGTCCTGTCACCCAAATCTGTATTTGACAAGGGTTGTGTGCAGGGTGCTTGTGCCTGCTTTGCCAAGGGAAGCTCTGGGGTTCCCAGGTTGCCGAGTGATGGCTCTGCACTCGGTGTCTGTTGGGGCTCTGGGTGCCCGGGGCCATGATGAGTTCCGTGCCCGGGCCATGATGAGTTCCATGACCGGGCTGGGACGGCGGGCGGGGCTGGCCTGTGATGCGCTCTGGGCTCTGTGACAGCACAGGGGCCGTGTCACAATGGGGGCAACTATAGAAGGCCCCAAGCCGGTGCCGCTGCCCCAGTAGAGCCTCGGCAAGCGGTGAGTACACAGCAGAGGGGAGAGGGGGCTGGAGGAGGGCTGGGACAGGAGCGCCGGTACCCGGGGCTGCCCCGTCTCCAGGGCCCAGCGCCCGGCAGGAGGGCCTTGCTCAGGGCGCGGTGCTCGCGGGGGCAGCGGTGCAGCCTTGCCAGCTGCTGGGGGCCCTTTCCTTCCTGCCACCACATCCCTGCCGCTCCTGCCCCTCACTGTCTGTCTCCATTCCGGCCCCACTGAGCCCCTTCCGTGTGTCCTCCTGTAGACCATGGCTTTACCGTCACTGTTCTTCGTGCTGGTGCAAAGACTGATCCAGTTCCCCCAGCCAGCTGGGGATGGGCTGGATGAGGCCACGCACCAGAGAATGCGGGAGCGTCAGGAGCTGCTGGACCGTGAGATGGCCCGGCTGCTGCAGGAGCTGGAGCAGCAGGACGAGGGCTGGGGAGCCATGCTCTTTGGTGCCCTGCAGCAGTGGCCATTCTGGGTTCTTGCTGGCATCCTGCTCCTCTTGGGCCTGTGGCTGGGCTGCAGGAGAAGGAGCTGTGAGGCCAGCAGCAGCAGCAAGGACCAGAGCTCCTGCAAGACCTTGGCAGATGAGACAGTAACGGAACAGGAAGAAGACACTGCTGATCCAGAGGAAGGTGGAGAAGATAGTGATATGGCTCTGGAGGCAGACGACAGCGGCACTGAAAATGACAGAGAAGGCAGACCTGTGGCTGCAGGTGATGGAGACAAGGATGATGCCATTTGTTACAGTGAGCTCATGGGCATTCTGTTTCCCCTTCCCCGGGACCCTGTGACTCTGATCAAGATAATCCGGGATCCCTCCTTTCTGCCCCAACGGGGTTGGCAGAGAGCCAGGGAAGCCCACCCTGTCCAAAGTCTATATAGACCCCTGACATTTCCTGTTCGTCCTCTTTGAAGGCAATTATGATGTGAAGGTGAAGGAAGACGGCGATGTCAACAGTGGCAATTATGATGCGAAGGAAGACAGCCATGTCAACGATGGCAATGGCTATGAGTTAAAGAAAGAAGGACAGAGTGATGGGGATGTACCAGGAGACACTACCACTGAAGGAGATGAAGAAGAACCTGGCAGTGTTGCTGGAAATGAACTCGACGAGGCAATGGAGAAAACAAGGATGTTCAGGTGGATCAAGAAAGGATTCTGGAAAGGAAAAGGGAGAAGGAAATCAAGAAAAAAAACAATAGTGCAACTATAAAGGCAGGCAACAACACTGATGTAAATGAAGGTGAAGACAATGTAGCCGGAACGGAAGAATACATGAATGTGAAGGCGCAGGAAAGCAGAGGTGCCAATGACCAGAGAAGCAAAGAGTGGACTGGGCAGGAAGATAGCAATGAATGTGGGAATGAAATTGCCCATAGTGGTTTTCCTGCACCTGAGGAAGCAAATATGGAGGTTATAGAAGATGGCAGTGATAGAAACAAGGATGAAGAACAGGCTGATGTGATGTGGAGGGAAACAAGAATAAGGATAGACAAGAAGAAGAACAAGGTAATGTGTCTGCCAGTGAAAAAGGTGGCAGTGATGGTGGCAGGGAAGAAAGTGCCAGCGGTGGAAGTGAAGACAGAGAAGACACCCAAGATGCTGGGAATGAGCAGGACATCCTTTTAGTGGATGGTATAGAGTGGCCTGTGGAGGACCTGGAGAGAGGCTGCTCAGTGACAGCTGAGCTGATGGAGAGCTTCACGCGTGTCTTTGTGGACAGCGTGAGCAATAGCTTCGATCCGGTGCCTCAAGAAGCCATCGGGGTGGGCAGCGCCTTTGAGGGCTGGAGTCCCCATGAGTGGGATGGAGTGTACCGTGTGCTGGTCCCACTGAATCCCCCGCCAGGGCACGCCTTCCACCTAGAGCCAAACAGTGCAGGGCAGACGGCAGCAAGTGTCGGAATCTGTGGGTATTGGTTATTCCGAGATTGTAGAAAGTCTCTGTCTTTCTGCCCCGTTGCCAAAGAAGAAGCCATAATTCGTCTGTGCTGTTTTCAAGGTGAGCAGTCAGCCCGCCAAGGCCAACATCCTCGCAAGCACAGCGTGGCCTGAGACATTCGCTGTGGCAGAGGCAAAATTCTTCCAGCACATTGCCAGGCAGATACCGTGTAAAGGGTTGCACCTGAAATACCTGCAGCTCTTCACCTGCATGCTGAGCGGCACAGGTTTTTCCACCTCTACCTGGAAGACTCTGGTCATGCATGTGTTAAACATCATACCGCGGGTCTACTGGCACAGGAAGGAATTTCCACTGCGGCTGTGGGACATCATGGCGTTCCTGCAGTTCTGCCTGAAATGGAAACGCCTGGACCATTTTGTTCTAGGCAACGAGAAGCTTCCTTCAGAGATCAGCGTGCCTCCAGCAATGCGAAAGGTTGAGCCGCTCAACCTCTCTGAATACCTGGCCCGAGATCCGGATGCCCACAGGAAGGCGATGGAGGCTCATGATCAGCTGCACTTTCGCCTCTGGATGCTGCTCTCCAACCAACACTAAGAGGAGTTCCCTGCACAAAGCTGTGATGGAGAAGTTCACAGCCGATTGCAGCGACGTGGACTCTTTGTGATTGTTGCAGTTGTCCCTGACAATCCCAAAGCTGCTTTCCTGCTCCTGCGGAAGGAAGATGCTGCAGCACATGGATTCCTTGTGCAGACACTTCTCTGAGCGGCCTTGCCCTTCACCTTCCATTTACAACAGTGCTGTTGCCTAAGTCTAGGAGGCAGAAACTGGCTCCACCTGCACATCCTCACAGAAGAATAACAGTGAAGCTGATGGAGGTTGCTTGGAATACCTCGAAGACAGCAACCTAGCCTATTAGGGACTTCATGTAGTTATTTAGTCGTAGTTTTAATTAGACTTGATTCTTAGGATTCATTCCAGAGGCCCTTTAGCGTTGGCAGTATACAACTATTTGGCAAAGTTACCCTTAGTGTAGAGAAATAGAGTTTAGACTAGATTAGTTTAAACCCTTAGTTTAGAGAATTACCCTTAGTTTAGAGAATTCCCCTAGTTGCTTGTCTGCTTTTAAATAATACTGGAATATCTATGTTTGAGAAACTAATAAAAGAAGATAAGTTTCTCAAATTGCCTGAAATATGTCATTCTTTGTACATAACCCTCTGTATCATAGAGAACGTCCTTCCTATACCTCTATCTGAAATAAAGACTCTTTGCAAACAGAGATGTTGGATATATTAAGTATGCTGTCTCTTGAGCATTTCCATAGAAATGCTCGAAGTTTGAACTGAAAATGCCCTGAAGTGCCTGAAATTTTGCAGCAGAGTACTCCTCAACTTTTTTAGCAATCTTTGGAAAGATTGCTAAAAAGTTTTCTTTATGCTGTCACTTTTACACGCTCCTAGGGAACAATTCAGTCCTAAAAGACTGAGCTACCCTTCCGTAATAGCTGCCCTTCAGCAATATCTACATATATATGTGTGAAGAAATAATAAAAGGAGAAAAATTTCTCAAATTGCCCGAAATCTGTCCTTCTTTTTATTTAACCCACCATTTCTTTAAAAATATCCATCCAGTGCAACTACCAGAAAAAAATGCCAAAGTGACTCAAACGGTGATTGTGTCCAGCAGTCACTTCTCAGTATTCCGCTTCCATAGCGCTTTGAAGCAGGGCTATTAATTTTGCCTCTTGAATTCAACCAGAAGTCATGACAGTGAAAACAGCTAAAATATTAATGAAATATTTTAGCTCCCACTGTCATTAGAAAAGTTCCCCTTCCTTCAGGGCATGGAAAAAAAACGGCTGTGGCCCATGTAAGAGAGAGAAGCCTGCTGTGGGGACAGGAACAGGCAGCTCCCTTTAGGGAGAGCAAGTAGGAACCTCCCAAAGGAGGATCCCTGCCAGCAGCAGAACTTGCTGCTGCACTGAGGGAGAAGTGTGCTCACAGAGGTCCCCCTGCCTTTTGCCTTCTTTGCTGGGCAGGCACTGCCCCCACCACAGCCCCATGGCTTCCTGCTGCACAATCCCCCCAGCGCTAGATTTGCCAGGGCCAGAATTATTGCAGGTGCTTAAAATGTGGGCCTGGCCCTGAGTTTTGGTGCAATCGCAAGCGTGCTGCGTGTGTGAGGGGCATGCTGAGGGAGTGGGGGAGGCTGGAACATACAGTGTTGCCATTGAAACCCTAGGGTGTAACTCAGCTGCTGATTTTTACTGGTATGCAGTAACACTAGGAGGGAAACTGAAAGCAATGTTCAGTAAGAGTAAGCAAAGGCAAATAATCGGGATGTTTTTCTGTGGCTGAGCTGTTCTTCCAGGCCTTGAAAACAGGAGGCAGCACTGATGAAGTAACTGAGCAAGTCTGCTCGGCCTTAACTGACCCCAATCAGCTCTCTGTTCGCATGGCCCACACGAACCCACGTTCAACTGACTCCCAGCCCGCTCTCACCGACCTGCAGCTGAGCCTTTCCCGGGGCGCCTTTCAGTGAGCAGAATTCAACCATTTTTATGGATTTAGCAAAGGCTGAATGGAGCAGGGCCCTGGTGTCAGATGAGCATTTGGAGAAAGCAGCTTTGAGTCAAATGCATCACAGCCAGAGAATGTCAGCACATGCCGGCAGTGTCAGAAGAGCTCTTGAGTCAGGTCAGGGCTTCTGTAGGCAACTGTCCTTTGGATTTACTGAAGAAAATCACTTACAGGTTGGACACTGAAATCCATGAAATCTATAGGTAATAGTCAAATCACAATAAAATTCATTTGGCAAAATAGTAATAGATATGGATAGTAAAAACAAGCCATTCTTTTCAATTTTTGACATCACTCTCTTCAGCCAAGGCCATGCTGTTCTTCATCTTTTCAATGGTTAAGGAATCTAATTTGCAACTAACAATCGTTACAAAGTAACCACAAATTCATGAGAAACATAAATAGAAAACAATTATTTATATTTTCCTAGAAGGAAAAATTCACAATGAATATGACAAAAGAAAGCAAGTAAGGAGCTGGTTTTAAATTGTTTGTGATTACAATGAAAGAAAACCCTCCTTAATTGGGCTGTTATCTGTGCCTTCAACACAGTGGTGTCTGTTATCATTCTTTAAAGTAAAATCTGGTAGCCTTTCCTTTACAAACCTGTTTTTCAGGTACATGCAACTCTGCTCTTAAACAGGATGAGAGCCCACAGTAGATCTGATTTATTTTCATTTGGCTAAAATACATTCCCTGATTTTTTTTTTTTTCATCTTATCTCAAGGACAGTGGCTCTGGTCATAGAGATCTGGGCTATAAGATGTAGCAAAGTTATCTGTCTTGCCTCAGAGCGCCGTGTCCATCTCCAGAGAATGGCCTGTTGTCAGAATCCCTTCTGAAGATGCAGTTAGTTGAAAATTGCAGGTGCAGGTGCTTGCAACTACTCCAACTCTTTGTGCATCCTTCTGAGAGAAACAAAGTCTGAAACGTAGGAGTGGCAGTATTTTGAAGGCAAGTGCAATATAATGAGGGTAATTTGTCTGGAAAGGTAGAGATAGCAGTACCTATAATTTCACAAAACATACTTTGAGAAAGGAAGAGCTGCATGCCTTAAGGTGCTAAATATGATCAGGATGTTCCATTCTGAACACCTGGACATGCTTGCAAAATGCAGGGCATGTCTCCATCCAGGCTGGAAAGAAGGAGCCCACTGCTACAGGGTGGAGTGGGTTCCTTTGTGCAAGTCAGCACAAATCCCAAACCCCTGAGGTGGTTTTGAAGGTACGCAGCTTCTAGACACAAGCTATTGCCAGACTGTTTTTTAGTGTTGCCTGTTCCTCAGAGTGTGGATTAATCTCCACACTTCATTCCCCATGTCTGTTTCTTTCGTAAGACTCATGCCTTTCTGACTGCAGGTCATGGGCTTCTGCAGCTGAAGGTAGCTGGGAGGTTGCTGAGCTGAGCTGAGCTGAGCTGAGCTGAGCTGAGCTGAGCTGAGGTAGTAGGCTAAGCAGAGCGGTAAAAGTGATTCACAGTGAGTTGACCTCAGACCCTTCAAATAGTGCAGTCCACAAAGATTTTGCCAGTATTCCACTGGAAGCTTACCATGGATAGCTTTTTCAGTGTTTGACTGGTTGGTGCATTGGCAGGGACAAGAGACTGAGAAATGTTTGACCAGGGCATGAATGAAATTACTTTTTTCTTTAGCTGGTCCTAAGCATCTCAACCTGAAGTTCTAAGGAGAGAGACTAGGAGTAGCAGAGCTCATTTAAAGCTGCCTTTTTGCCAGAATCAGTAAATTCATAGCTCTTTATCACTCTGGGTCTAATAACATGGGTTTTCAGAATAGCTTTAGCTGTAGGTGAGTATAAACCACCTCCCTTAGAGTAGGCCAGAGGTTTTCTCTTGTCTGCTTGATGCTTAAGTGACTGGAGGTCAGAAGAAATTTTCCCTCCTATTCTTCATCTTATTTACTCATGTGCCTCAGGTGAGCACTGTGATGAGACTGGAAGCTTGTCATGAGAAGAGATTTAAAAGGAGCGGGGTGATATGGGTTGCTGAAACACAGTAGCCCATGAAATTCATGGCTCTCTCCTGTATCTTCCTGGTGATGCCTGTGAATGACTGACCAGCAGGTGCTGTGATCCTGTCTTCCTCTGCTCCCCTCCCTGCTAGGTAACACTTGGCATGTGAAGCTCTTCAATAGTGACCTCATTTAGATGGCAGAATTTAGAAGGCATTGTTTGTTATTGTATAGGATGGTTCAGAAAACTGTGTTTTATGAGTGCAGGCAATTCTTGTGTCATGGATGGAGAAGAGAAAGACATTCTGTGTTCCATCAGCCCTCAACTGATAAAGAGATCATCCAAAAAGAATTTGAGAAGCCCAAGGGAGCAAAAACCTCCTGCTGTGCTGTGATCGGCATCAGAGAAACTCTTCCCAATAAACAGCTCTATCATATGCAGTAGCAAGGATGTCCAATGAGAAAAAAGCAAGAGAGGAGGTTTGTACCGAGGATAGCATCCAAATGCAGACATGTTTACATCCTGTACAAAAAAGTGTTTCTCTCAGAATGGCTGTCATGCTAGGGTAGTGTTATGGTCACTCTAAGCATGAGTATCTCAAAGCCAGGGGCCTTACTAGACAGGAAAGCTGGACTGGACAAACGCAGATCAAACCAATATGGTTAATCAAACGTTCTCCGTTTATTAGTTAGAAGATGGCAGTTTATATACACTTCAATATAGTTTACAGTTTACAAAGGCACTCCCACTGGCAAGCGAACATTGTTTGTCTTTGTCTTAAGGTGGACTAAACTTCACACTACAAACCTACACTACTTCACACCCAGAAAGCCCAGTGCTTCACATCACTCCTTAATACAATTTCTAACTGCGCCACAAGCTCTTAATTTCTAATTCCGTCACAGGTTAGAAGGCCTTAAAAAGTCCAGATCAGAGGCATAGACTGGAGTAGCTCAAATCTCATTCCAGAGATAAATCATGCCCTCACTCTCTCAGAAATGCTGCAACAGTATCTAAACCTAACCACTGATTGGTTTGACCTCAACTTCTTGAGAAAATTCACCTCCCTGTCAAACTACAACAGGCAGCCTGTTGCAGTAAGTGTCAGGAGGGACACACCTTTATCTTTTGTTCGGAGGGAGCACATTAGAGTGGAATGAGCTATGCTTCAGAAGTTC
This sequence comes from Taeniopygia guttata, assembly GCF_048771995.1. Classification (NCBI taxonomy): domain Eukaryota; kingdom Metazoa; phylum Chordata; class Aves; order Passeriformes; family Estrildidae; genus Taeniopygia; species Taeniopygia guttata. The sequence goes on along the minus strand of NC_133063.1, from coordinate 63,626,655 downwards.
TGTGCTTGGAGGATTTTCTTTTTCCATTTTAAAACATGTATTTAATGATTATAGTGGCTTGCCCAATATTAGGCCAGACTATTGATCAGCCATATCTGGTGTAAGAAGTTGTTTGTGAGGGCCTAAAGATTTTTATGCTGCTTTGCAAACCAAAAGTTGGTCCCGTGTGGTCTTTGTCAGTCAATAAAGCGATCTTTGGAAGTGTCCCTAATTCAGAAAATAAATCCTAAGACATCTTTTCTTTTTTCACAAAAGATCTGTGAGGCAGGACAGTGCTGGTGTAAAGTAAGTGTAGGCCTTAAGAGTGGATGACATTACAACTTCCCGTGCATCATTCGAGCAGTGTGGATTTATTTCTCACTAAATCAGTAAATAAATATTAGCTGATATGACACGTTGCCCCCAAAGTAATTGTCACAAATGTGTGTGCTTGAGATCACCCAAGAAAAGAAAGAGCTGATCCCAGGTGGTATGTCAAGGCCAAGGCCGAACAAGTATTTCCCAGATCTCACTGCAGCCTAGAAAGAAGCAAGGGAGAGGAGATGCAGCGCCACAGTAATAAATATCAATATCGATAGCAAAAAGTTCTGCCTTGAATAATAAATAAAAGCTCACACACGTATAGTGAAAACATCCATGGGTCCTGTCACCCAAATCTGTATTTGACAAGGGTTGTGTGCAGGGTGCTTGTGCCTGCTTTGCCAAGGGAAGCTCTGGGGTTCCCAGGTTGCCGAGTGATGGCTCTGCACTCGGTGTCTGTTGGGGCTCTGGGTGCCCGGGGCCATGATGAGTTCCGTGCCCGGGCCATGATGAGTTCCATGACCGGGCTGGGACGACGGGCGGGGCTGGCCTGTGATGCGCTCTGGGCTCTGTGACAGCACAGGGGCCGTGTCACAATGGGGGCAACTATAGAAGGCCCCAAGCCGGTGCCGCTGCCCCAGTAGAGCCTCGGCAAGCGGTGAGTACACAGCAGAGGGGAGAGGGGGCTGGAGGAGGGCTGGGACAGGAGCGCCGGTACCCGGGGCTGCCCCGTCTCCAGGGCCCAGCGCCCGGCAGGAGGGCCTTGCTCAGGGCGCGGTGCCCGCGGGGGCAGCGGTGCAGCCTTGCCAGCTGCTGGGGGCCCTTTCCTTCCTGCCACCACATCCCTGCCGCTCCTGCCCCTCACTGTCTGTCTCCATTCCAGCCCCACTGAGCCCCTTCCGTGTGTCCTCCTGTAGACCATGGCTTTACCGTCACTGTTCTTCGTGCTGGTGCAAAGACTGATCCAGTTCCCCCAGCCAGCTGGGGATGGGCTGGATGAGGCCACGCACCAGAGAATGCGGGAGCGTCAGGAGCTGCTGGACCGTGAGATGGCCCGGCTGCTGCAGGAGCTGGAGCAGCAGGACGAGGGCTGGGGAGCCATGCTCTTTGGTGCCCTGCAGCAGTGGCCATTCTGGGTTCTTGCTGGCATCCTGCTCCTCTTGGGCCTGTGGCTGGGCTGCAGGAGAAGGAGCTGTGAGGCCAGCAGCAGCAGCAAGGACCAGAGCTCCTGCAAGACCTTGGCAGATGAGACAGTAACGGAACAGGAAGAAGACACTGCTGATCCAGAGGAAGGTGGAGAAGATAGTGATATGGCTCTGGAGGCAGACGACAGCGGCACTGAAAATGACAGAGAAGGCAGACCTGTGGCTGCAGGTGATGGAGACAAGGATGATGCCATTTGTTACAGTGAGTTCATGGGCGTTCTGTTTCCCCTTCCCCGGGACCCTGTGACTCTGATCAAGATAATCCGGGATCCCTCCTTTCTGCCCCAACGGGGTTGGCAGAGAGCCAGGGAAGCCCACCCTGTCCAAAGTCTATATAGACCCCTGACATTTCCTGTTCGTCCTCTTTGAAGGCAATTATGATGTGAAGGTGAAGGAAGACGGCGATGTCAACAGTGGCAATTATGATGCGAAGGAAGACAGCCATGTCAACGATGGCAATGGCTATGAGTTAAAGAAAGAAGGACAGAGTGATGGGGATGTGCCAGGAGACACTACCACTGAAGGAGATGAAGAAGAACCTGGCAGTGTTGCTGGAAATGAACTCGACGAGGCAATGGAGAAAACAAGGATGTTCAGGTGGATCAAGAAAGGATTCTGGAAAGGAAAAGGGAGAAGGAAATCAAGAAAAAAACCAATAGTGCAACTATAAAGGCAAGCAACAACACTGATGTAAATGAAGGTGAAGACAATGTAGCCGGAACGGAAGGATACATGAATGTGAAGGCGCAGGAAAGCAGAGGTGCCAATGACCAGAGAAGCAAAGAGTGGACTGGGCAGGAAGATAGCAATGAATGTGGGAATGAAATTGCCCATAGTGGTTTTCCTGCACCTGAGGAAGCAAATATGGAAATTATAGAAGATGGCAGTGATAGAAACAAGGATGAAGAACAGGCTGATGTGATGTGGAGGGAAACAAGAATAAGGATAGACAAGAAGAAGAACAAGGTAATGTGTCTGCCAGCGAAAAAGGTGGCAGTGATGGTGGCAGGGAAGAAAGTGCCAGCGGTGGAAGTGAAGACAGAGAAGACACCCAAGATGCTGGGAATGAGCAGGACATCCTTTTAGTGGATGGTATAGAGTGGCCTGTGGAGGACCTGGAGAGAGGCTGCTCAGTGACAGCTGAGCTGATGGAGAGCTTCACGCGTGTCTTTGTGGACAGCGTGAGCAATAGCTTCGATCCGGTGCCTCAAGAAGCCATCGGGGTGGGCAGCGCCTTTGAGGGCTGGAGTCCCCATGAGTGGGATGGAGTGTACCGTGTGCTGGTCCCACTGAATCCCCCGCCAGGGCACGCCTTCCACCTAGAGCCAAACAGTGCAGGGCAGACGGCAGCAAGTGTCGGAATCTGTGGGTATTGGTTATTCCGAGATTGTAGAAAGTCTCTGTCTTTCTGCCCCGTTGCCAAAGAAGAAGCCATAATTCGTCTGTGCTGTTTTCAAGGTGAGCAGTCAGCCCGCCAAGGCCAACATCCTCGCAAGCACAGCGTGGCCTGAGACATTCGCTGTGGCAGAGGCAAAATTCTTCCAGCACATTGCCAGGCAGATACCGTGTAAAGGGTTGCACCTGAAATACCTGCAGCTCTTCACCTGCATGCTGAGCGGCACAGGTTTTTCCACCTCTACCTGGAAGACTCTGGTCATGCATGTGTTAAACATCATACCGCGGGTCTACTGGCACAGGAAGGAATTTCCACTGCGGCTGTGGGACATCATGGCGTTCCTGCAGTTCTGCCTGAAATGGAAACGCCTGGACCATTTTGTTCTAGGCAACGAGAAGCTTCCTGCAGAGATCAGCGTGCCTCCAGCAATGCGAAAGGTTGAGCCGCTCAACCTCTCTGAATACCTGGCCCGAGATCCGGATGCCCACAGGAAGGCGATGGAGGCTCATGATCAGCTGCACTTTCGCCTCTGGATGCTGCTCTCCAACCAACACTAAGAGGAGTTCCCTGCACAAAGCTGTGATGGAGAAGTTCACAGCCGATTGCAGCGACGTGGACTCTTTGTGATTGTTGCAGTTGTCCCTGACAATCCCGAAGCTGCTTTCCTGCTCCTGCGGAAGGAAGATGCTGCAGCACATGGATTCCTTGTGCAGACACTTCTCTGAGCGGCCTTGCCCTTCACCTTCCATTTACAACAGTGCTGTTGCCTAAGTCTAGGAGGCAGAAACTGGCTCCACCTGCACATCCTCACAGAAGAATAACAGTGAAGCTGATGGAGGTTGCTTGGAATACCTCGAAGACAGCAACCTAGCCTATTAGGGACTTCATGTAGTTATTTAGTCGTAGTTTTAATTAGACTTGATTCTTAGGATTCATTCCAGAGGCCCTTTAGCGTTGGCAGTATACAACTATTTGGCAAAGTTACCCTTAGTGTAGAGAAATAGAGTTTAGACTAGATTAGTTTAAACCCTTAGTTTAGAGAATTACCCTTAGTTTAGAGAATTCCCCTAGTTGCTTGTCTGCTTTTAAATAATACTGGAATATCTATGTTTGAGAAACTAATAAAAGAAGATAAGTTTCTCAAATTGCCTGAAATATGTCATTCTTTGTACATAACCCTCTGTATCATAGAGAACGTCCTTCCTATACCTCTATCTGAAATAAAGACTCTTTGCAAACAGAGATGTTGGATATATTAAGTATGCTGTCTCTTGAGCATTTCCATAGAAATGCTCGAAGTTTGAACTGAAAATGCCCTGAAGTGCCTGAAATTTTGCAGCAGAGTACTCCTCAACTTTTTTAGCAATCTTTGGAAAGATTGCTAAAAAGTTTTCTTTATGCTGTCACTTTTACACGCTCCTAGGGAACAATTCAGTCCTAAAAGACTGAGCTACCCTTCCGTAATAGCTGCCCTTCAGCAATATCTACATATATATGTGTGAAGAAATAATAAAAGGAGAAAAATTTCTCAAATTGCCCGAAATCTGTCCTTCTTTTTATTTAACCCACCATTTCTTTAAAAATATCCATCCAGTGCAACTACCAGAAAAAAATGCCAAAGTGACTCAAACGGTGATTGTGTCCAGCAGTCACTTCTCAGTATTCCGCTTCCATAGCGCTTTGAAGCAGGGCTATTAATTTTGCCTCTTGAATTCAACCAGAAGTCATGACAGTGAAAACAGCTAAAATATTAATGAAATATTTTAGCTCCCACTGTCATTAGAAAAGTTCCCCTTCCTTCAGGGCATGGAAAAAAAACGGCTGTGGCCCATGTAAGAGAGAGAAGCCTGCTGTGGGGACAGGAACAGGCAGCTCCCTTTAGGGAGAGCAAGTAGGAACCTCCCAAAGGAGGATCCCTGCCAGCAGCAGAACTTGCTGCTGCACTGAGGGAGAAGTGTGCTCACAGAGGTCCCCCTGCCTTTTGCCTTCTTTGCTGGGCAGGCACTGCCCCCACCACAGCCCCATGGCTTCCTGCTGCACAATCCCCCCAGCGCTAGATTTGCCAGGGCCAGAATTATTGCAGGTGCTTAAAATGTGGGCCTGGCCCTGAGTTTTGGTGCAATCGCAAGCGTGCTGCGTGTGTGAGGGGCATGCTGAGGGAGTGGGGGAGGCTGGAACATACAGTGTTGCCATTGAAACCCTAGGGTGTAACTCAGCTGCTGATTTTTACTGGTATGCAGTAACACTAGGAGGGAAACTGAAAGCAGTGTTCAGTAAGAGTAAGCAAAGGCAAATAATCGGGATGTTTTTCTGTGGCTGAGCTGTTCTTCCAGGCCTTGAAAACAGGAGGCAGCACTGATGAAGTAACTGAGCAAGTCTGCTCGGCCTTAACTGACCCCAATCAGCTCTCTGTTCGCATGGCCCACACGAACCCACGTTCAACTGACTCCCAGCCCGCTCTCACCGACCTGCAGCTGAGCCTTTCCCGGGGCGCCTTTCAGTGAGCAGAATTCAACCATTTTTATGGATTTAGCAAAGGCTGAATGGAGCAGGGCCCTGGTGTCAGATGAGCATTTGGAGAAAGCAGCTTTGAGTCAAATGCATCACAGCCAGAGAATGTCAGCACATGCCGGCAGTGTCAGAAGAGCTCTTGAGTCAGGTCAGGGCTTCTGTAGGCAACTGTCCTTTGGATTTACTGAAGAAAATCACTTACAGGTTGGACACTGAAATCCATGAAATCTATAGGTAATAGTCAAATCACAATAAAATTCATTTGGCAAAATAGTAATAGATATGGATAGTAAAAACAAGCCATTCTTTTCAATTTTTGACATCACTCTCTTCAGCCAAGGCCATGCTGTTCTTCATCTTTTCAATGGTTAAGGAATCTAATTTGCAACTAACAATCGTTACAAAGTAACCACAAATTCATGAGAAACATAAATAGAAAACAATTATTTATATTTTCCTAGAAGGAAAAATTCACAATGAATATGACAAAAGAAAGCAAGTAAGGAGCTGGTTTTAAATTGTTTGTGATTACAATGAAAGAAAACCCTCCTTAATTGGGCTGTTATCTGTGCTTTCAACACAGTGGTGTCTGTTATCATTCTTTAAAGTAAAATCTGGTAGCCTTTCCTTTACAAACCTGTTTTTCAGGTACATGCAACTCTGCTCTTAAACAGGATGAGAGCCCACAGTAGATCTGATTTATTTTCATTTGGCTAAAATACATTCCCTGATTTTTTTTTTTTTCATCTTATCTCAAGGACAGTGGCTCTGGTCATAGAGATCTGGGCTATAAGATGTAGCAAAGTTATCTGTCTTGCCTCAGAGCGCCGTGTCCATCTCCAGAGAATGGCCTGTTGTCAGAATCCCTTCTGAAGATGCAGTTAGTTGAAAATTGTGGTGCAGGTGCTTGCAACTACTCCAACTCTTTGTGCATCCTTCTGAGAGAAACAAAGTCTGAAACGTAGGAGTGGCAGTATTTTGAAGGCAAGTGCAATATAATGAGGGTAATTTGTCTGGAAAGGTAGAGATAGCAGTACCTATAATTTCACAAAACATACTTTGAGAAAGGAAGAGCTGCATGCCTTAAGGTGCTAAATATGATCAGGATGTTCCATTCTGAACACCTGGACATGCTTGCAAAATGCAGGGCATGTCTCCATCCAGGCTGGAAAGAAGGAGCCCACTGCTACAGGGTGGAGTGGGTTCCTTTGTGCAAGTCAGCACAAATCCCAAACCCCTGAGGTGGTTTTGAAGGTACGCAGCTTCTAGACACAAGCTATTGCCAGACTGTTTTTTAGTGTTGCCTCTTCCTCAGAGTGTGGATTAATCTCCACACTTCATTCCCCATGTCTGTTTCTTTCGTAAGACTCATGCCTTTCTGACTGCAGGTCATGGGCTTCTGCAGCTGAAGGTAGCTGGGAGGTTGCTGAGCTGAGCTGAGCTGAGCTGAGCTGAGCTGAGCTGAGGTAGTAGGCTAAGCAGAGCGGTAAAAGTGATTCACAGTGAGTTGACCTCAGACCCTTCAAATAGTGCAGTCCACAAAGATTTTGCCAGTATTCCACTGGAAGCTTACCATGGATAGCTTTTTCAGTGTTTGACTGGTTGGTGCATTGGCAGGGACAAGAGACTGAGAAATGTTTGACCAGGGCATGAATGAAATTACTTTTTTCTTTAGCTGGTCCTAAGCATCTCAACCTGAAGTTCTAAGGAGAGAGACTAGGAGTAGCAGAGCTCATTTAAAGCTGCCTTTTTGCCAGAATCAGTAAATTCATAGCTCTTTATCACTCTGGGTCTAATAACATGGGTTTTCAGAATAGCTTTAGCTGTAGGTGAGTATAAACCACCTCCCTTAGAGTAGGCCAGAGGTTTTCTCTTGTCTGCTTGATGCTTAAGTGACTGGAGGTCAGAAGAAATTTTCCCTCCTATTCTTCATCTTATTTACTCATGTGCCTCAGGCGAGCACTGTGATGAGACTGGAAGCTTGTCATGAGAAGAGATTTAAAAGGAGCGGGGTGATATGGGTTGCTGAAACACAGTAGCCCATGAAATTCATGGCTCTCTCCTGTATCTTCCTGGTGATGCCTGTGAATGACTGACCAGCAGGTGCTGTGATCCTGTCTTCCTCTGCTCCCCTCCCTGCTAGGTAACACTTGGCATGTGAAGCTCTTCAATAGTGACCTCATTTAGATGGCAGAATTTAGAAGGCATTGTTTGTTATTATATAGGATGGTTCAGAAAACTGTGTTTTATGAGTGCAGGCAATTCTTGTGTCATGGATGGAGAAGAGAAAGACATTCTGTGTTCCATCAGCCCTTTTTGGATGATAAAGAGATCATCCAAAAAGAATTTGAGAAGCCCAAGGGAGCAAAAACCTCCTGCTGTGCTGTGATCGGCATCAGAGAAACTCTTCCCAATAAACAGCTCTATCATATGCAGTAGCAAGGATGTCCAATGAGAAAAAAGCAAGAGAGGAGGTTTGTACCGAGGATAGCATCCAAATGCAGACATGTTTACATCCTGTACAAAAAAGTGTTTCTCTCAGAATGGCTGTCATGCTAGGGTAGTGTTATGGTCACTCTAAGCAGGAGTATCTCAAAGCCAGGGGCCTTACTAGACAGGAAAGCTGGACTGGACAAACGCAGATCAAACCAATATGGTTAATCAAACGTTCTCCGTTTATTAGTTAGAAGATGGCAGTTTATATACACTTCAATATAGTTTACAGTTTACAAAGGCACTCCCACTGGCAAGCGAACATTGTTTGTCTTTGTCTTAAGGTGGACTAAACTTCACACTACAAACCTACACTACTTCACACCCAGAAAGCCCAGTGCTTCACATCACTCCTTAATACAATTTCTAACTGCGCCACAAGCTCTTAATTTCTAATTCCGTCACAGGTTAGAAGGCCTTAAAAAGTCCAGATCAGCGGCATAGACTGCAGTAGCTCAAATCTCATTCCAGAGATAAATCATGCCCTCACTCTCTCAGAAATGCTGCAACAGTATCTAAACCTAACCACTGATTGGTTTGACCTCAACTTCTTGAGAAAATTCACCTCCCTGTCAAACTACAACAGGCAGCCTGTTGCAGTAAGTGTCAGGAGGGACACACCTTTATCTTTTGTTCGGGGGGAGCACATTAGAGTGGAATGAGCTATGCTTCAGAAGTTCTGTGCTTGGAGGATTTTCTTTTTCCATTTTAAAACATGTATTTAATGATTATAGTGGCTTGCCCAATATTAGGCCAGACTATTGATCAGCCATATCTGGTGTAAGAAGTTGTTTGTGAGGGCCTAAAGATTTTTATGCTGCTTTGCAAACCAAAAGTTGGTCCCGTGTGGTCTTTGTCAGTCAATAAAGAGATCTTTGGAAGTGTCCCTAATTCAGAAAATAAATCCTAAGACATCTTTTCTTTTTTCACAAAAGATCTGTGAGGCAGGACAGTGCTGGTGTAAAGTAAGTGTAGGCCTTAAGAGTGGATGACATTACAACTTCCCGTGCATCATTCGAGCAGTGTGGATTTATTTCTCACTAAATCAGTAAATAAATATTAGCTGATATGACACGTTGCCCCCAAAGTAATTGTCACAAATGTGTGTGCTTGAGATCACCCAAGAAAAGAAAGAGCTGATCCCAGGTGGTATGTCAAGGCCAAGGCCGAACAAGTATTTCCCAGATCTCACTGCAGCCTAGAAAGAAGCAAGGGAGAGGAGATGCAGCGCCACAGTAATAAATATCAATATCGATAGCAAAAAGTTCTGCCTTGAATAATAAATAAAAGCTCACACACGTATAGTGAAAACATCCATGGGTCCTGTCACCCAAATCTGTATTTGACAAGGGTTGTGTGCAGGGTGCTTGTGCCTGCTTTGCCAAGGGAAGCTCTGGGGTTCCCAGGTTGCCGAGTGATGGCTCTGCACTCGGTGTCTGTTGGGGCTCTGGGTGCCCGGGGCCATGATGAGTTCCGTGCCCGGGCCATGATGAGTTCCATGACCGGGCTGGGACGGCGGGCGGGGCTGGCCTGTGATGCGCTCTGGGCTCTGTGACAGCACAGGGGCCGTGTCACAATGGGGGCAACTATAGAAGGCCCCAAGCCGGTGCCGCTGCCCCAGTAGAGCCTCGGCAAGCGGTGAGTACACAGCAGAGGGGAGAGGGGGCTGGAGGAGGGCTGGGACAGGAGCGCCGGTACCCGGGGCTGCCCCGTCTCCAGGGCCCAGCGCCCGGCAGGAGGGCCTTGCTCAGGGCGCGGTGCTCGCGGGGGCAGCGGTGCAGCCTTGCCAGCTGCTGGGGGCCCTTTCCTTCCTGCCACCACATCCCTGCCGCTCCTGCCCCTCACTGTCTGTCTCCATTCCGGCCCCACTGAGCCCCTTCCGTGTGTCCTCCTGTAGACCATGGCTTTACCGTCACTGTTCTTCGTGCTGGTGCAAAGACTGATCCAGTTCCCCCAGCCAGCTGGGGATGGGCTGGATGAGGCCACGCACCAGAGAATGCGGGAGCGTCAGGAGCTGCTGGACCGTGAGATGGCCCGGCTGCTGCAGGAGCTGGAGCAGCAGGACGAGGGCTGGGGAGCCATGCTCTTTGGTGCCCTGCAGCAGTGGCCATTCTGGGTTCTTGCTGGCATCCTGCTCCTCTTGGGCCTGTGGCTGGGCTGCAGGAGAAGGAGCTGTGAGGCCAGCAGCAGCAGCAAGGACCAGAGCTCCTGCAAGACCTTGGCAGATGAGACAGTAACGGAACAGGAAGAAGACACTGCTGATCCAGAGGAAGGTGGAGAAGATATGGCTCTGGAGGCAGACGACAGCGGCACTGAAAATGACAGAGAAGGCAGACCTGTGGCTGCAGGTGATGGAGACAAGGATGATGCCATTTGTTACAGTGAGCTCATGGGCATTCTGTTTCCCCTTCCCCGGGACCCTGTGACTCTGATCAAGATAATCCGGGATCCCTCCTTTCTGCCCCAACGGGGTTGGCAGAGAGCCAGGGAAGCCCACCCTGTCCAAAGTCTATATAGACCCCTGACATTTCCTGTTCGTCCTCTTTGAAGGCAATTATGATGTGAAGGTGAAGGAAGACGGCGATGTCAACAGTGGCAATTATGATGCGAAGGAAGACAGCCATGTCAACGATGGCAATGGCTATGAGTTAAAGAAAGAAGGACAGAGTGATGGGGATGTGCCAGGAGACACTACCACTGAAGGAGATGAAGAAGAACCTGGCAGTGTTGCTGGAAATGAACTCGACGAGGCAATGAAGAAAACAAGGATGTTCAGGTGGATCAAGAAAGGATTCTGGAAAGGAAAAGGGAGAAGGAAATCAAGAAAAAAACCAATAGTGCAACTATAAAGGCAGGCAACAGCACTGATGTAAATGAAGGTGAAGACAATGTAGCCGGAACGGAAGAATACATGAATGTGAAGGCGCAGGAAAGCAGAGGTGCCAATGACCAGAGAAGCAAAGAGTGGACTGGGCAGGAAGATAGCAATGAATGTGGGAATGAAATTGCCCATAGTGGTTTTCCTGCACCTGAGGAAGCAAATATGGAAGTTATAGAAGATGGCAGTGATAGAAACAAGGATGAAGAACAGGCTGATGTGATGTGGAGGGAAACAAGAATAAGGATAGACAAGAAGAAGAACAAGGTAATGTGTCTGCCAGTGAAAAAGGTGGCAGTGATGGTGGCAGGGAAGAAAGTGCCAGCGGTGGAAGTGAAGACAGAGAAGACACCCAAGATGCTGGGAATGAGCAGGACATCCTTTTAGTGGATGGTATAGAGTGGCCTGTGGAGGACCTGGAGAGAGGCTGCTCAGTGACAGCTGAGCTGATGGAGAGCTTCACGCGTGTCTTTGTGGACAGCGTGAGCAATAGCTTCGATCCGGTGCCTCAAGAAGCCATCGGGGTGGGCAGCGCCTTTGAGGGCTGGAGTCCCCATGAGTGGGATGGAGTGTACCGTGTGCTGGTCCCACTGAATCCCCCGCCAGGGCACGCCTTCCACCTAGAGCCAAACAGTGCAGGGCAGACGGCAGCAAGTGTCGGAATCTGTGGGTATTGGTTATTCCGAGATTGTAGAAAGTCTCTGTCTTTCTGCCCCGTTGCCAAAGAAGAAGCCATAATTCGTCTGTGCTGTTTTCAAGGTGAGCAGTCAGCCCGCCAAGGCCAACATCCTCGCAAGCACAGCGTGGCCTGAGACATTCGCTGTGGCAGAGGCAAAATTCTTCCAGCACATTGCCAGGCAGATACCGTGTAAAGGGTTGCACCTGAAATACCTGCAGCTCTTCACCTGCATGCTGAGCGGCACAGGTTTTTCCACCTCTACCTGGAAGACTCTGGTCATGCATGTGTTAAACATCATACCGCGGGTCTACTGGCACAGGAAGGAACTTCCACTGCGGCTGTGGGACATCATGGCGTTCCTGCAGTTCTGCCTGAAATGGAAACGCCTGGACCATTTTGTTCTAGGCAACGAGAAGCTTCCTGCAGAGATCAGCGTGCCTCCAGCAATGCGAAAGGTTGAGCCGCTCAACCTCTCTGAATACCTGGCCCGAGATCCGGATGCCCACAGGAAGGCGATGGAGGCTCATGATCAGCTGCACTTTCGCCTCTGGATGCTGCTCTCCAACCAACACTAAGAGGAGTTCCCTGCACAAAGCTGTGATGGAGAAGTTCACAGCCGATTGCAGCGACGTGGACTCTTTGTGATTGTTGCAGTTGTCCCTGACAATCCCAAAGCTGCTTTCCTGCTCCTGCGGAAGGAAGATGCTGCAGCACATGGATTCCTTGTGCAGACACTTCTCTGAGCGGCCTTGCCCTTCACCTTCCATTTACAACAGTGCTGTTGCCTAAGTCTAGGAGGCAGAAACTGGCTCCACCTGCACATCCTCACAGAAGAATACCAGTGAAGCTGATGGAGGTTGCTTGGAATACCTCGAAGACAGCAACCTAGCCTATTAGGGACTTCATGTAGTTATTTAGTCGTAGTTTTAATTAGACTTGATTCTTAGGATTCATTCCAGAGGCCCTTTAGCGTTGGCAGTATACAACTATTTGGCAAAGTTACCCTTAGTGTAGAGAAATAGAGTTTAGACTAGATTAGTTTAAACCCTTAGTTTAGAGAATTACCCTTAGTTTAGAGAATTCCCCTAGTTGCTTGTCTGCTTTTAAATAATACTGGAATATCTATGTTTGAGAAACTAATAAAAGAAGATAAGTTTCTCAAATTGCCTGAAATATGTCATTCTTTGTACATAACCCTCTGTATCATAGAGAACGTCCTTCCTATACCTCTATCTGAAATAAAGACTCTTTGCAAACAGAGATGTTGGATATATTAAGTATGCTGTCTCTTGAGCATTTCCATAGAAATGCTCGAAGTTTGAACTGAAAATGCCCTGAAGTGCCTGAAATTTTGCAGCAGAGTACTCCTCAACTTTTTTAGCAATCTTTGGAAAGATTGCTAAAAAGTTTTCTTTATGCTGTCACTTTTACACGCTCCTAGGGAACAATTCAGTCCTAAAAGACTGAGCTACCCTTCCGTAATAGCTGCCCTTCAGCAATATCTACATATATATGTGTGAAGAAATAATAAAAGGAGAAAAATTTCTCAAATTGCCCGAAATCTGTCCTTCTTTTTATTTAACCCACCATTTCTTTAAAAATATCCATCCAGTGCAACTACCAGAAAAAAATGCCAAAGTGACTCAAACGGTGATTGTGTCCAGCAGTCACTTCTCAGTATTCCGCTTCCATAGCGCTTTGAAGCAGGGCTATTAATTTTGCCTCTTGAATTCAACCAGAAGTCATGACAGTGAAAACAGCTAAAATATTAATGAAATATTTTAGCTCCCACTGTCATTAGAAAAGTTCCCCTTCCTTCAGGGCATGGAAAAAAAAACGGCTGTGGCCCATGTAAGAGAGAGAAGCCTGCTGTGGGGACAGGAACAGGCAGCTCCCTTTAGGGAGAGCAAGTAGGAACCTCCCAAAGGAGGATCCCTGCCAGCAGCAGAACTTGCTGCTGCACTGAGGGAGAAGTGTGCTCACAGAGGTCCCCCTGCCTTTTGCCGTCTTTGCTGGGCAGGCACTGCCCCCACCACAGCCCCATGGCTTCCTGCTGCACAATCCCCCCAGCGCTAGATTTGCCAGGGCCAGAATTATTGCAGGTGCTTAAAATGTGGGCCTGGCCCTGAGTTTTGGTGCAATCGCAAGCGTGCTGCGTGTGTGAGGGGCATGCTGAGGGAGTGGGGGAGGCTGGAACATACAGTGTTGCCATTGAAACCCTAGGGTGTAACTCAGCTGCTGATTTTTACTGGTATGCAGTAACACTAGGAGGGAAACTGAAAGCAATGTTCAGTAAGAGTAAGCAAAGGCAAATAATCGGGATGTTTTTCTGTGGCTGAGCTGTTCTTCCAGGCCTTGAAAACAGGAGGCAGCACTGATGAAGTAACTGAGCAAGTCTGCTCGGCCTTAACTGACCCCAATCAGCTCTCTGTTCGCATGGCCCACACGAACCCACGTTCAACTGACTCCCAGCCCGCTCTCACCGACCTGCAGCTGACCCTTTCCCGGGGCGCCTTTCAGTGAGCAGAATTCAACCATTTTTATGGATTTAGCAAAGGCTGAATGGAGCAGGGCCCTGGTGTCAGATGAGCATTTGGAGAAAGCAGCTTTGAGTCAAATGCATCACAGCCAGAGAATGTCAGCACATGCCGGCAGTGTCAGAAGAGCTCTTGAGTCAGGTCAGGGCTTCTGTAGGCAACTGTCCTTTGGATTTACTGAAGAAAATCACTTACAGGTTGGACACTGAAATCCATGAAATCTATAGGTAATAGTCAAATCACAATAAAATTCATCTGGCAAAATAGTAATAGATATGGATAGTAAAAACAAGCCATTCTTTTCAATTTTTGACATCACTCTCTTCAGCCAAGGCCATGCTGTTCTTCATCTTTTCAATGGTTAAGGAATCTAATTTGCAACTAACAATCGTTACAAAGTAACCACAAATTCATGAGAAACATAAATAGAAAACAATTATTTATATTTTCCTAGAAGGAAAAATTCACAATGAATATGACAAAAGAAAGCAAGTAAGGAGCTGGTTTTAAATTGTTTGTGATTACAATGAAAGAAAACCCTCCTTAATTGGGCTGTTATCTGTGCCTTCAACACAGTGGTGTCTGTTATCATTCTTTAAAGTAAAATCTGGTAGCCTTTCCTTTACAAACCTGTTTTTCAGGTACATGCAACTCTGCTCTTAAACAGGATGAGAGCCCACAGTAGATCTGATTTATTTTCATTTGGCTAAAATACATTCCCTGATTTTTTTTTTTTTCATCTTATCTCAAGGACAGTGGCTCTGGTCATAGAGATCTGGGCTATAAGATGTAGCAAAGTTATCTGTCTTGCCTCAGAGCGCCGTGTCCATCTCCAGAGAATGGCCTGTTGTCAGAATCCCTTCTGAAGATGCAGTTAGTTGAAAATTGCAGGTGCAGGTGCTTGCAACTACTCCAACTCTTTGTGCATCCTTCTGAGAGAAACAAAGTCTGAAACGTAGGAGTGGCAGTATTTTGAAGGCAAGTGCAATATAATGAGGGTAATTTGTCTGGAAAGGTAGAGATAGCAGTACCTATAATTTCACAAAACATACTTTGAGAAAGGAAGAGCTGCATGCCTTAAGGTGCTAAATATGATCAGGATGTTCCATTCTGAACACCTGGACATGCTTGCAAAATGCAGGGCATGTCTCCATCCAGGCTGGAAAGAAGGAGCCCACTGCTACAGGGTGGAGTGGGTTCCTTTGTGCAAGTCAGCACAAATCCCAAACCCCTGAGGTGGTTTTGAAGGTACGCAGCTTCTAGACACAAGCTATTGCCAGACTGTTTTTTAGTGTTGCCTGTTCCTCAGAGTGTGGATTAATCTCCACACTTCATTCCCCATGTCTGTTTCTTTCGTAAGACTCATGCCTTTCTGACTGCAGGTCATGGGCTTCTGCAGCTGAAGGTAGCTGGGAGGTTGCTGAGCTGAGCTGAGCTGAGCTGAGCTGAGCTGAGCTGAGCTGAGGTAGTAGGCTAAGCAGAGCGGTAAAAGTGATTCACAGTGAGTTGACCTCAGACCCTTCAAATAGTGCAGTCCACAAAGATTTTGCCAGTATTCCACTGGAAGCTTACCATGGATAGCTTTTTCAGTGTTTGACTGGTTGGTGCATTGGCGGGGACAAGAGACTGAGAAATGTTTGACCAGGGCATGAATGAAATTACTTTTTTCTTTAGCTGGTCCTAAGCATCTCAACCTGAAGTTCTAAGGAGAGAGACTAGGAGTAGCAGAGCTCATTTAAAGCTGCCTTTTTGCCAGAATCAGTAAATTCATAGCTCTTTATCACTCTGGGTCTAATAACATGGGTTTTCAGAATAGCTTTAGCTGTAGGTGAGTATAAACCACCTCCCTTAGAGTAGGCCAGAGGTTTTCTCTTGTCTGCTTGATGCTTAAGTGACTGGAGGTCAGAAGAAATTTTCCCTCCTATTCTTCATCTTATTTACTCATGTGCCTCAGGTGAGCACTGTGATGAGACTGGAAGCTTGTCATGAGAAGAGATTTAAAAGGAGCGGGGTGATATGGGTTGCTGAAACACAGTAGCCCATGAAATTCATGGCTCTCTCCTGTATCTTCCTGGTGATGCCTGTGAATGACTGACCAGCAGGTGCTGTGATCCTGTCTTCCTCTGCTCCCCTCCCTGCTAGGTAACACTTGGCATGTGAAGCTCTTCAATAGTGACCTCATTTAGATGGCAGAATTTAGAAGGCATTGTTTGTTATTATATAGGATGGTTCAGAAAACTGTGTTTTATGAGTGCAGGCAATTCTTGTGTCATGGATGGAGAAGAGAAAGACATTCTGTGTTCCATCAGCCCTTTTTGGATGATAAAGAGATCATCCAAAAAGAATTTGAGAAGCCCAAGGGAGCAAAAACCTCCTGCTGTGCTGTGATCGGCATCAGAGAAACTCTTCCCAATAAACAGCTCTATCATATGCAGTAGCAAGGATGTCCAATGAGAAAAAAGCAAGAGAGGAGGTTTGTACCGAGGATAGCATCCAAATGCAGACATGTTTACATCCTGTACAAAAAAGTGTTTCTCTCAGAATGGCTGTCATGCTAGGGTAGTGTTATGGTCACTCTAAGCAGGAGTATCTCAAAGCCAGGGGCCTTACTAGACAGGAAAGCTGGACTGGACAAACGCAGATCAAACCAATATGGTTAATCAAACGTTCTCCGTTTATTAGTTAGAAGATGGCAGTTTATATACACTTCAATATAGTTTACAGTTTACAAAGGCACTCCCACTGGCAAGCGAACATTGTTTGTCTTTGTCTTAAGGTGGACTAAACTTCACACTACAAACCTACACTACTTCACACCCAGAAAGCCCAGTGCTTCACATCACTCCTTAATACAATTTCTAACTGCGCCACAAGCTCTTAATTTCTAATTCCGTCACAGGTTAGAAGGCCTTAAAAAGTCCAGATCAGAGGCATAGACTGGAGTAGCTCAAATCTCATTCCAGAGATAAATCATGCCCTCACTCTCTCAGAAATGCTGCAACAGTATCTAAACCTAACCACTGATTGGTTTGACCTCAACTTCTTGAGAAAATTCACCTCCCTGTCAAACTACAACAGGCAGCCTGTTGCAGTAAGTGTCAGGAGGGACACACCTTTATCTTTTGTTCGGGGGGAGCACATTAGAGTGGAATGAGCTATGCTTCAGAAGTTCTGTGCTTGGAGGATTTTCTTTTTCCATTTTAAAACATGTATTTAATGATTATAGTGGCTTGCCCAATATTAGGCCAGACTATTGATCAGCCATATCTGGTGTAAGAAGTTGTTTGTGAGGGCCTAAAGATTTTTATGCTGCTTTGCAAACCAAAAGTTGGTCCCGTGTGGTCCTTGTCAGTCAATAAAGAGATCTTTGGAAGTGTCCCTAATTCAGAAAATAAATCCTAAGACATCTTTTCTTTTTTCACAAAAGATCTGTGAGGCAGGACAGTGCTGGTGTAAAGTAAGTGTAGGCCTTAAGAGTGGATGACATTACAACTTCCCGTGCATCATTCGAGCAGTGTGGATTTATTTCTCACTAAATCAGTAAATAAATATTAGCTGATATGACACGTTGCCCCCAAAGTAATTGTCACAAATGTGTGTGCTTGAGATCACCCAAGAAAAGAAAGAGCTGATCCCAGGTGGTATGTCAAGGCCAAGGCCGAACAAGTATTTCCCAGATCTCACTGCAGCCTAGAAAGAAGCAAGGGAGAGGAGATGCAGCGCCACAGTAATAAATATCAATATCGATAGCAAAAAGTTCTGCCTTGAATAATAAATAAAAGCTCACACACGTATAGTGAAAACATCCATGGGTCCTGTCACCCAAATCTGTATTTGACAAGGGTTGTGTGCAGGGTGCTTGTGCCTGCTTTGCCAAGGGAAGCTCTGGGGTTCCCAGGTTGCCGAGTGATGGCTCTGCACTCGGTGTCTGTTGGGGCTCTGGGTGCCCGGGGCCATGATGAGTTCCGTGCCCGGGCCATGATGAGTTCCATGACCGGGCTGGGACGGCGGGCGGGGCTGGCCTGTGATGCGCTCTGGGCTCTGTGACAGCACAGGGGCCGTGTCACAATGGGGGCAACTATAGAAGGCCCCAAGCCGGTGCCGCTGCCCCAGTAGAGCCTCGGCAAGCGGTGAGTACACAGCAGAGGGGAGAGGGGGCTGGAGGAGGGCTGGGACAGGAGCGCCGGTACCCGGGGCTGCCCCGTCTCCAGGGCCCAGCGCCCGGCAGGAGGGCCTTGCTCAGGTGCGGTGCTCGCGGGGGCAGCGGTGCAGCCTTGCCAGCTGCTGGGGGCCCTTTCCTTCCTGCCACCACATCCCTGCCGCTCCTGCCCCTCACTGTCTGTCTCCATTCCGGCCCCACTGAGCCCCTTCCGTGTGTCCTCCTGTAGACCATGGCTTTACCGTCACTGTTCTTCGTGCTGGTGCAAAGACTGATCCAGTTCCCCCAACCAGCTGGGGATGGGCTGGATGAGGCCACGCACCAGAGAATGCGGGAGCGTCAGGAGCTGCTGGACCGTGAGATGGCCCGGCTGCTGCAGGAGCTGGAGCAGCAGGACGAGGGCTGGGGAGCCATGCTCTTTGGTGCCCTGCAGCAGTGGCCATTCTGGGTTCTTGCTGGCATCCTGCTCCTCTTGGGCCTGTGGCTGGGCTGCAGGAGAAGGAGCTGTGAGGCCAGCAGCAGCAGCAAGGACCAGAGCTCCTGCAAGACCTTGGCAGATGAGACAGTAACGGAACAGGAAGAAGACACTGCTGATCCAGAGGAAGGTGGAGAAGATAGTGATATGGCTCTGGAGGCAGACGACAGCGGCACTGAAAATGACAGAGAAGGCAGACCTGTGGCTGCAGGTGATGGAGACAAGGATGATGCCATTTGTTACAGTGAGCTCATGGGCGTTCTGTTTCCCCTTCCCCGGGACCCTGTGACTCTGATCAAGATAATCCGGGATCCCTCCTTTCTGCCCCAACGGGGTTGGCAGAGAGCCAGGGAAGCCCACCCTGTCCAAAGTCTATATAGACCCCTGACATTTCCTGTTCGTCCTCTTTGAAGGCAATTATGATGTGAAGGTGAAGGAAGACGACGATGTCAACAGTGGCAATTATGATGCGAAGGAAGACAGCCATGTCAACGATGGCAATGGCTATGAGTTAAAGAAAGAAGGACAGAGTGATGGGGATGTGCCAGGAGACACTACCACTGAAGGAGATGAAGAAGAACCTGGCAGTGTTGCTGGAAATGAACTCGACGAGGCAATGAAGAAAACAAGGATGTTCAGGTGGATCAAGAAAGGATTCTGGAAAGGAAAAGGGAGAAGGAAATCAAGAAAAAAACCAATAGTGCAACTATAAAGGCAGGCAACAACACTGATGTAAATGAAGGTGAAGACAATGTAGCCGGAACGGAAGAATACATGAATGTGAAGGCGCAGGAAAGCAGAGGTGCCAATGACCAGAGAAGCAAAGAGTGGACTGGGCAGGAAGATAGCAATGAATGTGGGAATGAAATTGCCCATAGTGGTTTTCCTGCACCTGAGGAAGCAAATATGGAAGTTATAGAAGATGGCAGTGATAGAAACAAGGATGAAGAACAGGCTGATGTGATGTGGAGGGAAACAAGAATAAGGATAGACAAGAAGAAGAACAAGGTAATGTGTCTGCCAGTGAAAAAGGTGGCAGTGATGGTGGCAGGGAAGAAAGTGCCAGCGGTGGAAGTGAAGACAGAGAAGACACCCAAGATGCTGGGAATGAGCAGGACATCCTTTTAGTGGATGGTATAGAGTGGCCTGTGGAGGACCTGGAGAGAGGCTGCTCAGTGACAGCTGAGCTGATGGAGAGCTTCACGCGTGTCTTTGTGGACAGCGTGAGCAATAGCTTCGATCCGGTGCCTCAAGAAGCCATCGGGGTGGGCAGCGCCTTTGAGGGCTGGAGTCCCCATGAGTGGGATGGAGTGTACCGTGTGCTGGTCCCACTGAATCCCCCGCCAGGGCACGCCTTCCACCTAGAGCCAAACAGTGCAGGGCAGACGGCAGCAAGTGTCGGAATCTGTGGGTATTGGTTATTCCGAGATTGTAGAAAGTCTCTGTCTTTCTGCCCCGTTGCCAAAGAAGAAGCCATAATTCGTCTGTGCTGTTTTCAAGGTGAGCAGTCAGCCCGCCAAGGCCAACATCCTCGCAAGCACAGCGTGGCCTGAGACATTCGCTGTGGCAGAGGCAAAATTCTTCCAGCACATTGCCAGGCAGATACCGTGTAAAGGGTTGCACCTGAAATACCTGCAGCTCTTCACCTGCATGCTGAGCGGCACAGGTTTTTCCACCTCTACCTGGAAGACTCTGGTCATGCATGTGTTAAACATCATACCGCGGGTCTACTGGCACAGGAAGGAATTTCCACTGCGGCTGTGGGACATCATGGCGTTCCTGCAGTTCTGCCTGAAATGGAAACGCCTGGACCATTTTGTTCTAGGCAACGAGAAACTTCCTGCAGAGATCAGCGTGCCTCCAGCAATGCGAAAGGTTGAGCCGCTCAACCTCTCTGAATACCTGGCCCGAGATCCGGATGCCCACAGGAAGGCGATGGAGGCTCATGATCAGCTGCACTTTCGCCTCTGGATGCTGCTCTCCAACCAACACTAAGAGGAGTTCCCTGCACAAAGCTGTGATGGAGAAGTTCACAGCCGATTGCAGCGACGTGGACTCTTTGTGATTGTTGCAGTTGTCCCTGACAATCCCAAAGCTGCTTTCCTGCTCCTGCGGAAGGAAGATGCTGCAGCACATGGATTCCTTGTGCAGACACTTCTCTGAGCGGCCTTGCCCTTCACCTTCCATTTACAACAGTGCTGTTGCCTAAGTCTAGGAGGCAGAAACTGGCTCCACCTGCACATCCTCACAGAAGAATAACAGTGAAGCTGATGGAGGTTGCTTGGAATACCTCGAAGACAGCAACCTAGCCTATTAGGGACTTCATGTAGTTATTTAGTCGTAGTTTTAATTAGACTTGATTCTTAGGATTCATTCCAGAGGCCCTTTAGCGTTGGCAGTATACAACTATTTGGCAAAGTTACCCTTAGTGTAGAGAAATAGAGTTTAGACTAGATTAGTTTAAACCCTTAGTTTAGAGAATTACCCTTAGTTTAGAGAATTCCCCTAGTTGCTTGTCTGCTTTTAAATAATACTGGAATATCTATGTTTGAGAAACTAATAAAAGAAGATAAGTTTCTCAAATTGCCTGAAATATGTCATTCTTTGTACATAACCCTCTGTATCATAGAGAACGTCCTTCCTATACCTCTATCTGAAATAAAGACTCTTTGCAAACAGAGATGTTGGATATATTAAGTATGCTGTCTCTTGAGCATTTCCATAGAAATGCTCGAAGTTTGAACTGAAAATGCCCTGAAGTGCCTGAAATTTTGCAGCAGAGTACTCCTCAACTTTTTTAGCAATCTTTGGAAAGATTGCTAAAAAGTTTTCTTTATGCTGTCACTTTTACACGCTCCTAGGGAACAATTCAGTCCTAAAAGACTGAGCTACCCTTCCGTAATAGCTGCCCTTCAGCAATATCTACATATATATGTGTGAAGAAATAATAAAAGGAGAAAAATTTCTCAAATTGCCTGAAATCTGTCCTTCTTTTTATTTAACCCACCATTTCTTTAAAAATATCCATCCAGTGCAACTACCAGAAAAAAATGCCAAAGTGACTCAAACGGTGATTGTGTCCAGCAGTCACTTCTCAGTATTCCGCTTCCATAGCGCTTTGAAGCAGGGCTATTAATTTTGCCTCTTGAATTCAACCAGAAGTCATGACAGTGAAAACAGCTAAAATATTAATGAAATATTTTAGCTCCCACTGTCATTAGAAAAGTTCCCCTTCCTTCAGGGCATGGAAAAAAAAACGGCTGTGGCCCATGTAAGAGAGAGAAGCCTGCTGTGGGGACAGGAACAGGCAGCTCCCTTTAGGGAGAGCAAGTAGGAACCTCCCAAAGGAGGATCCCTGCCAGCAGCAGAACTTGCTGCTGCACTGAGGGAGAAGTGTGCTCACAGAGGTCCCCCTGCCTTTTGCCTTCTTTGCTGGGCAGGCACTGCCCCCACCACAGCCCCATGGCTTCCTGCTGCACAATCCCCCCAGCGCTAGATTTGCCAGGGCCAGAATTATTGCAGGTGCTTAAAATGTGGGCCTGGCCCTGAGTTTTGGTGCAATCGCAAGCGTGCTGCGTGTGTGAGGGGCATGCTGAGGGAGTGGGGGAGGCTGGAACATACAGTGTTGCCATTGAAACCCTAGGGTGTAACTCAGCTGCTGATTTTTACTGGTATGCAGTAACACTAGGAGGGAAACTGAAAGCAATGTTCAGTAAGAGTAAGCAAAGGCAAATAATCGGGATGTTTTTCTGTGGCTGAGCTGTTCTTCCAGGCCTTGAAAACAGGAGGCAGCACTGATGAAGTAACTGAGCAAGTCTGCTCGGCCTTAACTGACCCCAATCAGCTCTCTGTTCGCATGGCCCACACGAACCCACGTTCAACTGACTCCCAGCCCGCTCTCACCGACCTGCAGCTGAGCCTTTCCCGGGGCGCCTTTCAGTGAGCAGAATTCAACCATTTTTATGGATTTAGCAAAGGCTGAATGGAGCAGGGCCCTGGTGTCAGATGAGCATTTGGAGAAAGCAGCTTTGAGTCAAATGCATCACAGCCAGAGAATGTCAGCACATGCCGGCAGTGTCAGAAGAGCTCTTGAGTCAGGTCAGGGCTTCTGTAGGCAACTGTCCTTTGGATTTACTGAAGAAAATCACTTACAGGTTGGACACTGAAATCCATGAAATCTATAGGTAATAGTCAAATCACAATAAAATTCATTTGGCAAAATAGTAATAGATATGGATAGTAAAAACAAGCCATTCTTTTCAATTTTTGACATCACTCTCTTCAGCCAAGGCCATGCTGTTCTTCATCTTTTCAATGGTTAAGGAATCTAATTTGCAACTAACAATCGTTACAAAGTAACCACAAATTCATGAGAAACATAAATAGAAAACAATTATTTATATTTTCCTAGAAGGAAAAATTCACAATGAATATGACAAAAGAAAGCAAGTAAGGAGCTGGTTTTAAATTGTTTGTGATTACAATGAAAGAAAACCCTCCTTAATTGGGCTGTTATCTGTGCCTTCAACACAGTGGTGTCTGTTATCATTCTTTAAAGTAAAATCTGGTAGCCTTTCCTTTACAAACCTGTTTTTCAGGTACATGCAACTCTGCTCTTAAACAGGATGAGAGCCCACAGTAGATCTGATTTATTTTCATTTGGCTAAAATACATTCCCTGATTTTTTTTTTTTTCATCTTATCTCAAGGACAGTGGCTCTGGTCATAGAGATCTGGGCTATAAGATGTAGCAAAGTTATCTGTCTTGCCTCAGAGCGCCGTGTCCATCTCCAGAGAATGGCCTGTTGTCAGAATCCCTTCTGAAGATGCAGTTAGTTGAAAATTGCAGGTGCAGGTGCTTGCAACTACTCCAACTCTTTGTGCATCCTTCTGAGAGAAACAAAGTCTGAAACGTAGGAGTGGCAGTATTTTGAAGGCAAGTGCAATATAATGAGGGTAATTTGTCTGGAAAGGTAGAGATAGCAGTACCTATAATTTCACAAAACATACTTTGAGAAAGGAAGAGCTGCATGCCTTAAGGTGCTAAATATGATCAGGATGTTCCATTCTGAACACCTGGACATGCTTGCAAAATGCAGGGCATGTCTCCATCCAGGCTGGAAAGAAGGAGCCCACTGCTACAGGGTGGAGTGGGTTCCTTTGTGCAAGTCAGCACAAATCCCAAACCCCTGAGGTGGTTTTGAAGGTACGCAGCTTCTAGACACAAGCTATTGCCAGACTGTTTTTTAGTGTTGCCTCTTCCTCAGAGTGTGGATTAATCTCCACACTTCATTCCCCATGTCTGTTTCTTTCGTAAGACTCATGCCTTTCTGACTGCAGGTCATGGGCTTCTGCAGCTGAAGGTAGCTGGGAGGTTGCTGAGCTGAGCTGAGCTGAGCTGAGCTGAGCTGAGCTGAGGTAGTAGGCTAAGCAGAGCGGTAAAAGTGATTCACAGTGAGTTGACCTCAGACCCTTCAAATAGTGCAGTCCACAAAGATTTTGCCAGTATTCCACTGGAAGCTTACCATGGATAGCTTTTTCAGTGTTTGACTGGTTGGTGCATTGGCAGGGACAAGAGACTGAGAAATGTTTGACCAGGGCATGAATGAAATTACTTTTTTCTTTAGCTGGTCCTAAGCATCTCAACCTGAAGTTCTAAGGAGAGAGACTAGGAGTAGCAGAGCTCATTTAAAGCTGCCTTTTTGCCAGAATCAGTAAATTCATAGCTCTTTATCACTCTGGGTCTAATAACATGGGTTTTCAGAATAGCTTTAGCTGTAGGTGAGTATAAACCACCTCCCTTAGAGTAGGCCAGAGGTTTTCTCTTGTCTGCTTGATGCTTAAGTGACTGGAGGTCAGAAGAAATTTTCCCTCCTATTCTTCATCTTATTTACTCATGTGCCTCAGGTGAGCACTGTGATGAGACTGGAAGCTTGTCATGAGAAGAGATTTAAAAGGAGCGGGGTGATATGGGTTGCTGAAACACAGTAGCCCATGAAATTCATGGCTCTCTCCTGTATCTTCCTGGTGATGCCTGTGAATGACTGACCAGCAGGTGCTGTGATCCTGTCTTCCTCTGCTCCCCTCCCTGCTAGGTAACACTTGGCATGTGAAGCTCTTCAATAGTGACCTCATTTAGATGGCAGAATTTAGAAGGCATTGTTTGTTATTATATAGGATGGTTCAGAAAACTGTGTTTTATGAGTGCAGGCAATTCTTGTGTCATGGATGGAGAAGAGAAAGACATTCTGTGTTCCATCAGCCCTTTTTGGATGATAAAGAGATCATCCAAAAAGAATTTGAGAAGCCCAAGGGAGCAAAAACCTCCTGCTGTGCTGTGATCGGCATCAGAGAAACTCTTCCCAATAAACAGCTCTATCATATGCAGTAGCAAGGATGTCCAATGAGAAAAAAGCAAGAGAGGAGGTTTGTACCGAGGATAGCATCCAAATGCAGACATGTTTACATCCTGTACAAAAAAGTGTTTCTCTCAGAATGGCTGTCATGCTAGGGTAGTGTTATGGTCACTCTAAGCATGAGTATCTCAAAGCCAGGGGCCTTACTAGACAGGAAAGCTGGACTGGACAAACGCAGATCAAACCAATATGGTTAATCAAACGTTCTCCGTTTATTAGTTAGAAGATGGCAGTTTATATACACTTCAATATAGTTTACAGTTTACAAAGGCACTCCCACTGGCAAGCGAACATTGTTTGTCTTTGTCTTAAGGTGGACTAAACTTCACACTACAAACCTACACTACTTCACACCCAGAAAGCCCAGTGCTTCACATCACTCCTTAATACAATTTCTAACTGCGCCACAAGCTCTTAATTTCTAATTCCGTCACAGGTTAGAAGGCCTTAAAAAGTCCAGATCAGAGGCATAGACTGGAGTAGCTCAAATCTCATTCCAGAGATAAATCATGCCCTCACTCTCTCAGAAATGCTGCAACAGTATCTAAACCTAACCACTGATTGGTTTGACCTCAACTTCTTGAGAAAATTCACCTCCCTGTCAAACTACAACAGGCAGCCTGTTGCAGTAAGTGTCAGGAGGGACACACCTTTATCTTTTGTTCGGGGGGAGCACATTAGAGTGGAATGAGCTATGCTTCAGAAGTTCTGTGCTTGGAGGATTTTCTTTTTCCATTTTAAAACATGTATTTAATGATTATAGTGGCTTGCCCAATATTAGGCCAGACTATTGATCAGCCATATCTGGTGTAAGAAGTTGTTTGTGAGGGCCTAAAGATTTTTATGCTGCTTTGCAAACCAAAAGTTGGTCCCGTGTGGTCCTTGTCAGTCAATAAAGAGATCTTTGGAAGTGTCCCTAATTCAGAAAATAAATCCTAAGACATCTTTTCTTTTTTCACAAAAGATCTGTGAGGCAGGACAGTGCTGGTGTAAAGTAAGTGTAGGCCTTAAGAGTGGATGACATTACAACTTCCCGTGCATCATTCGAGCAGTGTGGATTTATTTCTCACTAAATCAGTAAATAAATATTAGCTGATATGACACGTTGCCCCCAAAGTAATTGTCACAAATGTGTGTGCTTGAGATCACCCAAGAAAAGAAAGAGCTGATCCCAGGTGGTATGTCAAGGCCAAGGCCGAACAAGTATTTCCCAGATCTCACTGCAGCCTAGAAAGAAGCAAGGGAGAGGAGATGCAGCGCCACAGTAATAAATATCAATATCGATAGCAAAAAGTTCTGCCTTGAATAATAAATAAAAGCTCACACACGTATAGTGAAAACATCCATGGGTCCTGTCACCCAAATCTGTATTTGACAAGGGTTGTGTGCAGGGTGCTTGTGCCTGCTTTGCCAAGGGAAGCTCTGGGGTTCCCAGGTTGCCGAGTGATGGCTCTGCACTCGGTGTCTGTTGGGGCTCTGGGTGCCCGGGGCCATGATGAGTTCCGTGCCCGGGCCATGATGAGTTCCATGACCGGGCTGGGACGGCGGGCGGGGCTGGCCTGTGATGCGCTCTGGGCTCTGTGACAGCACAGGGGCCGTGTCACAATGGGGGCAACTATAGAAGGCCCCAAGCCGGTGCCGCTGCCCCAGTAGAGCCTCGGCAAGCGGTGAGTACACAGCAGAGGGGAGAGGGGGCTGGAGGAGGGCTGGGACAGGAGCGCCGGTACCCGGGGCTGCCCCGTCTCCAGGGCCCAGCGCCCGGCAGGAGGGCCTTGCTCAGGGCGCGGTGCCCGCGGGGGCAGCGGTGCAGCCTTGCCAGCTGCTGGGGGCCCTTTCCTTCCTGCCACCACATCCCTGCCGCTCCTGCCCCTCACTGTCTGTCTCCATTCCGGCCCCACTGAGCCCCTTCCGTGTGTCCTCCTGTAGACCATGGCTTTACCGTCACTGTTCTTCGTGCTGGTGCAAAGACTGATCCAGTTCCCCCAGCCAGCTGGGGATGGGCTGGATGAGGCCACGCACCAGAGAATGCGGGAGCGTCAGGAGCTGCTGGACCGTGAGATGGCCCGGCTGCTGCAGGAGCTGGAGCAGCAGGACGACGGCTGGGGAGCCATGCTCTTTGGTGCCCTGCAGCAGTGGCCATTCTGGGTTCTTGCTGGCATCCTGCTCCTCTTGGGCCTGTGGCTGGGCTGCAGGAGAAGGAGCTGTGAGGCCAGCAGCAGCAGCAAGGACCAGAGCTCCTGCAAGACCTTGGCAGATGAGACAGTAACGGAACAGGAAGAAGACACTGCTGATCCAGAGGAAGGTGGAGAAGATAGTGATATGGCTCTGGAGGCAGACGACAGCGGCACTGAAAATGACAGAGAAGGCAGACCTGTGGCTGCAGGTGATGGAGACAAGGATGATGCCATTTGTTACAGTGAGCTCATGGGCGTTCTGTTTCCCCTTCCCCGGGACCCTGTGACTCTGATCAAGATAATCCGGGATCCCTCCTTTCTGCCCCAACGGGGTTGGCAGAGAGCCAGGGAAGCCCACCCTGTCCAAAGTCTATATAGACCCCTGACATTTCCTGTTCGTCCTCTTTGAAGGCAATTATGATGTGAAGGTGAAGGAAGACGGCGATGTCAACAGTGGCAATTATGATGCGAAGGAAGACAGCCATGTCAACGATGGCAATGGCTATGAGTTAAAGAAAGAAGGACAGAGTGATGGGGATGTGCCAGGAGACACTACCACTGAAGGAGATGAAGAAGAACCTGGCAGTGTTGCTGGAAATGAACTCGACGAGGCAATGAAGAAAACAAGGATGTTCAGGTGGATCAAGAAAGGATTCTGGAAAGGAAAAGGGAGAAGGAAATCAAGAAAAAAACCAATAGTGCAACTATAAAGGCAGGCAACAGCACTGATGTAAATGAAGGTGAAGACAATGTAGCCGGAACGGAAGAATACATGAATGTGAAGGCGCAGGAAAGCAGAGGTGCCAATGACCAGAGAAGCAAAGAGTGGACTGGGCAGGAAGATAGCAATGAATGTGGGAATGAAATTGCCCATAGTGGTTTTCCTGCACCTGAGGAAGCAAATATGGAAGTTATAGAAGATGGCAGTGATAGAAACAAGGATGAAGAACAGGCTGATGTGATGTGGAGGGAAACAAGAATAAGGATAGACAAGAAGAAGAACAAGGTAATGTGTCTGCCAGTGAAAAAGGTGGCAGTGATGGTGGCAGGGAAGAAAGTGCCAGCGGTGGAAGTGAAGACAGAGAAGACACCCAAGATGCTGGGAATGAGCAGGACATCCTTTTAGTGGATGGTATAGAGTGGCCTGTGGAGGACCTGGAGAGAGGCTGCTCAGTGACAGCTGAGCTGATGGAGAGCTTCACGCGTGTCTTTGTGGACAGCGTGAGCAATAGCTTCGATCCGGTGCCTCAAGAAGCCATCGGGGTGGGCAGCGCCTTTTAGGGCTGGAGTCCCCATGAGTGGGATGGAGTGTACCGTGTGCTGGTCCCACTGAATCCCCCGCCAGGGCACGCCTTCCACCTAGAGCCAAACAGTGCAGGGCAGACGGCAGCAAGTGTCGGAATCTGTGGGTATTGGTTATTCCGAGATTGTAGAAAGTCTCTGTCTTTCTGCCCCGTTGCCAAAGAAGAAGCCATAATTCGTCTGTGCTGTTTTCAAGGTGAGCAGTCAGCCCGCCAAGGCCAACATCCTCGCAAGCACAGCGTGGCCTGAGACATTCGCTGTGGCAGAGGCAAAATTCTTCCAGCACATTGCCAGGCAGATACCGTGTAAAGGGTTGCACCTGAAATACCTGCAGCTCTTCACCTGCATGCTGAGCGGCACAGGTTTTTCCACCTCTACCTGGAAGACTCTGGTCATGCATGTGTTAAACATCATACCGCGGGTCTACTGGCACAGGAAGGAATTTCCACTGCGGCTGTGGGACATCATGGCGTTCCTGCAGTTCTGCCTGAAATGGAAACGCCTGGACCATTTTGTTCTAGGCAACGAGAAGCTTCCTGCAGAGATCAGCGTGCCTCCAGCAATGCGAAAGGTTGAGCCGCTCAACCTCTCTGAATACCTGGCCCGAGATCCGGATGCCCACAGGAAGGCGATGGAGGCTCATGATCAGCTGCACTTTCGCCTCTGGATGCTGCTCTCCAACCAGCACTAAGAGGAGTTCCCTGCACAAAGCTGTGATGGAGAAGTTCACAGCCGATTGCAGCGACGTGGACTCTTTGTGATTGTTGCAGTTGTCCCTGACAATCCCGAAGCTGCTTTCCTGCTCCTGCGGAAGGAAGATGCTGCAGCACATGGATTCCTTGTGCAGACACTTCTCTGAACGGCCTTGCCCTTCACCTTCCATTTACAACAGTGCTGTTGCCTAAGTCTAGGAGGCAGAAACTGGCTCCACCTGCACATCCTCACAGAAGAATAACAGTGAAGCTGATGGAGGTTGCTTGGAATACCTCGAAGACAGCAACCTAGCCTATTAGGGACTTCATGTAGTTATTTAGTCGTAGTTTTAATTAGACTTGATTCTTAGGATTCATTCCAGAGGCCCTTTAGCGTTGGCAGTATACAACTATTTGGCAAAGTTACCCTTAGTGTAGAGAAATAGAGTTTAGACTAGATTAGTTTAAACCCTTAGTTTAGAGAATTACCCTTAGTTTAGAGAATTCCCCTAGTTGCTTGTCTGCTTTTAAATAATATTGGAATATCTATGTTTGAGAAACTAATAAAAGAAGATAAGTTTCTCAAATTGCCTGAAATATGTCATTCTTTGTACATAACCCTCTGTATCATAGAGAACGTCCTTCCTATACCTCTATCTGAAATAAAGACTCTTTGCAAACAGAGATGTTGGATATATTAAGTATGCTGTCTCTTGAGCATTTCCATAGAAATGCTCGAAGTTTGAACTGAAAATGCCCTGAAGTGCCTGAAATTTTGCAGCAGAGTACTCCTCAACTTTTTTAGCAATCTTTGGAAAGATTGCTAAAAAGTTTTCTTTATGCTGTCACTTTTACACGCTCCTAGGGAACAATTCAGTCCTAAAAGACTGAGCTACCCTTCCGTAATAGCTGCCCTTCAGCAATATCTACATATATATGTGTGAAGAAATAATAAAAGGAGAAAAATTTCTCAAATTGCCCGAAATCTGTCCTTCTTTTTATTTAACCCACCATTTCTTTAAAAATATCCATCCAGTGCAACTACCAGAAAAAAATGCCAAAGTGACTCAAACGGTGATTGTGTCCAGCAGTCACTTCTCAGTATTCCGCTTCCATAGCGCTTTGAAGCAGGGCTATTAATTTTGCCTCTTGAATTCAACCAGAAGTCATGACAGTGAAAACAGCTAAAATATTAATGAAATATTTTA
This sequence comes from Taeniopygia guttata, assembly GCF_048771995.1. NCBI lineage: Eukaryota > Metazoa > Chordata > Aves > Passeriformes > Estrildidae > Taeniopygia > Taeniopygia guttata. Next base: position 63,596,231 of record NC_133063.1, on the reverse strand, counting down.
GCTCCCACTGTCATTAGAAAAGTTCCCCTTCCTTCAGGGCATGGAAAAAAAACGGCTGTGGCCCATGTAAGAGAGAGAAGCCTGCTGTGGGGACAGGAACAGGCAGCTCCCTTTAGGGAGAGCAAGTAGGAACCTCCCAAAGGAGGATCCCTGCCAGCAGCAGAACTTGCTGCTGCACTGAGGGAGAAGTGTGCTCACAGAGGTCCCCCTGCCTTTTGCCTTCTTTGCTGGGCAGGCACTGCCCCCACCACAGCCCCATGGCTTCCTGCTGCACAATCCCCCCAGCGCTAGATTTGCCAGGGCCAGAATTATTGCAGGTGCTTAAAATGTGGGCCTGGCCCTGAGTTTTGGTGCAATCGCAAGCGTGCTGCGTGTGTGAGGGGCATGCTGAGGGAGTGGGGGAGGCTGGAACATACAGTGTTGCCATTGAAACCCTAGGGTGTAACTCAGCTGCTGATTTTTACTGGTATGCAGTAACACTAGGAGGGAAACTGAAAGCAATGTTCAGTATGAGTAAGCAAAGGCAAATAATCGGGATGTTTTTCTGTGGCTGAGCTGTTCTTCCAGGCCTTGAAAACAGGAGGCAGCACTGATGAAGTAACTGAGCAAGTCTGCTCGGCCTTAACTGACCCCAATCAGCTCTCTGTTCGCATGGCCCACACGAACCCACGTTCAACTGACTCCCAGCCCGCTCTCACCGACCTGCAGCTGAGCCTTTCCCGGGGCGCCTTTCAGTGAGCAGAATTCAACCATTTTTATGGATTTAGCAAAGGCTGAATGGAGCAGGGCCCTGGTGTCAGATGAGCATTTGGAGAAAGCAGCTTTGAGTCAAATGCATCACAGCCAGAGAATGTCAGCACATGCCGGCAGTGTCAGAAGAGCTCTTGAGTCAGGTCAGGGCTTCTGTAGGCAACTGTCCTTTGGATTTACTGAAGAAAATCACTTACAGGTTGGACACTGAAATCCATGAAATCTATAGGTAATAGTCAAATCACAATAAAATTCATTTGGCAAAATAGTAATAGATATGGATAGTAAAAACAAGCCATTCTTTTCAATTTTTGACATCACTCTCTTCAGCCAAGGCCATGCTGTTCTTCATCTTTTCAATGGTTAAGGAATCTAATTTGCAACTAACAATCGTTACAAAGTAACCACAAATTCATGAGAAACATAAATAGAAAACAATTATTTATATTTTCCTAGAAGGAAAAATTCACAATGAATATGACAAAAGAAAGCAAGTAAGGAGCTGGTTTTAAATTGTTTGTGATTACAATGAAAGAAAACCCTCCTTAATTGGGCTGTTATCTGTGCCTTCAACACAGTGGTGTCTGTTATCATTCTTTAAAGTAAAATCTGGTAGCCTTTCCTTTACAAACCTGTTTTTCAGGTACATGCAACTCTGCTCTTAAACAGGATGAGAGCCCACAGTAGATCTGATTTATTTTCATTTGGCTAAAATACATTCCCTGATTTTTTTTTTTTTCATCTTATCTCAAGGACAGTGGCTCTGGTCATAGAGATCTGGGCTATAAGATGTAGCAAAGTTATCTGTCTTGCCTCAGAGCGCCGTGTCCATCTCCAGAGAATGGCCTGTTGTCAGAATCCCTTCTGAAGATGCAGTTAGTTGAAAATTGTGGTGCAGGTGCTTGCAACTACTCCAACTCTTTGTGCATCCTTCTGAGAGAAACAAAGTCTGAAACGTAGGAGTGGCAGTATTTTGAAGGCAAGTGCAATATAATGAGGGTAATTTGTCTGGAAAGGTAGAGATAGCAGTACCTATAATTTCACAAAACATACTTTGAGAAAGGAAGAGCTGCATGCCTTAAGGTGCTAAATATGATCAGGATGTTCCATTCTGAACACCTGGACATGCTTGCAAAATGCAGGGCATGTCTCCATCCAGGCTGGAAAGAAGGAGCCCACTGCTACAGGGTGGAGTGGGTTCCTTTGTGCAAGTCAGCACAAATCCCAAACCCCTGAGGTGGTTTTGAAGGTACGCAGCTTCTAGACACAAGCTATTGCCAGACTGTTTTTTAGTGTTGCCTCTTCCTCAGAGTGTGGATTAATCTCCACACTTCATTCCCCATGTCTGTTTCTTTCGTAAGACTCATGCCTTTCTGACTGCAGGTCATGGGCTTCTGCAGCTGAAGGTAGCTGGGAGGTTGCTGAGCTGAGCTGAGCTGAGCTGAGCTGAGCTGAGCTGAGCTGAGCTGAGGTAGTAGGCTAAGCAGAGCGGTAAAAGTGATTCACAGTGAGTTGACCTCAGACCCTTCAAATAGTGCAGTCCACAAAGATTTTGCCAGTATTCCACTGGAAGCTTACCATGGATAGCTTTTTCAGTGTTTGACTGGTTGGTGCATTGGCAGGGACAAGAGACTGAGAAATGTTTGACCAGGGCATGAATGAAATTACTTTTTTCTTTAGCTGGTCCTAAGCATCTCAACCTGAAGTTCTAAGGAGAGAGACTAGGAGTAGCAGAGCTCATTTAAAGCTGCCTTTTTGCCAGAATCAGTAAATTCATAGCTCTTTATCACTCTGGGTCTAATAACATGGGTTTTCAGAATAGCTTTAGCTGTAGGTGAGTATAAACCACCTCCCTTAGAGTAGGCCAGAGGTTTTCTCTTGTCTGCTTGATGCTTAAGTGACTGGAGGTCAGAAGAAATTTTCCCTCCTATTCTTCATCTTATTTACTCATGTGCCTCAGGCGAGCACTGTGATGAGACTGGAAGCTTGTCATGAGAAGAGATTTAAAAGGAGCGGGGTGATATGGGTTGCTGAAACACAGTAGCCCATGAAATTCATGGCTCTCTCCTGTATCTTCCTGGTGATGCCTGTGAATGACTGACCAGCAGGTGCTGTGATCCTGTCTTCCTCTGCTCCCCTCCCTGCTAGGTAACACTTGGCATGTGAAGCTCTTCAATAGTGACCTCATTTAGATGGCAGAATTTAGAAGGCATTGTTTGTTATTGTATAGGATGGTTCAGAAAACTGTGTTTTATGAGTGCAGGCAATTCTTGTGTCATGGATGGAGAAGAGAAAGACATTCTGTGTTCCATCAGCCCTCAACTGATAAAGAGATCATCCAAAAAGAATTTGAGAAGCCCAAGGGAGCAAAAACCTCCTGCTGTGCTGTGATCGGCATCAGAGAAACTCTTCCCAATAAACAGCTCTATCATATGCAGTAGCAAGGATGTCCAATGAGAAAAAAGCAAGAGAGGAGGTTTGTACCGAGGATAGCATCCAAATGCAGACATGTTTACATCCTGTACAAAAAAGTGTTTCTCTCAGAATGGCTGTCATGCTAGGGTAGTGTTATGGTCACTCTAAGCAGGAGTATCTCAAAGCCAGGGGCCTTACTAGACAGGAAAGCTGGACTGGACAAACGCAGATCAAACCAATATGGTTAATCAAACGTTCTCCGTTTATTAGTTAGAAGATGGCAGTTTATATACACTTCAATATAGTTTACAGTTTACAAAGGCACTCCCACTGGCAAGCGAACATTGTTTGTCTTTGTCTTAAGGTGGACTAAACTTCACACTACAAACCTACACTACTTCACACCCAGAAAGCCCAGTGCTTCACATCACTCCTTAATACAATTTCTAACTGCGCCACAAGCTCTTAATTTCTAATTCCGTCACAGGTTAGAAGGCCTTAAAAAGTCCAGATCAGAGGCATAGACTGGAGTAGCTCAAATCTCATTCCAGAGATAAATCATGCCCTCACTCTCTCAGAAATGCTGCAACAGTATCTAAACCTAACCACTGATTGGTTTGACCTCAACTTCTTGAGAAAATTCACCTCCCTGTCAAACTACAACAGGCAGCCTGTTGCAGTAAGTGTCAGGAGGGACACACCTTTATCTTTTGTTCGGGGGGAGCACATTAGAGTGGAATGAGCTATGCTTCAGAAGTTCTGTGCTTGGAGGATTTTCTTTTTCCATTTTAAAACATGTATTTAATGATTATAGTGGCTTGCCCAATATTAGGCCAGACTATTGATCAGCCATATCTGGTGTAAGAAGTTGTTTGTGAGGGCCTAAAGATTTTTATGCTGCTTTGCAAACCAAAAGTTGGTCCCGTGTGGTCCTTGTCAGTCAATAAAGAGATCTTTGGAAGTGTCCCTAATTCAGAAAATAAATCCTAAGACATCTTTTCTTTTTTCACAAAAGATCTGTGAGGCAGGACAGTGCTGGTGTAAAGTAAGTGTAGGCCTTAAGAGTGGATGACATTACAACTTCCCGTGCATCATTCGAGCAGTGTGGATTTATTTCTCACTAAATCAGTAAATAAATATTAGCTGATATGACACGTTGCCCCCAAAGTAATTGTCACAAATGTGTGTGCTTGAGATCACCCAAGAAAAGAAAGAGCTGATCCCAGGTGGTATGTCAAGGCCAAGGCCGAACAAGTATTTCCCAGATCTCACTGCAGCCTAGAAAGAAGCAAGGGAGAGGAGATGCAGCGCCACAGTAATAAATATCAATATCGATAGCAAAAAGTTCTGCCTTGAATAATAAATAAAAGCTCACACACGTATAGTGAAAACATCCATGGGTCCTGTCACCCAAATCTGTATTTGACAAGGGTTGTGTGCAGGGTGCTTGTGCCTGCTTTGCCAAGGGAAGCTCTGGGGTTCCCAGGTTGCCGAGTGATGGCTCTGCACTCGGTGTCTGTTGGGGCTCTGGGTGCCCGGGGCCATGATGAGTTCCGTGCCCGGGCCATGATGAGTTCCATGACCGGGCTGGGACGGCGGGCGGGGCTGGCCTGTGATGCGCTCTGGGCTCTGTGACAGCACAGGGGCCGTGTCACAATGGGGGCAACTATAGAAGGCCCCAAGCCGGTGCCGCTGCCCCAGTAGAGCCTCGGCAAGCGGTGAGTACACAGCAGAGGGGAGAGGGGGCTGGAGGAGGGCTGGGACAGGAGCGCCGGTACCCGGGGCTGCCCCGTCTCCAGGGCCCAGCGCCCGGCAGGAGGGCCTTGCTCAGGGCGCGGTGCCCGCGGGGGCAGCGGTGCAGCCTTGCCAGCTGCTGGGGGCCCTTTCCTTCCTGCCACCACATCCCTGCCGCTCCTGCCCCTCACTGTCTGTCTCCATTCCGGCCCCACTGAGCCCCTTCCGTGTGTCCTCCTGTAGACCATGGCTTTACCGTCACTGTTCTTCGTGCTGGTGCAAAGACTGATCCAGTTCCCCCAGCCAGCTGGGGATGGGCTGGATGAGGCCACGCACCAGAGAATGCGGGAGCGTCAGGAGCTGCTGGACCGTGAGATGGCCCGGCTGCTGCAGGAGCTGGAGCAGCAGGACGAGGGCTGGGGAGCCATGCTCTTTGGTGCCCTGCAGCAGTGGCCATTCTGGGTTCTTGCTGGCATCCTGCTCCTCTTGGGCCTGTGGCTGGGCTGCAGGAGAAGGAGCTGTGAGGCCAGCAGCAGCAGCAAGGACCAGAGCTCCTGCAAGACCTTGGCAGATGAGACAGTAACGGAACAGGAAGAAGACACTGCTGATCCAGAGGAAGGTGGAGAAGATAGTGATATGGCTCTGGAGGCAGACGACAGCGGCACTGAAAATGACAGAGAAGGCAGACCTGTGGCTGCAGGTGATGGAGACAAGGATGATGCCATTTGTTACAGTGAGCTCATGGGCATTCTGTTTCCCCTTCCCCGGGACCCTGTGACTCTGATCAAGATAATCCGGGATCCCTCCTTTCTGCCCCAACGGGGTTGGCAGAGAGCCAGGGAAGCCCACCCTGTCCAAAGTCTATATAGACCCCTGACATTTCCTGTTCGTCCTCTTTGAAGGCAATTATGATGTGAAGGTGAAGGAAGACGGCGATGTCAACAGTGGCAATTATGATGCGAAGGAAGACAGCCATGTCAACGATGGCAATGGCTATGAGTTAAAGAAAGAAGGACAGAGTGATGGGGATGTGCCAGGAGACACTACCACTGAAGGAGATGAAGAAGAACCTGGCAGTGTTGCTGGAAATGAACTCGACGAGGCAATGAAGAAAACAAGGATGTTCAGGTGGATCAAGAAAGGATTCTGGAAAGGAAAAGGGAGAAGGAAATCAAGAAAAAAACCAATAGTGCAACTATAAAGGCAGGCAAAAGCACTGATGTAAATGAAGGTGAAGACAATGTAGCCGGAACGGAAGAATACATGAATGTGAAGGCGCAGGAAAGCAGAGGTGCCAATGACCAGAGAAGCAAAGAGTGGACTGGGCAGGAAGATAGCAATGAATGTGGGAATGAAATTGCCCATAGTGGTTTTCCTGCACCTGAGGAAGCAAATATGGAGGTTATAGAAGATGGCAGTGATAGAAACAAGGATGAAGAACAGGCTGATGTGATGTGGAGGGAAACAAGAATAAGGATAGACAAGAAGAAGAACAAGGTAATGTGTCTGCCAGTGAAAAAGGTGGCAGTGATGGTGGCAGGGAAGAAAGTGCCAGCGGTGGAAGTGAAGACAGAGAAGACACCCAAGATGCTGGGAATGAGCAGGACATCCTTTTAGTGGATGGTATAGAGTGGCCTGTGGAGGACCTGGAGAGAGGCTGCTCAGTGACAGCTGAGCTGATGGAGAGCTTCACGCGTGTCTTTGTGGACAGCGTGAGCAATAGCTTCGATCCGGTGCCTCAAGAAGCCATCGGGGTGGGCAGCGCCTTTGAGGGCTGGAGTCCCCATGAGTGGGATGGAGTGTACCGTGTGCTGGTCCCACTGAATCCCCCGCCAGGGCACGCCTTCCACCTAGAGCCAAACAGTGCAGGGCAGACGGCAGCAAGTGTCGGAATCTGTGGGTATTGGTTATTCCGAGATTGTAGAAAGTCTCTGTCTTTCTGCCCCGTTGCCAAAGAAGAAGCCATAATTCGTCTGTGCTGTTTTCAAGGTGAGCAGTCAGCCCGCCAAGGCCAACATTCACGCAAGCACAGCGTGGCCTGAGACATTCGCTGTGGCAGAGGCAAAATTCTTCCAGCACATTGCCAGGCAGATACCGTGTAAAGGGTTGCACCTGAAATACCTGCAGCTCTTCACCTGCATGCTGAGCGGCACAGGTTTTTCCACCTCTACCTGGAAGACTCTGGTCATGCATGTGTTAAACATCATACCGCGGGTCTACTGGCACAGGAAGGAATTTCCACTGCGGCTGTGGGACATCATGGCGTTCCTGCAGTTCTGCCTGAAATGGAAACGCCTGGACCATTTTGTTCTAGGCAACGAGAAGCTTCCTGCAGAGATCAGCGTGCCTCCAGCAATGCGAAAGGTTGAGCCGCTCAACCTCTCTGAATACCTGGCCCGAGATCCGGATGCCCACAGGAAGGCGATGGAGGCTCATGATCAGCTGCACTTTCGCCTCTGGATGCTGCTCTCCAACCAACACTAAGAGGAGTTCCCTGCACAAAGCTGTGATGGAGAAGTTCACAGCCGATTGCAGCGACGTGGACTCTTTGTGATTGTTGCAGTTGTCCCTGACAATCCCAAAGCTGCTTTCCTGCTCCTGCGGAAGGAAGATGCTGCAGCACATGGATTCCTTGTGCAGACACTTCTCTGAGCGGCCTTGCCCTTCACCTTCCATTTACAACAGTGCTGTTGCCTAAGTCTAGGAGGCAGAAACTGGCTCCACCTGCACATCCTCACAGAAGAATAACAGTGAAGCTGATGGAGGTTGCTTGGAATACCTCGAAGACAGCAACCTAGCCTATTAGGGACTTCATGTAGTTATTTAGTCGTAGTTTTAATTAGACTTGATTCTTAGGATTCATTCCAGAGGCCCTTTAGCGTTGGCAGTATACAACTATTTGGCAAAGTTACCCTTAGTGTAGAGAAATAGAGTTTAGACTAGATTAGTTTAAACCCTTAGTTTAGAGAATTACCCTTAGTTTAGAGAATTCCCCTAGTTGCTTGTCTGCTTTTAAATAATACTGGAATATCTATGTTTGAGAAACTAATAAAAGAAGATAAGTTTCTCAAATTGCCTGAAATATGTCATTCTTTGTACATAACCCTCTGTATCATAGAGAACGTCCTTCCTATACCTCTATCTGAAATAAAGACTCTTTGCAAACAGAGATGTTGGATATATTAAGTATGCTGTCTCTTGAGCATTTCCATAGAAATGCTCGAAGTTTGAACTGAAAATGCCCTGAAGTGCCTGAAATTTTGCAGCAGAGTACTCCTCAACTTTTTTAGCAATCTTTGGAAAGATTGCTAAAAAGTTTTCTTTATGCTGTCACTTTTACACGCTCCTAGGGAACAATTCAGTCCTAAAAGACTGAGCTACCCTTCCGTAATAGCTGCCCTTCAGCAATATCTACATATATATGTGTGAAGAAATAATAAAAGGAGAAAAATTTCTCAAATTGCCCGAAATCTGTCCTTCTTTTTATTTAACCCACCATTTCTTTAAAAATATCCATCCAGTGCAACTACCAGAAAAAAATGCCAAAGTGACTCAAACGGTGATTGTGTCCAGCAGTCACTTCTCAGTATTCCGCTTCCATAGCGCTTTGAAGCAGGGCTATTAATTTTGCCTCTTGAATTCAACCAGAAGTCATGACAGTGAAAACAGCTAAAATATTAATGAAATATTTTAGCTCCCACTGTCATTAGAAAAGTTCCCCTTCCTTCAGGGCATGGAAAAAAAACGGCTGTGGCCCATGTAAGAGAGAGAAGCCTGCTGTGGGGACAGGAACAGGCAGCTCCCTTTAGGGAGAGCAAGTAGGAACCTCCCAAAGGAGGATCCCTGCCAGCAGCAGAACTTGCTGCTGCACTGAGGGAGAAGTGTGCTCACAGAGGTCCCCCTGCCTTTTGCCTTCTTTGCTGGGCAGGCACTGCCCCCACCACAGCCCCATGGCTTCCTGCTGCACAATCCTCCCAGCGCTAGATTTGCCAGGGCCAGAATTATTGCAGGTGCTTAAAATGTGGGCCTGGCCCTGAGTTTTGGTGCAATCGCAAGCGTGCTGCGTGTGTGAGGGGCATGCTGAGGGAGTGGGGGAGGCTGGAACATACAGTGTTGCCATTGAAACCCTAGGGTGTAATTCAGCTGCTGATTTTTACTGGTGGCTGGTATGCAGTAACACTAGGAGGGAAACTGAAAGCAGTGTTCAGTAAGAGTAAGCAAAGGCAAATAATCGGGATGTTTTTCTGTGGCTGAGCTGTTCTTCCAGGCCTTGAAAACAGGAGGCAGCACTGATGAAGTAACTGAGCAAGTCTGCTCGGCCTTAACTGACCCCAATCAGCTCTCTGTTCGCATGGCCCACACGAACCCACGTTCAACTGACTCCCAGCCCGCTCTCACCGACCTGCAGCTGAGCCTTTCCCGGGGCGCCTTTCAGTGAGCAGAATTCAACCATTTTTATGGATTTAGCAAAGGCTGAATGGAGCAGGGCCCTGGTGTCAGATGAGCATTTGGAGAAAGCAGCTTTGAGTCAAATGCATCACAGCCAGAGAATGTCAGCACATGCCGGCAGTGTCAGAAGAGCTCTTGAGTCAGGTCAGGGCTTCTGTAGGCAACTGTCCTTTGGATTTACTGAAGAAAATCACTTACAGGTTGGACACTGAAATCCATGAAATCTATAGGTAATAGTCAAATCACAATAAAATTCATTTGGCAAAATAGTAATAGATATGGATAGTAAAAACAAGCCATTCTTTTCAATTTTTGACATCACTCTCTTCAGCCAAGGCCATGCTGTTCTTCATCTTTTCAATGGTTAAGGAATCTAATTTGCAACTAACAATCGTTACAAAGTAACCACAAATTCATGAGAAACATAAATAGAAAACAATTATTTATATTTTCCTAGAAGGAAAAATTCACAATGAATATGACAAAAGAAAGCAAGTAAGGAGCTGGTTTTAAATTGTTTGTGATTACAATGAAAGAAAACCCTCCTTAATTGGGCTGTTATCTGTGCTTTCAACACAGTGGTGTCTGCTATCATTCTTTAAAGTAAAATCTGGTAGCCTTTCCTTTACAAACCTGTTTTTCAGGTACATGCAACTCTGCTCTTAAACAGGATGAGAGCCCACAGTAGATCTGATTTATTTTCATTTGGCTAAAATACATTCCCTGATTTTTTTTTTTTCATCTTATCTCAAGGACAGTGGCTCTGGTCATAGAGATCTGGGCTATAAGATGTAGCAAAGTTATCTGTCTTGCCTCAGAGCGCCGTGTCCATCTCCAGAGAATGGCCTGTTGTCAGAATCCCTTCTGAAGATGCAGTTAGTTGAAAATTGTGGTGCAGGTGCTTGCAACTACTCCAACTCTTTGTGCATCCTTCTGAGAGAAACAAAGTCTGAAACGTAGGAGTGGCAGTATTTTGAAGGCAAGTGCAATATAATGAGGGTAATTTGTCTGGAAAGGTAGAGATAGCAGTACCTATAATTTCACAAAACATACTTTGAGAAAGGAAGAGCTGCATGCCTTAAGGTGCTAAATATGATCAGGATGTTCCATTCTGAACACCTGGACATGCTTGCAAAATGCAGGGCATGTCTCCATCCAGGCTGGAAAGAAGGAGCCCACTGCTACAGGGTGGAGTGGGTTCCTTTGTGCAAGTCAGCACAAATCCCAAACCCCTGAGGTGGTTTTGAAGGTACGCAGCTTCTAGACACAAGCTATTGCCAGACTGTTTTTTAGTGTTGCCTCTTCCTCAGAGTGTGGATTAATCTCCACACTTCATTCCCCATGTCTGTTTCTTTCGTAAGACTCATGCCTTTCTGACTGCAGGTCATGGGCTTCTGCAGCTGAAGGTAGCTGGGAGGTTGCTGAGCTGAGCTGAGCTGAGCTGAGCTGAGCTGAGCTGAGCTGAGCTGAGGTAGTAGGCTAAGCAGAGCGGTAAAAGTGATTCACAGTGAGTTGACCTCAGACCCTTCAAATAGTGCAGTCCACAAAGATTTTGCCAGTATTCCACTGGAAGCTTACCATGGATAGCTTTTTCAGTGTTTGACTGGTTGGTGCATTGGCAGGGACAAGAGACTGAGAAATGTTTGACCAGGGCATGAATGAAATTACTTTTTTCTTTAGCTGGTCCTAAGCATCTCAACCTGAAGTTCTAAGGAGAGAGACTAGGAGTAGCAGAGCTCATTTAAAGCTGCCTTTTTGCCAGAATCAGTAAATTCATAGCTCTTTATCACTCTGGGTCTAATAACATGGGTTTTCAGAATAGCTTTAGCTGTAGGTGAGTATAAACCACCTCCCTTAGAGTAGGCCAGAGGTTTTCTCTTGTCTGCTTGATGCTTAAGTGACTGGAGGTCAGAAGAAATTTTCCCTCCTATTCTTCATCTTATTTACTCATGTGCCTCAGGTGAGCACTGTGATGAGACTGGAAGCTTGTCATGAGAAGAGATTTAAAAGGAGCGGGGTGATATGGGTTGCTGAAACACAGTAGCCCATGAAATTCATGGCTCTCTCCTGTATCTTCCTGGTGATGCCTGTGAATGACTGACCAGCAGGTGCTGTGATCCTGTCTTCCTCTGCTCCCCTCCCTGCTAGGTAACACTTGGCATGTGAAGCTCTTCAATAGTGACCTCATTTAGATGGCAGAATTTAGAAGGCATTGTTTGTTATTGTATAGGATGGTTCAGAAAACTGTGTTTTATGAGTGCAGGCAATTCTTGTGTCATGGATGGAGAAGAGAAAGACATTCTGTGTTCCATCAGCCCTCAACTGATAAAGAGATCATCCAAAAAGAATTTGAGAAGCCCAAGGGAGCAAAAACCTCCTGCTGTGCTGTGATCGGCATCAGAGAAACTCTTCCCAATAAACAGCTCTATCATATGCAGTAGCAAGGATGTCCAATGAGAAAAAAGCAAGAGAGGAGGTTTGTACCGAGGATAGCATCCAAATGCAGACATGTTTACATCCTGTACAAAAAAGTGTTTCTCTCAGAATGGCTGTCATGCTAGGGTAGTGTTATGGTCACTCTAAGCAGGAGTATCTCAAAGCCAGGGGCCTTACTAGACAGGAAAGCTGGACTGGACAAACGCAGATCAAACCAATATGGTTAATCAAACGTTCTCCGTTTATTAGTTAGAAGATGGCAGTTTATATACACTTCAATATAGTTTACAGTTTACAAAGGCACTCCCACTGGCAAGCGAACATTGTTTGTCTTTGTCTTAAGGTGGACTAAACTTCACACTACAAACCTACACTACTTCACACCCAGAAAGCCCAGTGCTTCACATCACTCCTTAATACAATTTCTAACTGCGCCACAAGCTCTTAATTTCTAATTCCGTCACAGGTTAGAAGGCCTTAAAAAGTCCAGATCAGAGGCATAGACTGGAGTAGCTCAAATCTCATTCCAGAGATAAATCATGCCCTCACTCTCTCAGAAATGCTGCAACAGTATCTAAACCTAACCACTGATTGGTTTGACCTCAACTTCTTGAGAAAATTCACCTCCCTGTCAAACTACAACAGGCAGCCTGTTGCAGTAAGTGTCAGGAGGGACACACCTTTATCTTTTGTTCGGAGGGAGCACATTAGAGTGGAATGAGCTATGCTTCAGAAGTTCTGTGCTTGGAGGATTTTCTTTTTCCATTTTAAAACATGTATTTAATGATTATAGTGGCTTGCCCAATATTAGGCCAGACTATTGATCAGCCATATCTGGTGTAAGAAGTTGTTTGTGAGGGCCTAAAGATTTTTATGCTGCTTTGCAAACCAAAAGTTGGTCCCGTGTGGTCTTTGTCAGTCAATAAAGAGATCTTTGGAAGTGTCCCTAATTCAGAAAATAAATCCTAAGACATCTTTTCTTTTTTCACAAAAGATCTGTGAGGCAGGACAGTGCTGGTGTAAAGTAAGTGTAGGCCTTAAGAGTGGATGACATTACAACTTCCCGTGCATCATTCGAGCAGTGTGGATTTATTTCTCACTAAATCAGTAAATAAATATTAGCTGATATGACACGTTGCCCCCAAAGTAATTGTCACAAATGTGTGTGCTTGAGATCACCCAAGAAAAGAAAGAGCTGATCCCAGGTGGTATGTCAAGGCCAAGGCCGAACAAGTATTTCCCAGATCTCACTGCAGCCTAGAAAGAAGCAAGGGAGAGGAGATGCAGCGCCACAGTAATAAATATCAATATCGATAGCAAAAAGTTCTGCCTTGAATAATAAATAAAAGCTCACACACGTATAGTGAAAACATCCATGGGTCCTGTCACCCAAATCTGTATTTGACAAGGGTTGTGTGCAGGGTGCTTGTGCCTGCTTTGCCAAGGGAAGCTCTGGGGTTCCCAGGTTGCCGAGTGATGGCTCTGCACTCGGTGTCTGTTGGGGCTCTGGGTGCCCGGGGCCATGATGAGTTCCGTGCCCGGGCCATGATGAGTTCCATGACCGGGCTGGGACGGCGGGCGGGGCTGGCCTGTGATGCGCTCTGGGCTCTGTGACAGCACAGGGGCCGTGTCACAATGGGGGCAACTATAGAAGGCCCCAAGCCGGTGCCGCTGCCCCAGTAGAGCCTCGGCAAGCGGTGAGTACACAGCAGAGGGGAGAGGGGGCTGGAGGAGGGCTGGGACAGGAGCGCCGGTACCCGGGGCTGCCCCGTCTCCAGGGCCCAGCGCCCGGCAGGAGGGCCTTGCTCAGGTGCGGTGCTCGCGGGGGCAGCGGTGCAGCCTTGCCAGCTGCTGGGGGCCCTTTCCTTCCTGCCACCACATCCCTGCCGCTCCTGCCCCTCACTGTCTGTCTCCATTCCGGCCCCACTGAGCCCCTTCCGTGTGTCCTCCTGTAGACCATGGCTTTACCGTCACTGTTCTTCGTGCTGGTGCAAAGACTGATCCAGTTCCCCCAGCCAGCTGGGGATGGGCTGGATGAGGCCACGCACCAGAGAATGCGGGAGCGTCAGGAGCTGCTGGACCGTGAGATGGCCCGGCTGCTGCAGGAGCTGGAGCAGCAGGACGACGGCTGGGGAGCCATGCTCTTTGGTGCCCTGCAGCAGTGGCCATTCTGGGTTCTTGCTGGCATCCTGCTCCTCTTGGGCCTGTGGCTGGGCTGCAGGAGAAGGAGCTGTGAGGCCAGCAGCAGCAGCAAGGACCAGAGCTCCTGCAAGACCTTGGCAGATGAGACAGTAACGGAACAGGAAGAAGACACTGCTGATCCAGAGGAAGGTGGAGAAGATAGTGATATGGCTCTGGAGGCAGACGACAGCGGCACTGAAAATGACAGAGAAGGCAGACCTGTGGCTGCAGGTGATGGAGACAAGGATGATGCCATTTGTTACAGTGAGCTCATGGGCATTCTGTTTCCCCTTCCCCGGGACCCTGTGACTCTGATCAAGATAATCCGGGATCCCTCCTTTCTGCCCCAACGGGGTTGGCAGAGAGCCAGGGAAGCCCACCCTGTCCAAAGTCTATATAGACCCCTGACATTTCCTGTTCGTCCTCTTTGAAGGCAATTATGATGTGAAGGTGAAGGAAGACGACGATGTCAACAGTGGCAATTATGATGCGAAGGAAGACAGCCATGTCAACGATGGCAATGGCTATGAGTTAAAGAAAGAAGGACAGAGTGATGGGGATGTACCAGGAGACACTACCACTGAAGGAGATTAAGAAGAACCTGGCAGTGTTGCTGGAAATGAACTCGACGAGGCAATGAAGAAAACAAGGATGTTCAGGTGGATCAAGAAAGGATTCTGGAAAGGAAAAGGGAGAAGGAAATCAAGAAAAAAACCAATAGTGCAACTATAAAGGCAGGCAAAAGCACTGATGTAAATGAAGGTGAAGACAATGTAGCCGGAACGGAAGAATACATGAATGTGAAGGCGCAGGAAAGCAGAGGTGCCAATGACCAGAGAAGCAAAGAGTGGACTGGGCAGGAAGATAGCAATGAATGTGGGAATGAAATTGCCCATAGTGGTTTTCCTGCACCTGAGGAAGCAAATATGGAGGTTATAGAAGATGGCAGTGATAGAAACAAGGATGAAGAACAGGCTGATGTGATGTGGAGGGAAACAAGAATAAGGATAGACAAGAAGAAGAACAAGGTAATGTGTCTGCCAGTGAAAAAGGTGGCAGTGATGGTGGCAGGGAAGAAAGTGCCAGCGGTGGAAGTGAAGACAGAGAAGACACCCAAGATGCTGGGAATGAGCAGGACATCCTTTTAGTGGATGGTATAGAGTGGCCTGTGGAGGACCTGGAGAGAGGCTGCTCAGTGACAGCTGAGCTGATGGAGAGCTTCACGCGTGTCTTTGTGGACAGCGTGAGCAATAGCTTCGATCCGGTGCCTCAAGAAGCCATCGGGGTGGGCAGCGCCTTTGAGGGCTGGAGTCCCCATGAGTGGGATGGAGTGTACCGTGTGCTGGTCCCACTGAATCCCCCGCCAGGGCACGCCTTCCACCTAGAGCCAAACAGTGCAGGGCAGACGGCAGCAAGTGTCGGAATCTGTGGGTATTGGTTATTCCGAGATTGTAGAAAGTCTCTGTCTTTCTGCCCCGTTGCCAAAGAAGAAGCCATAATTCGTCTGTGCTGTTTTCAAGGTGAGCAGTCAGCCCGCCAAGGCCAACATCCTCGCAAGCACAGCGTGGCCTGAGACATTCGCTGTGGCAGAGGCAAAATTCTTCCAGCACATTGCCAGGCAGATACCGTGTAAAGGGTTGCACCTGAAATACCTGCAGCTCTTCACCTGCATGCTGAGCGGCACAGGTTTTTCCACCTCTACCTGGAAGACTCTGGTCATGCATGTGTTAAACATCATACCGCGGGTCTACTGGCACAGGAAGGAATTTCCACTGCGGCTGTGGGACATCATGGCGTTCCTGCAGTTCTGCCTGAAATGGAAACGCCTGGACCATTTTGTTCTAGGCAACGAGAAGCTTCCTGCAGAGATCAGCGTGCCTCCAGCAATGCGAAAGGTTGAGCCGCTCAACCTCTCTGAATACCTGGCCCGAGATCCGGATGCCCACAGGAAGGCGATGGAGGCTCATGATCAGCTGCACTTTCGCCTCTGGATGCTGCTCTCCAACCAACACTAAGAGGAGTTCCCTGCACAAAGCTGTGATGGAGAAGTTCACAGCCGATTGCAGCGACGTGGACTCTTTGTGATTGTTGCAGTTGTCCCTGACAATCCCAAAGCTGCTTTCCTGCTCCTGCGGAAGGAAGATGCTGCAGCACATGGATTCCTTGTGCAGACACTTCTCTGAGCGGCCTTGCCCTTCACCTTCCATTTACAACAGTGCTGTTGCCTAAGTCTAGGAGGCAGAAACTGGCTCCACCTGCACATCCTCACAGAAGAATAACAGTGAAGCTGATGGAGGTTGCTTGGAATACCTCGAAGACAGCAACCTAGCCTATTAGGGACTTCATGTAGTTATTTAGTCGTAGTTTTAATTAGACTTGATTCTTAGGATTCATTCCAGAGGCCCTTTAGCGTTGGCAGTATACAACTATTTGGCAAAGTTACCCTTAGTGTAGAGAAATAGAGTTTAGACTAGATTAGTTTAAACCCTTAGTTTAGAGAATTACCCTTAGTTTAGAGAATTCCCCTAGTTGCTTGTCTGCTTTTAAATAATACTGGAATATCTATGTTTGAGAAACTAATAAAAGAAGATAAGTTTCTCAAATTGCCTGAAATATGTCATTCTTTGTACATAACCCTCTGTATCATAGAGAACGTCCTTCCTATACCTCTATCTGAAATAAAGACTCTTTGCAAACAGAGATGTTGGATATATTAGGTATGCTGTCTCTTGAGCATTTCCATAGAAATGCTCGAAGTTTGAACTGAAAATGCCCTGAAGTGCCTGAAATTTTGCAGCAGAGTACTCCTCAATTTTTTAGCAATCTTTGGAAAGATTGCTAAAAAGTTTTCTTTATGCTGTCACTTTTACACGCTCCTAGGGAACAATTCAGTCCTAAAAGACTGAGCTACCCTTCCGTAATAGCTGCCCTTCAGCAATATCTACATATATATGTGTGAAGAAATAATAAAAGGAGAAAAATTTCTCAAATTGCCCGAAATCTGTCCTTCTTTTTATTTAACCCACCATTTCTTTAAAAATATCCATCCAGTGCAACTACCAGAAAAAAATGCCAAAGTGACTCAAACGGTGATTGTGTCCAGCAGTCACTTCTCAGTATTCCGCTTCCATAGCGCTTTGAAGCAGGGCTATTAATTTTGCCTCTTGAATTCAACCAGAAGTCATGACAGTGAAAACAGCTAAAATATTAATGAAATATTTTAGCTCCCACTGTCATTAGAAAAGTTCCCCTTCCTTCAGGGCATGGAAAAAAAAACGGCTGTGGCCCATGTAAGAGAGAGAAGCCTGCTGTGGGGACAGGAACAGGCAGCTCCCTTTAGGGAGAGCAAGTAGGAACCTCCCAAAGGAGGATCCCTGCCAGCAGCAGAACTTGCTGCTGCACTGAGGGAGAAGTGTGCTCACAGAGGTCCCCCTGCCTTTTGCCTTCTTTGCTGGGCAGGCACTGCCCCCACCACAGCCCCATGGCTTCCTGCTGCACAATCCCCCCAGCGCTAGATTTGCCAGGGCCAGAATTATTGCAGGTGCTTAAAATGTGGGCCTGGCCCTGAGTTTTGGTGCAATCGCAAGCGTGCTGCGTGTGTGAGGGGCATGCTGAGGGAGTGGGGGAGGCTGGAACATACAGTGTTGCCATTGAAACCCTAGGGTGTAACTCAGCTGCTGATTTTTACTGGTATGCAGTAACACTAGGAGGGAAACTGAAAGCAATGTTCAGTAAGAGTAAGCAAAGGCAAATAATCGGGATGTTTTTCTGTGGCTGAGCTGTTCTTCCAGGCCTTGAAAACAGGAGGCAGCACTGATGAAGTAACTGAGCAAGTCTGCTCGGCCTTAACTGACCCCAATCAGCTCTCTGTTCGCATGGCCCACACGAACCCACGTTCAACTGACTCCCAGCCCGCTCTCACCGACCTGCAGCTGAGCCTTTCCCGGGGCGCCTTTCAGTGAGCAGAATTCAACCATTTTTATGGATTTAGCAAAGGCTGAATGGAGCAGGGCCCTGGTGTCAGATGAGCATTTGGAGAAAGCAGCTTTGAGTCAAATGCATCACAGCCAGAGAATGTCAGCACATGCCGGCAGTGTCAGAAGAGCTCTTGAGTCAGGTCAGGGCTTCTGTAGGCAACTGTCCTTTGGATTTACTGAAGAAAATCACTTACAGGTTGGACACTGAAATCCATGAAATCTATAGGTAATAGTCAAATCACAATAAAATTCATTTGGCAAAATAGTAATAGATATGGATAGTAAAAACAAGCCATTCTTTTCAATTTTTGACATCACTCTCTTCAGCCAAGGCCATGCTGTTCTTCATCTTTTCAATGGTTAAGGAATCTAATTTGCAACTAACAATCGTTACAAAGTAACCACAAATTCATGAGAAACATAAATAGAAAACAATTATTTATATTTTCCTAGAAGGAAAAATTCACAATGAATATGACAAAAGAAAGCAAGTAAGGAGCTGGTTTTAAATTGTTTGTGATTACAATGAAAGAAAACCCTCCTTAATTGGGCTGTTATCTGTGCCTTCAACACAGTGGTGTCTGTTATCATTCTTTAAAGTAAAATCTGGTAGCCTTTCCTTTACAAACCTGTTTTTCAGGTACATGCAACTCTGCTCTTAAACAGGATGAGAGCCCACAGTAGATCTGATTTATTTTCATTTGGCTAAAATACATTCCCTGATTTTTTTTTTTTTCATCTTATCTCAAGGACAGTGGCTCTGGTCATAGAGATCTGGGCTATAAGATGTAGCAAAGTTATCTGTCTTGCCTCAGAGCGCCGTGTCCATCTCCAGAGAATGGCCTGTTGTCAGAATCCCTTCTGAAGATGCAGTTAGTTGAAAATTGCAGGTGCAGGTGCTTGCAACTACTCCAACTCTTTGTGCATCCTTCTGAGAGAAACAAAGTCTGAAACGTAGGAGTGGCAGTATTTTGAAGGCAAGTGCAATATAATGAGGGTAATTTGTCTGGAAAGGTAGAGATAGCAGTACCTATAATTTCACAAAACATACTTTGAGAAAGGAAGAGCTGCATGCCTTAAGGTGCTAAATATGATCAGGATGTTCCATTCTGAACACCTGGACATGCTTGCAAAATGCAAAATTGCAACCTGACAGACTCCACAAAAGGGAAATAATCACAGGTATAACCATCGCAATGCTGCTCGGCCTGGGAGCAGCTGGCACAGCCACGGGTGTCTCAGCCATCGCGACCCAACAGCAATGACTCTCTCAGCTGCAAATGACCATCGACGCAGACCTGCAGAGGATCGAGAAATCCATCTCCTATCTAGAGAAATCAGTCTCTTCGCTTTCAGAAGTGGTTTTACAAAATAGGCGAGGACTGGACCTCTTGTTCATGCAACAAGGAGGACTGTGTGCAGCCTTGAAAGAAGAGTGCTGCTTTTATGCAGATCATACGGGAGTTGTTAAAGAGTCCATGGCAGAACTCCGAGATAGACTGGCTCAGAGAAAGAGAGACAGAGAAACCCAACAGAGCTGGTTTGAATCCTGGTTCAATCAATCACCTTGGCTCACCACTTTAATTTCCGCCCTGGTAGGTCCACTGGCAATACTGCTTTTAACTGTTACCATAGGACCATGCCTGCTGAACAAACTAGTCTCATTTGTTCAGGCCCGTCTGGAGCGGGTGAACATTTTGTTCATAGGCCAGCAACAAATGCTGTAAACCAAAAGCTGCGAACACAGTCAGTCGCAAAAGCCTTCGAGACTCACCTTGCGAAAATTACTCAGGTTTACCAAACCAACCTTTCCTTACCAAGTTACAAGTTTGTACCTCTCTCCAGTGCCTATATCTATGGCTACCTCATTTTATATATGATAAGGGGAGGGGAGATGTGGTAGATAGGGACAGGCAAACGGAAGATCTCGGGATGTGACGGAAAGAAAGACCCTTCCCCCTTCACCCTGCTTCACGTTATCTATTAACCCCAGAGCATGTAACCACCCTTAACCCAGTAGTTTTCCACTCCCGACTAACCTAGAGACCCTACCAACCTCCCCCCGACGTAGCAAAGTCCCCCAAGACTATTTAAACCCATGAGATAAGATAATAAATGCTTTTGACCGTCCACCATATTGGTGTCAGCGTGTTGTCGTTAGCCCGAGTAGCTGGGCGAGGCCGGGCTGCCGTGCTGTCTTCTTGCAACCAGATCGCCGTTGTCTCTCATGAAGGCAACAGACAAGACAATTTCTAAGCACCCTTCCAAGCCAAGGCATTCTGGGATTCTGTGATCAGAGAGGCTGGGGGTGGCTTGGCTTAATTTCGGCTAGAGATAATTCACCACTCTGAGTTTGGTTGAGTTCAAGGAGTCATGTTCATGAGCCCAGATTCACAGCCCGTGACATTTACCACTACTATAGGCCTGGCTGACATCAATAAAGTCTTGCACACTCCAGATTCTGCACAAATTGCCTTTTATTGACACCAGAGCAAAGCGTTTTCCAGTTTGCTACTTATAAATGCACTAACTCTAGAGCAGGAATATGGGTTGCAACAGATAGCAAGACTGGATATGGCTTTACATCTGTATAAAATTTATATCACGCATGTAATTTATTATAGGCATATGATATAGAATATATATTACAGAGTTATATTCATATTTAATGTATACAGCAAGTATATATCATATGTATGCTATATATGTAATAAATATATCTATTTTATGAAAAACCTTCCAGACATAAAGGGACTATGAGCAACAATATGTGTCACAACAGACACTGACAATAAATATGTGTTCTACTGTTACTATTTAAACGAAATTACATATGCAACTCTTTAAAATTACTTTTTATTCTGATGTAACTCCATATTTCATATTTTGATACTATTTATATTACTATATTGTTTTGATTTATCGTATTTTACTAGTAGATATGATAATTCATAAACTTTATTGTATATAACAGGCATACACAATATATCTATCTATGAAACAAAAACCTTGATTCTGCTATAGATAAAATTTCATGTCAGCTCCAACACACGTGGTCTAATGTTGACATAAAGGTGTCTCTTCCAGGGACATGGAGAGGCTCCATCCATTGACTCATCCCAGGTCAGCAGTGCCAGTTTTTCCTCATACTCTTTTTTGCCCCATTTCTTTTTTTCTTTTTCTGTCCCAGATTCCCACTTTTTTCATGCTTGAAATTTTAGCTCTCCTCAAAGGCTGGGAAGAACTGCATATTGCAGGTGGGGTTTAGGAGACTTTAGCTCAGCATGTAGAGCAGGGCTCAATGACTACTGGGTGCCTTTTTTGGAAAGTGAAATGATACAAAGAAGTAGAATAAACCCTCCCGTGGCAGTCCACTTTCTGAGGTGCCAGCAGAGGCTGTTGGACCTTCTCCAGAGCCTTTGCACGCATCCTCTTCTCCTTAGCACCAAATTTGTGCTAGGAGGTGGTTGTCTGCTGACAGCTGCGAGCAGCACAAGCACTGCTCTGTGCACTTGGCCATGGCTCCTGCCCTTCCTTCAGTCATCCTCTCCGAGAGCGATCCTTTTGAACGTCTTGTGCAGCACCCGGTAATCCCGCATTGCCTGGGTGTGGGCAGCCGGCTGCTGTGCCAGGTGATGGAAGAGATTGTATGTCCTACCCATTCTTACATCTGGGGGTAAATTGATGTCCTGAGGAAACCTCCGGTTACCCACAATGAAGTGCTGGAGGCATTTTTGTCGCAAACATATATGCAGGCTGTCCCTGATATCTGTCAGTCGCTCCCGGAGATGTCCCCTGCTCCACGATGACACGGGCATGGCAATGAGCAGGTGCATGACAATGGTCTTCATGGTGTAGGTGGAGAAGCTGAAGCCCAGAACAAGGCGGGAGAAGAACTGAAGGCATTTGAGGTGCAAGCTGTCAGAGGGGGCCTGCCTGGCAATGTACTTGAAGAACTCAGCCTCTGCCACAGTGTAGGACTCAGGCCAGGCTGTGCTTAGTGTGTAGGCCTCTCTAGGCTGGCTGCTCACAAAGATGGCTGAGTCACCTCTCCGCACCCCGAACAGGATCTCAATCCTGAAGCTTTCTTCACCATTGGTCACCTTGAATTGGCAGGAGCGTGTGGAGGGCAGCAGCGTTAAATGCCAGTTGTGTGACTGAGGCAAAGCTGGCCACATTGCCTTCACCAGTTGCCGGAACCAGAGGGCAGTTTTCTGCACGTCGAGGTAGGAGTCGGTGCACAGGGTGTCTAGGAGGCTGGGATCCTGATTGCTCCTCAGCTCCTCCTCGGGGTTGTGCAGGAAGCACAGCATGTTCTCACCCTGCTGCGGCCTCGTGCCGGTGCACTCCAGCTGCACACGGACACGGAAGTTCCTCACGTGCCTCTGCCCCTCACCGTCCAGCTCCAGGTGGAAGCTGTGGCCTCGGGGAGGAGTCATGGGTATGAGCACACAGTACACGACATCCTGCTCACGGGGACTCCAACCTTCAAAGGCACTGCCCACCCCGATGGGTCGGTGCAGGACTGGGTAGAAACTGTCAGACAAGACATGCCCAAAGTAAATTGTATAATTGTCCAACAGGTCAGTTATCCACTCACAGACTCTCTGCAGGTCCTGTACAGGCCACTGTATGCGCTCCATTATATCTTGTCCATCACGATCGTCAACATTGTTGTCTTCTTCTTGGACTACATTTTCAACATCATTGTCATTGTTGTTTTCTGCAAGTGCAGCCCCATTGACAACATCATTTCCATCATTGTCATCTTCATTTCCAGCAACATTGCCAACTTCCTCTTCATTTGCACCATGGTTTTCTTCTTCATTCTCCTCTCTCCTCAGGCTCCTTCTCAACCCAAGAATCCACAGGACCAAGACCAGGGCCAGGAGCACAGCAACAGCTAAGAGCTGCAAGTGTGGCATCTTCTTCTGGGAGAGCTGCTCCACCTGCTGCTCCAGCCGAAGCCTCTCCCATTCCAGGTACTTTGCACGCGCTTCCATGCGCCAATGTGTTTCCTCATCCAAACCATCACCCACGGGCGGCGGGTACTGGATGAGACCTTGCAAGAGCGCGAACAGGAACACGACTGGATCCATGGTCTGCAGGAGGAGGGAGAGAAGGCCTTGAGGGGGGAAGGGAGGGCAGGAACTGCTGGTTGCTGGAGGGAGGACAGGATGCTCAGGGTTCTGGGCGCAGGAAGGACAGGGCCCCAGACAGCTGGCAGGCAGCAAGGGCTATCCCAGTGCCCCTGGAGCTGCAGCAGCAGCAGCAGCCCTGTGGCCTGCCCAAGGCTCTCCCATGAGGGGCTGTCCCTGCATGCAGGGGGAGAAGCCAGCCCCGGTTGCAGCGTTTCTGCCCCAGCCCTTGTCCCCAGCCCAGCCTCCCCACCGTGTGTGTACTCACCGCTTGCCCAAGCAATAGAAGGCCAGCGTTAACCTGCTGGGGCCTTTTATTGCTTCCCCCTCTGTGACACGTCCCCTGTGATGTCACAGGTGTCAGAGCGCATCACAGCCCAGCCAACCCCACCCTTTGTCCCCTCAGCCAACTCCTCCCTCAGGAACTCAGAAAGGCCCTGGTGCACTGCTTAAGGCTGCTTTTGAGGGAAGCTTCTTCAAATAACTCCCATTGTTCTCTCTTTTGGATTTATTTTCATCTGCCTTCCACTCACAATCTCATAGATATCCCTGTTGGAAGGCGCCCTTGAGGATCATTGAGTACAAAGGTAATGGTGGCTGGTTCACCAGGTACAGCGTTCCCATTTACCTTCCCAGCTATCTAGACAGGTTATCAGTGTGGGTATGAAGCAGGTGTGAGATGCCAGGATCAGGCTTTGGATGAGGGTGGTGTACCTACAACATCTCCCAGCACTTGGGAAATGCTTGGCTTTTATGGCTGGGGTGAACGGTGTCAAGCTAACCCAGTACCCAGACCCCTGTGGGGAAACTGAGTCAATAATGGTGCTTTGTCTCAAGCCCCTGACACTCAACAGCTGTAACAAGCAGTACAGCTCTAGCAACCCCCACCAAGAACATTTTTTGCAGTTTTTAATCTGGGCAAAATAAGGAGAGGAGAACAGTCAATGCTAATGGAAAATACTCTTACCGTTACAAGGAATTACTTCAAATAAATAATTCCACTAAGTGAAGTCCCCCTTCCTTTCTTCCTCAAAGAAGGACTTATCAGCAAACTTTTCTGCAAACATCCTAGCAGTGAACAGTGTTTTACCTCCCTTGTTCCCTGTGGAAGTGTCAACCCAAGTATGAACAAGATGCTGTGTGATGGGGCACTCCTCTCACATTCAAACAATCAGTAGTGGTTATTAAAGATACACAGGCAGGTTATTAAAGATTATTTGCATGAAGAAACAGACTGAGAAAAGTTGATGTGTATTCCCTGTTCCAGAGCTAGAGAAAAAACAAGGTCACCAAACTGCCTTGCAATCAAAGGTTTCTGGAGATGCAGGCACAAATAGCCCCTTTGGAGAGGGGCTTAGAGGGAAACCCAACTTAGTATATATATAGAGGCTGGAAGAGACAGCATAAGAAAGATGAGGTTTCATGGCATCTTACCCATACAAACAAACCACTGCAGCTGTCATCAATATTGAATTTCTCATGATCTTACATGAGTTTCATATAATTTCTATCTTTCCCCTCAGATGAACTGAGGAAATAATCCACTTGTATTATCTCCATGTCTGTTGAGAATGATGAACACATGTTGCATTTGTATGTGTAAAGGGCTTTATCTTATCTCATGGGTCTGGGAGACTGAGAGACACAAAAGGATGGAGCTATGATTGTTCTTATTTTGGAGCAATAATTTAAATCTGAGTAAGAAGCACACCTTTGACGTGTAGCTTCAAAAGAAGTTAAAGGAAGCACGGCATATCCTGTTTCAACAAACCCTTTTCCAGTAACCCTAAGGAAGATCTTCAAACATTGTAAGGGTTTTAGAAGCTGCTTACCTTCATTCATAGTCTTCCTGTTTTCCTCTAAGGTCAAACAGATTTGTATGTGAAAGGACAGTCTGCAGTTGTGAGCCACGTGCCGCTTCTTGTTTACACCAGTTCTGCAAAGCTAATCCCAGAGCCTCTGCCTTTTCTTGGTATTTTCAAACTCAATAAAACCACAAAGACTTGAAGAGCAGAATAGGTGGTGTATTTTAAATGCTTTTTCATAGGGTGATTTGCTTCAATGTGCTCTCATTATTAAAGTAGGGCATCTGCTGAAATAAAAATGAAATTGTGCACAGAGAAAATGGAAATGCTGGGAAATATAAAGTCAAGAAAATTAATGAGTGTTAACAATGTCCATGGTTCAGCCAAGTTCAGACCTATCTGCTGTCCACTCCAAAATCCACATCTTCATTCAAGGGCTTCCCTCTCTTACAAATTCTTCTCAGTGGTACCCAAGTTCTTCTTGAAGCTAATGTAAACAAGCTCTGACAGTTATATAAATGACTTCTCAATGCATGGGAATCATCCTTCTGAAATCAGCACAGGTTACAATGCTGTAGGCAGCAGAGAGTCAAAGTCAGATTGGAGAAGACCCTTAAGGTCATTGAGTCCAGCCATTAATCCAGCACTGCCCACCACTAACCTCTGTCCATAAACACCATGTCTGATGATTTTAGAGGTCTTTTCCAACCTAAACAATTCTATGATTTTATGAGTCCACGGATCTGATGGCATAGGTACCTTTTTATCCATCTAACTGTGCACCCAGTACAAGTGTAATGTATTCCCTTGGATACACTGCAGAGGAATTCCTGGCAGAAGAACCTGTTCAGATTTGGCACATATGCAACCCAAGCCATTTGCCTGTGTGTCCAAGGTTTTGCTCCGGGCTGTTGAGGCCCTGCAGGGCTGCATGACCTTGCCCTGGGCTGCAAGCAGACAAGTGAAGCCCAAAAGATCAGTCCAGCTGCATTTCCCTGAGACTGCCCCTGAACACAGGGCATGAAGGAGCTCCTGGGATCAGAAGCTTGCTCTGGAGTCCTCTTCTTGGACTCAGCAGGAGAGGAGGGCAAACAATGGTTTTCCAAGCAAACTCCCCTGTGGACCCCTTCCAGACTATCCTCACCTTTCCCCAGAGCCTTCTGAGGAGGAGATGGCCACCTGCCAGCTGCTCAAATCCTGACCCACTTTTCCTGAGATCAGCAAGGGAGAGTTTAACAGACAAGAGGAAATCCCTAAACAGCATGCAGCTCAGAGAATGGAAAGTTTTTCCTTTGGGGGGAGGGGGGTGTGAGTTTATTGTGCTCCTCCCCCCCCCCCCCCCCCCCGCTTCCAACTTCCCCATGAATACATCTGGCAGCACACTGTCCCTGCTAGTGCGGGATCCCAGTGGAAAGCAGAGCTGGGAGGGCTCTTCCTGCCCGGGGAGGCTTCCCAGGAGTGTGAGGGATTTACAATCCCACCTCTCGCTCCCCATCCCCTGCAGAGTCACCCTGAAGGCCATGCGCAGTGGTAAGCTGCAGACAGCTTTGCTGGTGACCGGCTACTTTGTCTACCTGCTGGTGGGTGCTGCCGTGTTCCAGGCCCTGGAGAGGACTGCTGAGAAGCAGGAGAAAATGGCAGCTGCGCAGATGAAGGAGGCTTTTCTGCAGAACTTCACCCAGCTCACGGTGGTGGAAATGGAGCAGTTCATGAAGGTGAGTGGAAGTCCTTTCTCCCTCCTGTTTCCCCATCAGATGTTGTTCCCTACTTGTCCTCACTGCACAGGTAACTCTTACTGTTTTCCTTCTGATTGTGGTCACTTGGAGGCTTCCAGCAAACCCCTCTGTGGTGTGAGCAGGCAGCTCACTCTGATGGCAAATACAACTTATGCAGCCAGACGAAACTTTGTGTATGCTTGATATTAAAAATCCCCATCTCACAATATCCTTGGGGTTTTTTGGGTTTTGCCTCCTGTTGATTCTTTTAGTGGGGCTGTGCTCTTACACAACAGGTGGTATGGCAAGAAAAATGTGGCTGTCTGAAATGAATAGGTGTGGCTGCCACTTGGAACAGCATCACAGATAGCACAAAGGAACAATAAGGAAATGTCTGGATGGGGGAAATAAAAACCCAAACAGCTCTAAATAACTACAAGGAGGGTGGCATGATCAGAGTTTAGTTTTTGAGGATGCTGCAGAAGTGGAACAAGTAGCCTGGCCAGGGGAAAATATTTCTGGTCATGGCACAGGAAGATGAAGACGAATATGGCTGTCTCTTCAACTTGGGTATTTTAGAGTTCTATCTGCTATAATGCAGGAGAAAATGAGGAGTTAAAGCCTTGCTGGAAGCATTTGCACACGGAAAACTAGCAGAGCTCTTAATGGTCCACTTCACAGAATAAAGAAATGAGGGGAAGAACTGGTGCTTCTAATAGCAGAACCAGCAATTCAGCCCCTGTTTCACCCATGCATGCATCCTCTTCACCTTGTTTTTTATGGGTAGGAAAGAAGGTAAAAAAAAAAAAAAAGAGAGCTTTTCAAGAAGGAAAGAAATAAAAAATAAGAGCTTCCAGATGTCCAGTCCAATGTTCTCTCTTTGCTAAATACAGGGACAACTGGATATTGTTTGCTTTTTAAATTTCCTTTTAACTTAAAAAAAGAAAAAAAAAAAGGGGTTAAAAAAAGTAACAGCACTTAGAATTAAAACCAAGGAAGAGTCTGAAATTTCCTAAAGTGATAAATGATAGCACTGGAGAGGTGTGGAAGAAATATTTAGTCAATCCTTGTGTAGCAGGGCAGCCTCAACTCAACTGAAACCATCTCTAACAGATGTTCCCTTCTAACCTCCTCTCAAAGGCAATTTTGCAAACATCTGTGTAAATGTGCAAATTTATCTATGTGTATTCATGCATACAGTTTGGAGAAGGATGTGTATGTCAGGCTTTGGAAATCAGTGGACTTTCTCTGAATTTAATTCTGTGACATGAGTCAAAATACAGACTTGAAATTAAATTCTCGGTTTATCTCATGTGTACCCTGGTACAACTCACTGATGTGGGGAGGGATCAGAACTCACTGGGACGGATCAGAGCCACTGCTCATACAGGTGGGTGATCAAATATTGGCTCCACCACTGCCATCTCAGCTGCAAATCCAAATCAAAAAACCAGCCACCCCCATCTCTTAAATCAGTGCTCTGCCATATCCTGGTCACACACAGGATGGCGATTTTCCAATCTACTTGATGTGAAAGAAACGAGGTCCTTGGTCACACTGAAAGAAACAATTTCTCTCCAAACACCCACTAGAAGAGTCAGCACAAATAGGGCAGAAGTTGAACACTTGAAACCACTGGATAATGGTTTTCCAGGCTTGGAGGTGAAGGTGTGAATAGTGTCAGACAATCTCTGAAGTGAGGCGAGTGGTACTCGCAGGAGGGGAGCAGCAGTTGGCTAAACCTGTAATATTTTTGCAGCAAGCACTTCAGAAAAGCATCAGGATGATACCAAACTTTGCTTTTTCTCCCAGAACCTGATTGAAGCCATTCAGAATGGAGTTTACCCTGTTGGAAACGAGTCACAGTTTGAAGAAAGCAACTGGGATTTTAGCAACTCCTTCTTTGCAGGCACCGTTGTCTCCACAATAGGTAGGTCTAATGCTTTCCATTTGTGTGTGCCTGTGTGTCAGTGATGCTTATTATGTCTGGTTATTAAGAAACGAATGGATAATACTTTCCAGGATAAAAACTCCAGCTCTTTGTTGTCATGGGTGGCTTAGTCTTAGTCCTAAGACCTTCCCACTGCACATCTCTTGATGCTTTATTTTGGCTTGTCAGATATCAGTGGCCTTTCATATTATTTCCCGCTTGTTCTTTTTTCAAATCATCTGTTATAATTTTCACTCTGCTGATATTTGTGGGTGGGAGATAAACTTCACTTTCCTGGTTTATTCCAGGCTTTAAATCTGAGAGTGCTGTAAAACATTAACATTGAAAGGAAAGAAGTGAATCCTGCTGGGGCCTGGGCACTATTTCCATAACCTGTTTTGGGCTGTTAATTCACATATACAATTAGTAATGTGCCAGGAGGAAAAAAAATGGGAAGGGGTAAAGGCAAATCCTCAGAATTTTACGCTGCTGCTTCAAGCTGTTCTGATCTTTACAGGGCCTGCCTACCCCTACAGGCTTCATCCTTTCTTTTAAATGCACATCCCAAAAAGTGCAGGCATGCCAGACTTAGGGATAAAACCCATACTGTTGGCACCTGCTTCACAGTCACAGTGGAAGTCAAATCTGTGTTTTTACAGAGTGGTGCTGAGGCCTCACTCCTCCCAGACCAGACCCTAAGCACATCTGATCTGTGAGTGTCACATGCCCCAAAGGCCCCAGCAGTGCCCCAGCATCATGGGAGCTGTGTAAGTGCTGCCTGAGCCCGCAGGGAGATCTCCTGTGGAAGGGGAGGGTTCTGACCCTCATCGTTGAAAGTGGAATAATCGTTGAAATTGGAATATTTCTGCAACAGGGAGCACAAGACAGCTCATGCATTTGGGAATCTAGTAGCCCAAAAATCACTCAGTTGTTTTGTCTTTTCCCCCAAAGAAAACATTGCATTTTCCAAGGCATGGATGCCTTGACATGAGCTGTGCATGGGAAATGCAGTTTCCCAGCGTCACTGATAGCATAAGGACATACACAAAATTCAGTATTCTTGCACTCAGGAATGGACCTCATGGGGTCCAAGAGTCTTGAGACTAAGGGACATGTTTGGGGTTGTTCCACTACTTAGTAGGACCTTAAGGCAAATGTCTCTCTGGTATGAATAAATCAGCCACCGGCAAGGTCTGGACTAATTAGCACCATCTATTCTAATGCACACTGCACTGCCTTGGGACTGGAGTCAGTATCTGGACATAGCAACTCGCTGGGATGTAGCCAGGGAGGTCACTAACACACAGGCAGATCAACAGGAAGCTGGAGATGGCTGCATGTGATCCTGACAGCCTGGGACTCCAGCTCTGATGTCTTCCAGATCCTCTGACTTCTATTTTCTGACTTTCCATGTATTTGTCACAGGACAGAGCATGTTTCCCATAATTACTTCTTGATTGTGTTTTTGTTCCCGCTAAGACTGTGCTGGGAACACACAGAGCCACTTTATCTGCTTACTGCCTTTTTCAGAGGAAAAAATCGTGCATTTGGTCTGAGAAACACTAGCCACACCTTTTAGAGTCAAAGGCAGGCTGGATTGGAGTAAGGGTGAATATGACTGTGAATTGCTGCAGTTCTTTGGAGTATCTCCTCTGACCCATCTTTTTTTTACAGGCTATGGCACATTACATCCTAAAACTGCTGGGAGACAGATCTTTTGTGAGTTTTTGCTCTATTTGGAATCCCTCTGAACATTGTTTTTCTGCACCGTGTTGGTAAGATGCTCACACTGCTCTGTAAAAAGCTGGGGAAATTCCTCTACAAGAAAGGAATGAGAAAGGTAATTGGTTTTACCTACTCAGGCACAATTATATGCTCACTTCTAGTGTTCTTCTCAACTTCTATGCTGCCTTATCCTCGATTGTATTTGCTCTTGTGCTGGGTTAGATGTTGTTCTAGGGCAGGAAAAGAGACATTCTTCACTTGCAGAGCTAAGCAGACATGTCTGCCATAGGGGAGATATTCAGACAAAGGGATGCATTTTGTCTTCCCACCTAGATGGCAGAAATCCAGCCCCCTTCAGCAATCAGTGGAGAAATTTGGCATCCCACCCCACTTTTTGAGACACTTATCTCAGGAGCCAACACCCTAGGGAAGGGAAGTGCATGCATCCCTTGAAAATCAGTAAGGGTGATTAGGCGTCACCTTGAGGCAGCAAAAAGCAGGTGTGCTGTGCAAAGCTGTAAAAATTGGGTGAGGTGTAGAGGTTTAAATGGATTTTAACTCAATGCATAGTGTGTTACCCCTCCTAACTGATTACCCAGTCCTTTAGTCTCCCCTCACCCTTAACCGTGAAAGGAAGCATCAGGATGAAGTTGTCCATTTCAGCCTGGTTGCTGAAAGATGAGGAGACACCTGTAACAACCTCCAGATAGGATGTCTTTTGTCTGGTTTATACCCCAATTTATTTTCAGCTCCTCTCCTTCTCTCAGCACTGCTGAGGAAGTGAGAATAGCTTTTCTGTGTCTCCTACTGTAATTCTCTTTCAGGACAAGGTATGATTTCTACATATAACCCTGTTCAGATTGCTGAATTTCTTGTCATATATGGCAAACTTAAACAGCAGATAAGGCTCAATCAGATACAGACTCAAGCATATACACAATACATGAAGACAAATTATCCACCAGTTGCCATTAATTTCCAGGCAATCTTGGTTTAGAAAATTCTGTACACAGTGTTGCCTTCAGGGGAGGCAACGGCGACCTGGTTGCAAGGAGGCAGCACGGCAGCCCGGCCTCATCCGGGCTACTCGGGCTAACGACACACGCAAACACCAATGTGGTGGATGGTCGAAAGCGTTTATTATCTTATCTCATGGGTTTAAATAGTCTTGGGGGACTTTGCTACGTCAGAGGGAGTTCGTAGGGTCTCTAGGGTTAGTCAGGAGTGGAAAACTACTGGGTTAGGTGTGGTTACATGTTCTGGGGGTGGTAGATAATGTGTTGCAGGGTGAAGGGGGAAGGGTCTTTCTTTCCGTCACATCCCGGGATCTTCCGTTCGCCTGTCCCTATCTACTACACTCTTCTCATCACAGATCTATGATTTCAAGCTCCATCTAAAAATATAAGTCTTGTGCAAACTTTACTTTGGAATTCTTACAAAGTAGAGCTGTTTGAAAGTTCTTAAAACAGTATATTCAAAAGAAAATGGTTTTTTTTTGGTGAGGCTGATTTTTTTGATGTTTCTCGTCCTGCTCCCAAGAGTGATCTGCAAAATTGAGATATTTTATCTAGGATTAAAAATACTTTAGAGAGAATATTAATTTTAAGGTAGAATATCAGTGCCTCTTTTGAGAAGCTTCCTACTCATTTTTCATCTTTATAAATGCTCAACCACCTTGTAAAACTGTTCTGAAAAGTGTACTTTTTTGTGATGATGATGGTGATTAATAGAAATGAGAACAGGTTTGCCCCTTTTTCCAAAAAGATCCTAAACTGCTCTCCTACTCAAGCAGGTTCCTACTCCTGGATCTTACATAAGGATCCACATTTTGGATACAGACAGTTAGAAGTTCACTTCCTCATTTCTTGTATAGATATGTAAACAAAAATATTGAATATTCCCACTATTTTTTTGTCAATGTATGTTATTTGAAGCTATATCTCTTTTAACAAAATACTACTTTGGTCAAAAGAAGCGGAAGTAAAGTTGGAAGGTGTTATACTGTTGTATGCTGCATTGTGGTCCCAAAGAGAAGTATTTCATACCTGGGGCTGCTGTTGGAGAGAGCAGTCAGGAATATTGTCCATGAATTGTGATGTTTGAGAAGTAGCAGAAGAAGTTGAACAGTAGCATTAAAAAGCAATGAATGGTCAGTATGAGTTTTTAGTTAGGCTTTAATAGATTTTGTAGTTGCTGTAATACATGTGGTCATGCAGTAGGTTGGCAGGTCGATGTACGTTGTTCAGTGACTGCTTGTGAAACTCAAAGTATGTCCTTTGTAGGGTTTCAGTGAAATCTACTTCTCCTGCACTCCACCAGCCAAAGAAGTACAAAGAAAAAGACATTTTGCTCTCCAGACAATCCTCAGATGACAGATCAGCTCAGTCCTCAGTGAAGCCTGCAGACAGCAGTAGCTATTCCAACCCCTGTGCTACTCCTTCTTCTCCAGTGTCGGCAAAGGTAGAGTTCTCTAACATATCACCCTGCTCTTCCAAAGTAATAGAATTTCTTGCTGATATCATTCTGCAGTTAGGTATTTTACTGATAAATTAGGAAGCTAACGTAGCTTTTCATTTGTAACACTGCATAATACTTCCTTCTGGAACTTAAAAATCTAGACTAAATATCCTTGTTTCACTAGTTTAATACAGCAAAAATAATTTGTAGACTGCTGAGGTAAAGCTATCCAAAGTAGAAAACATGAGATTTAAAAAAAAACCCAAACTTGTTCTAATAAACATGTATTAGTTTTTTTCAACTAAATGAGTATATTATATACACACTTCTGAAGTTTTTGGATTCTGCCTTTCTCGGCTTCCATAAGAGATTTTCAATATCAATACTGATTCTGTCTTATCTACCTTACTATGACTGATTTTTGTGATGGTTATTTTAACAAAGTACACATTTTTAATGAGATTACTGTGACAGTTGTCCCATATACTTGAATAGTAGACTGCAGTAACACTAAGGAGATCATTGAGAGGAAACTTCATGGACTCATTGGAGGATGTAATAATTCCTCTTGAATTTTTCAGCTTTTAAATTAAGACAGCGTAAAAGGAAGAAAACATGTTTCCTGAATATAGAAATGCGAGTAGTGTGCTGTAGGCTACACTCTAGGATGCTTAATTTTGGTGTCATCTCAAGGTCTGTCAGACTTTAACCAATTCTAATTAATCACTAGACTTTTTAATCCTATTCTGCTCTACTTGTTTCTTGCCCCTCATGGATGAATTACTGTGGAAGGGGCTAACAGCAGGCCTGTTAGCTAAAGGAGCGAAAAGAAGCTGAGAGCAAGAAGAAGCTGTTAAAGAGCTCTCTCCAAGGCTGCTACCAAGGAGACTGAGAGAAGAGAAGAACTGAAGAAAGATAAGGAGAGCACTGCAGACGGACAAAGTATTTTTAGAAAGTTAACTAAAGTCACTGTTACTGTTCACCAGTGGTGTTATGTTGATTTTTTGTGGCCAATAGTTGGGGTAGAAGAAGTATAAACAATTAGAAAGTTTATAAAAGGTCAGCCATGTTCGATAATAAAGAATTGCCATCTGAGACCGCCTGTGGTCTGTGCTTTGTGTGGCGACCGCCTCGGGATACAGTGTATATACCAGTGACAGCTGGTGCCCACCGCATGGAGCAACAGCCTGAACAGCGTGGTCAGTCTGGAGCCACGCGGGGTCCCAGCTCCCAGCCGTGACCCACTGGGGAGCAGCGGGGGAGGCGGCGCTGGTGCGGCTGAGAGTGGCGTGTGGAAGCCACAGGGAGGTCCAGACTTGATTTTCTCCTATCAGGACACCTGGAAGCAGGGGAGGCACCAACTAGTAATAATGGGAAATAAATCTAAAGAGGAAGAGATTGTTTTGGCCACATGGAAAGCTTTGTTAAGAAATAAGGGAATTAATACTTCAGACTATGCCCTTCGTAGTATATTGCTGTGGGCTAGATCATAGGATTTTGCCACTGATCCTGACACAGCATTTAGTGTTAAAACTTTGAAAAAAGTCAGGGACAGGCTGTGGGAACTCATCTGAGCGGGAGATAAAACTTATCCATCTAGTTGTTACCCAATTGGAGATCGCTTTTTGAGGCATTAAAGGAATGGAAAACAGCGGGAACAAGCAGAGTACAACGTGGATGAAGATTTGGGGTTGATAAAGGAGTCTGATGGGAGGGATGAGTCAGATGGGGCCTTTGATGGGGAACTTGTTGAATACATCCTTGAAGAAGGTGCAGGTGTCCATGGAAGTTACCAGGCAGGCTACCAAAGCTTCCAGGAAAGTTGCCAGAGCTTCTATGCCAGCTGCCAAAGCTTCCAGGAACACTGCCAGAGCTTCTGGGCTGGATGCTGAAGCTTTTGGGAAAGCTGCTAAGGCTTCTGGGCAGACTGCCAAAGTACCTCCTTATCAGACTCCTAAGCCTCTTTATCTCACACCTGCGCAGCAGCTTGCAGCGGTCCCCGTATACACTACACCACTGCGCCAGTTGGCTGAAATGTCTTTAGCAGAGAGACAAACCCAGCTGTCTGCCCCCTGCTCCCCTCTGACGCTGTTGAGGCAGGATGGGAATGAATAGACTTTGTTCAGAAGGCTGAGACTATAACTCTGATTTATTTCAAAATACATCGCTCTTTTATACAGAGCTTCGTGCAGACCAGCTCTATTGGTCCTGAAGTGAAAACCTCGCACGCTATTGGTGTGCAGTGAATGACATACAGTAGTAAAACCCAATTATAAACAATGTGAACTACAAGAGAGATAAA
The DNA here is from genome assembly GCF_048771995.1 of Taeniopygia guttata. Classification (NCBI taxonomy): domain Eukaryota; kingdom Metazoa; phylum Chordata; class Aves; order Passeriformes; family Estrildidae; genus Taeniopygia; species Taeniopygia guttata. Next base: position 63,561,217 of record NC_133063.1, on the reverse strand, counting down.
GAACTTATTTACATTCTTTCTCAACACTTTCTCAAGCTTCTACCTGGTTAGAAACTTTATGTTTTCTCTTTGACTGAATCTAAGACCTACACCCCTCCACTCTAGCCCAGCCATTTGCCCCCCGCCCCCTTCTGAGCTGCATGAACAGTTTGCAAGGTCGTATCCTCCATTGCTGGACAGTGACAGCAAATCAAGTGAAGAGTCACCTGCAGTAACACCTGAGTTGGGTCAGGGAACTGTTGACAGTTCACCTTCTAATAGATCTAGCCCTACTGCCCCATGGACTTTGCCTCTGTGTCAAGTAACTGTGCTTCCCTGACAGCCTCAGAAGTTTTGGGAATTTGTTAGGAAGAAAGCAGCTGAAGAAAAAAATGGGGACCTAATAGAAAGATTAGGTGCCCCAAAAGTACCTCAGGAGCAGAGTGTTAACGCAAATGTTGCCTGTGATAATCCTATGGCTTTTCCAGTTTTTAAAGCAGTTCCTGGAACAGGGCAGAATGATAGTCATCACATCTTTGCTTGGAAGGTTGTGCAAGATCTCCAATTGAAAGTGGCTCAGTTTGGTATTAATTCCTCAGAGGTAATGCAGTTAATACATGTAATTAATGCAGTATGCTTGCACCTTATGACATCATGCACCTTGCTACAATTTTATTCCAACCAGTACAATATGGTGTGTTTCCAGAAACTTGGAGGTGAGTGGCGAAGTGCACAGCTTTAACAAACATGCAGCTGCTTCAACAGGACTCTCGTCACACTGTGGGCGTTGATGCCTTACTGGGCACTGGGCCTTTTGCTAACCCAGATTTACAGGCAAGGTGGGATCCTTCAATTTTGACACAAGCTCAGCAAATAGGCATGAGTGTTTTAATTAAAACAATGGAAATGGCAGCTCCAAAGCAGAGATATGTTACTATACAACAAGGGATGAGAGAACCATTTTTGCAGTTTGTGGAAAAGCTTGCTGCAGCTATTGAAAAACAGGTAGACAATGAACCTTTGTGACATAGATTGTATATACAATTGGTGAAAGAAAATGCAAACCCAGACTGCAGAAAGATTATTGACACCATACCTGGGAAGCCCACATTGCCTGAAATGGTTACTGCTTGCTCAAAAGTTGTTTCAGTAGAGCATAAAATGGCAGCTCTTGCTGCAGTTCTAAGACCACCATCGAAATGCTGTAATTGTGGACAGCAAGGACATGTAAAGGCACAGTGTAATACCCAGAAAATAACATCTAAGTCAAATGCAAGCAGCAATGTTATGTGCAATCATTGTGCTAAATTTGGGCACTGTGCAAGAGTAAGTATCATGCAAATGGTCAGCTGTTGCAGGGAAATGGGAAGAAGAACACGAAGGGGTGTGTGGGGACACAAATAACCTGACAACCATAAACAGCAATTATGGGCCTTCCCGGTACTGCAAAGCTACCCATTTGCGAACAGTACTCAGGAGCAACAAGTGGGTCCGCAGGGATTGATGTACCCACCGCCGACACAGTAATAACTATTTTGGCAAAAGAAATATGCAAAGTGCCCCATGACACCTATGGCCCAATAAGACGTGGATTGAGTGCATTTCTGATAGGGAGATCAAGTACTACGCTTAAAGGTATTCATGGGCATTTAGGACTTATTGATGTTGATTATTTAGGACAGAGTCATGCTATGATATCGATGACTGCCCTATTACTATTCAGAAAGGAACTTGCATCGCTCAGCTTGTAGCCTTTGTGAGTTTTGTTCCCAGTACAGTAAGTACCTCAAGTGTTCTGGACTGAGAAAGTAACGGAGAACCATCCAGTAAAGACATGCATCCTCACAGCCAGTGGATATCCTCCAGGGACCATACCGGTAACAGGTTTGATTGACACTGGAGCAGATGTTACAATACTCTCGTGACTGCGTTGGCCTCAGTCGTGGCCTCTCACTCATGCAAGTTTTGGACTTACAGGGTTGGGTAGTTCTACAACAGGTGGCTTGTCAGCCGTTGTAATTAATGTGAAACATCCCGATGGCCAACAAGCTAACATCAGACCCGCTGTTGCCGATACTCCTCAAAGTCTGTGGGGATGAGATTGTTTGTCTCAATGGGGTGTCAGAATTACTATGGATTTTTAATAGGAGCCACTGTGATGCAGGGTGGTGAATGTCCAGTTGTAGCCTTGACATGGTTAACAGATAAACCTGTCTGGGTTGATCAGTGGCCCCTTACTACCGAAACGCTTACTGCCCTGCAAGAATTAGTCACAGAAATTTGAAAGTGGATCATATTGAAGAATCATTCAGCCCCTGGAATACCCCTATTTTTGTAATAAAAAAGAAATCAGGAAAACGGAGACTTTTACATGATTTACAGCACATAAATGCTGTAATGGCAACAATGGGAGCTTTACAACCAGGTTTTCCTACACCGATAATGATCCCACAGGAATGGGCCAGTGAACCACATTAAACTTTCATGCAAATGAAGGATCCAAAAATAAACCAATCCAAAGGGACAGAAAACAGGATAAAAAGGGGCATCTGACCCACTGAATTCGTGTTGCTCCACCTGGGAACGCTCCTGCTTGGCCGGTGGGCCCCCTTGCTTTAGGCCTATTTATTTTAATAAATGCTGAAATCACTTCAGTACCGGGAGTGTGGTCCTATTTCTAACTGTACTGTATCAAAATAATTTACTAAAGCCTATAGTGAAAGCTAAACCTACATAAATTATTCATAACAATCAGTTAACAAATGATTTCTGAATATGGGATTCTGAAGGCAGTGGACTTGGATGGGTGTCCTGGTTTGGAATGGGAGGAAATTCAGGGAAGTGATGCAAAGCTTTTGTGTAACTGACAGGCTGTTGAACCACTGAGAAGCTGGACACACCTCTGTGAAACATACACGTTAAAGATGAAAAAACCCGGGAACTGTCTCTTTCTCTTCCGACTGGTGAGGAGGTGGAGAGCCCCAGCCCCCCTCTAGGCCAGGCCGAGCCGGGCGGTCCTGCCGCGGGCCAAGCCCCTTTCCCCCTCCCTGGGCTGCCCGCCAGTCTCCTCATCAACTCCAGTCTGGCAGGGCCAGGCCCCAGGAGCTGCCGGGCAGGAAGGCAGGGGAGGCTGCAAAGCCCTGGCTGGAGCAGGGCTCCATGGATTGAAGATCTTGCCATCAGATCAAGGCTCCATGGATTGAAGATCTTGCCATCAGATCCCGGCTCCATGGATGTGAAGATCTCGCCATCAGATCCTGCCTCCATGGATGTGAAGATATCGCCATCAGATCCTGGCCATGGATTGAAGATCTTGCCATCAGATCCTGGCCATGGATGTGAAGACCTTGCCATCAGATCCTGGCCATGGATGTGAAGACCTTGCCGTCAGATCCTGGCCATGGATGTGAAGACCTTTGCCATCAGATCCTCTTCCCCCTGCACGGCTGAGACCAGAGACCCCTGCAGCCCGTACAAAATACCAAAGACCAACCATGAGGCCGATCCTGACTCAGCAGCTCCAGTCAGGTGGGCCTTAGGCGTGATGTTAACCCTTTCAGTGCTTCAATCCTACCTCGAGTGAGAGAAAAGAACAAGATGCAAGCATGTAAAGGAACAGCATGAAGACATCAAGGTCAGCAAGGAAGGAGTTAAGTCCCAGATGGGAGAGGTGAGGAGATGCCTTGTTTTTGGAGCTGAAATCCCCTTGTAAGCTATGGAAAAAATACTCTTTTTTCCTTATAACGCATGAAACTATAGGGAGATTAAATTGTTCAAATTGATATTAAGCAAAGGCCTCCATGCTAAGATAAGCAGATGTTGAAATAGCTGTGATCCCATGAGAAGGCTGAACAGAGAAAGAAAGAAGAGTAGTCTGGTGCTTCCCAGAGAAGAAGAAGATTTCTCTTCCCAGGGATTAAGATTATTTTAGAGATAGATAACGAGAACTTTTGCCTTTGAACAGCTGTTTTTTAAAACAATACCCCTTAAGCTGATGTCCTAGTTTAGGGCAAATTTGGGAGAAAAACCTCTGGAAGGAGCCCCCAGGAAAAAACCAAACACGGCCCCTCCCCACCCACCTGGTTCGGGAAGAATTTTCTCAGAGAGAAGTGGAAAAGAACCTGTTTATTTAACAAACAAAACACTCCCCCGCACAAAAACAAAAAAAAAAAGAGCAACACCAGATGATAACCAAACTCTTTCACCACTCTGAAGAGATCACAAATCCAGAGAGTCTCTCGCCCGGGTCTGGGCACTGGGGATTGCTCTTCAGCACTGCAAATCACAAAGCACAGGCTCTCGGTGTTCCTCAGTGTTTCCCAGGTCCCAGTCTGGAGCAGGTTGGGATGATATTCAGGAAAGGGAAAGGAAGAAAACAAAAGCAGTCCAGGGAAAAAATTGGACTGCTTAGCTAAACTACCAAGCAAAAGCAAAGGCAAAAGCAGAAGCAGGAGCAAGAGCAAGCAAAGCAAAGCAAGCCAGCAAAAGCCAGCAAGCAAAGCAAAGCAAGCCAGCCAGCACTAGCCTCTTCTAGACAACAGACCATGGGGGGAGGTGAACCGACTGATAACAAGACAAAACAAACCTTTACTTTCAGAGTCAGTTCTGAAAGCACAGGACATAATATCAAACATAAACAGAACACATGATTTGGGATACAAACACCATAACATCACCCTAGGACAGTCACAAATGCACATTTTCATTGATACACGACACGCATTGTCCACAACGATTGCTGTGTTGGTTGGGCTCATCACTTGTACTGGATCCATTAAAGGAGGTCTTGTCAGCCACTGAGTGAACTTAGACATTCAACATGAATTTACCTTGCTTTTCTCTCAGCACAGAGGCAAAGGAAAAATTAGATCAGGTGCTGTTGTTGTGCAGGATCCTTGCTCATTCTGGAGCTGTAATTCACAACTCAGCTCGAGTGTTTCATTCACCACTCCTGGGCAGAAAGCAAAATGCGAGTGGGAAACAAAGTCATCTGTTCACATGAATAAGCAACAATAGCACAGAACATCAAGGGGCCACTCTGACTGTGACCATGTCTCCTAGTTGTTAGCCAGCTGGGATAGGTACTTTGCACCAGGGCTGTGGGCAGAGTTAGATAAATCCTTGCAGATGACAAGAGACCTCAAACTGAATGATACCAGGCAAAAATTGGGTATGTCTGATGAAAAGCCCACTTTGGCTTTAGTTAGCTTTGAATCAAATTCATTTCAAGGTAGCATTTGTTTGAATTATTTTAAAAACCACATTCCTTGCTTTGAAATGAACCACGAAAATATTTTGTGTTGAGTTTAATCAGTGGGAGTTGTTTGGTTTTTTCTTTTTGGTAAAGAATGGGTTCTGCTTTGAATTTTCTTCTCCCAGTTCTCTCCTAAGTGCTTTATGCCTTAAGCTCTTAATAAGTCTGTAGGTGAGAAATACCTAAAGTTCTTGAGAGATGAAACCAAAGCAAATAGCAACCCTCCTCCTGTAAGCAGGATGGGTTATCAGTTACACAACACAGATGCACAGAGCAGGTTTATCACAAGAATGCTTTGATCTCCAGTAATCAGCTGGATACCTTCAGAACATCTTTGGAAATCAGGGTGAGTAAAAACTGCTTGTGGGTTCCATGCCATTCAAAAGGCAAGGCCTTTAGGCCTCCAGGCAGAGGACACCAGGAAAATGGCACAGGCAAAACCACATTTTGTTCCCAGTCACTGAAAGCCCTGGAGATGCCAGGGTAGTCACATAGTGGCAGGTGGGCAAATCTCTCCTCTGGCTTCCCTGCAGTGGGGTTTGGGTGTCAGGATTTGAGTGTCACTGTGTATTTATTCTACCAGTGCCTGCACATACAACTGGTTCCTGTATCTTCAGCTGTGAATGCTTCAGTGCAGTGGACTTGCTCTTCTCTCTTTTATATCTTTCTACTGTACAAATCCAGGACAATGTTCTGTTCTTTTCATTCATACTCATTCTTGCAAAGAAAATCTCACAGCAAGAAATTGGACAAGCAATGGAAAAAAGAAAGGGGGAAAGCAAGAAAGCAAGCAAGAGAAAGAAAGTGAGAAAGCGACAGAGAGAGAGAAAGAGAGAATAGAGAGAAAGAGAAAAAGAGAGAGAGAAAGAGAGAAGGAAGGAAGGATTCCAGGAAGGGAGGGAGGGAGAAAGGGAGAAAGGGAGAAAGGGAGAAAGGGAGAAAGGGAGAAAGGAAGAAAGAAATGGAGAAAGAAAGAGAGAAAGAGAAAAAAAGGAAGATAAAGAAAGAAAAAAGAGAGAGAGAAGGAGAGAAAGAAAGAAAGAAAGAAAGAAAGAAAGAAAGAAAGAAAGAAAGAAAGAAAGAAAGAAAGAAAGAAAGAAAGAAAGAAAGAAAGAAAGAAAGAAAGAAAGAAAGAAAGAAAGAAAGAAAGAAAGAAAGAAAGAAAGAAAGAAAGAAAGAAAGAAAGAAAGAAAGAAAGAAAGAAAGAAAGAAAGAAAGAAAGAAAGAAAGAAAGAAAGAAAGAAAGAAAGAAAGAAAGAAAGAAAGAAAGAAAGAAAGAAAGAAAGAAAGAAAGAAAGAAAGAAAGAAAGAAAGAAAGAAAGAAAGAAAGAAAAAGAGGAAAGGGCTTGAACTTGCCAGTGTGAGAGTTTCAGATAAACCAGGTGAGCACAAACTGCTTTGTGCAAGAAGCAGGTTAATAAATTCTTTATGTCCTTCTGGAACAATTTCCTAGAGTGCTCAACTCACCTTCACAACAGAGGTGCTGCTTTGCTGAGCCTGCAGGGAGCTGTTCTGAGTTACTCAGGTACTTGCACAGTGCCCACCCTGTCAATGGGGCATCCCAGGAAATGGCTCCTGCTGCTGCCTTCCAATCTTCCAAAAGCAGATTGAGTCTTGTTTCTCTTTTCTGTGCTCTATGTTTTAGTAGAAATTAGAGAAATTAATTAATCTGTCTTCTAAATTAGAAATTTAGAAGTCAGAGATGTGCACATCACCCTCAGAACAGAGAACGGGAGGCTACCATGATTTCTTAATTCCTGTTGGATTTTGTTCTGCAGTTCAGGCTACAAATGCAGTCTTCAAACACCCAAAAGCCTTTCCCCTCTCTCTTCTCTAAGGGGAGTGGAGCTGAGTTGCTCCATCTCAGACTACAGAAGTTCAAAGCATGGTATTAGGTCACTGAAATGTGGCCTTAAGAGCTTGGTTTCTTTCACTTTAAAACGAATTTAGTGACTATTATTGAAACAAACAGTATGGATTTGCTTGGGTGTTGGTTCATTACCAATAGTTTGGAGACTTCAATGCAGCAGCTGCTGCTTGCACAAGAGGAGTCTTTCTTGATGGACCATCAGCAGGACCCAAGGCTTTATTGTCCAAGACAGTTCAGGGGGAGTTGAATTATTAAAGAAATATGGATATTGATCTAGTACCAATATCCAACTGTGACAGACAAAAACGCTCTAACAGTTTAAAGTTAGAAAGCGTATGTTTATTCGACGCCGGGCAGCGTGTGGGATAGCTCCAAATACTCACCGCGGCTTCCAAGTGATTACAGAGTCTTTTTATCCATACAATTATTGCATACCCAAAATACAAATACATATTCATAATTTTGGTACATCCCATTCCTCACTTTGCATGCTAATAATTTCAAAAGCTATTAAGATTTTGTTCCTTGAAACGGATCAGTGGTCCCTTTCATGGGGAGGGGTCCCAAAATGAGGAAGTAAATGAAGTCTTCCTCATTCTGACCTTTCTACCTTTTCAATGCAAATATGACAAATGAACTCTTGGTAGAACTGTCATTGTCTTCAGTTGGTTTCAGAACAGAGGAAGCCCACAATTGTCTTATGCTCCTAAAAGCTATTTGTCAGATTCTATATTCTTCATTATAAACCCAGCTAACTAAACATTGTGTTGACAAGTTACAATTATTAGTTAACTACTAACTCTTAACTTCACCAAGACCTACTCAATTATTTTAATTAACTCTAGTAAAGCTTATCTCTAACTAAAATCTTAGCTCTCCTAAAATCTCTAAATTCCTTACAGTTTATGTTTCAGAGTTATTAACTCAAATACAAACTACATTTGTTTCCAAAGCATGTCCAACATAAGCATGGTGCAGGCAGAACACAGGGCATAAACTGAGAGGTCTCTACTAGGTTAGAAACCCATGAGGATTTTCTAACTTCAGTAGGCATCAATGTCTTACTGAGAAGACACTGCATTTGAAGAGAGAAAAGCCTTCCTTCCTGTGGTGAGGAGCTGTGAGTCACCAGATTGGGTATTTCAGCAGCAATTTGTCTGGATACAGGCTGATTTTTTTTTTTTTTTTTAATGAAGCTATTTACAAGCAAACTTTCTACAAAATAAAGAACCTTTCTATAAAGACTATTATTAGTCTCTTCTTTCTGTGTCCTACTCTTTGTTTTCCTGATTGGCAGATCCACCTTTCCTTACCATATTTGACAAAGAAAGATACTCCCATGTTCATGCATTGGCACAGATGTTATAATTTTGATCCAATCCCACTCAAAGCAGGTCTTATTAGACCAGGTTTCTCAGGCCCTTCTCCAATCAAAATCAAGGCATTTGAACAGGACCTGAGGTAAAATCAAGCTCTGAGTGGTGGAATTTAACCTTGGCTTACTTTTGTATAGAGAGGATGCATATTTCACAAAATAAAAAAGGTATTTTTTCAGCTGTGAGAGACAGTTGTAGTTACAAAGGCATTGGCAGTTTCTCTCCTGAAGTCAGAGTTTCATTTTCTGTATTTTCACACCAGATTTACAGACATCGTATCCAAATTCAGCAGGTGGTAGGGCCCAACATGTGGCTCTGAATAATCTTCAGTAAAACACAAACCTGCTAAAAATGCACAGAGAATTAGATAATCCATGGCCTGTGCTTCTTCAGTGCATGTCTCCATTCTGGAGTAACTTCATTTCCACTGATTATCTGTCCTGACAGCTCTGGGAGAATCCACCCCATCAGCCAGTTTATCCATGTAACTACAGGCTAAGGGTCAGCAACATCAGTGTCCCTTTCCATGACTTTGTTCTTCATGGCAAGCTTGGAATGCCATGTTGGTGGCTAGGAAGCAAGGAACAACAGTGATTGTTAAATGCTGATGAAGAGTTATATTTTACTGTTCTGTTTGCAAGCCTCTGCGCAGCTGTGCCTATTTTCTCTTCGAATTTCTGTCTTGGTGTCCAGCGTTCCTGGACAGAAACCACACCTACAAATAGTTCTTTCAGCAAGCTTGTCCAGTTCAGACATCTGCTGTGGTTTGTATTTTGCAAATTCCATGCAAATATTATCATGCAACACCTAATTGTGATTTTTGGGGGGACTGCTCAGATTAACAGGTAACAAACAATTAAATCCTCCCTTTATCGAAGCCAAGTGTTTACCTTTTTTCGTTTTTAAAAACAAAATGTTAGGTTAGTTGTTTGGTCAAATGTAATAAGTGCACTGCATTCCCCTCATGATGCAAGTTTATTCCTTTTATTATTTAAGGACACACAAAACCACTATAAGATATTTTTCAGAGGCACAAGTGCCCTCAAAATATGATTACGTGTGATGGAAATATGTAGTCTTTTCCAGAGTAATTTTAATATCACTGTTATTTCTGCACAGTATGGTCAGTGTGATGGGTAGGCATACTAACACCTTACAGTGACATTATCTAATACGATTCTTCCTTCAATTTTCTGACCTGAAAAGGTTCCCATTCCTAAATTAAGTGAAAAAGGTAGGCATCATATCCATTCACCTTTTTATCTCTGTGTCCTCAAAATATTTGTAAGGACCTGTAATCTTGTGCTTGGAGTGCTGGATCAAAGGGTTAGAAGGCCTGGAAAGGCACACACCAGCAATTATCCATCTGGAAATACATTTATGTACTTCTGAAGAGTCAAGAATGCAAGGTGGGCTGCAGGGGATTATTTAAAGTGTATCTAAATGTCTGACGCTGCTTTTTTTCAAGACTACCACAGATTTTCTCTAATAACCTGTGAGACCATATCACAGATGAGACTGAGAATAAAACACTTCTAAGAACTTCCCTCCTATGTCAGTTTCTAGCCAAACCAGGAACAGCAGGACTCGAACTCTGACTTTGAAGAAGATCACCGTTATGGCACCTTCTTGGTCTCAAGAGAGTCTTAGATAAGACATTTAATGAAAAATATTTTTAATCAATATTAGATGCTTCTGTGTTGGTGGAGAAACTTTAATACACCATGGTGTTTGTCTTTCTGCTAGGATGGGAAAAATGGAATGTAAAGCAAAGATTGTAAAGCGCTGCAATAAACAAATACCTGCTATGTAGACACCAGTTTATGTGCTTTTACTTCCAGCCTATCTTTCAGTCATCACAACAAAGAAGTTTGCATGTCATTGCAGTGTGGGTGGGTATGTGGGATTTTGGGGAGAAAATTTGGCTTGCAGCTGTGCACCTCAGTGTGTCCATGTTTGGTCTGACAACATGATTTTCACATGTACACTGTGGTACAGGACATTAGAACTTGCTCCTTCATTAAACCCGGTGCTGTAGCATCACATTTTGCCTTTCCATATACTATGTGGGAAATATGTTTCCATGATGGATTTTCCAGTGAGGAAAAGCAGTGTAACACTTAGGAAGTCATTGAAATGGCACCAGCCTAGCAGAGCTCAAGACGCATTTGGACGATACCCTCGGGCAAAAGTCACACATGGTGTGACTTTTGGGAATGGTGCTGTGCAGGGCCGGGAGTGGGACTCGATGGTCCTGACGGGTCCCTTAAAATTCAGCATATTCTGTGTCCTGCCAGTTTGCAACACCTGGACAACACTTACAGCTTGATGCCTGCTTGATTCTATCTCCCTTCCTGTCGCTTAGGCCTGAAAGCACACAAAGACCAAACATCAAAAGGGGGCGGGCTTGATGGGATAGACTACATTTCCCAGGAGGCTTTGCGGGGCGCGGCAGCAATACGTCACCGGCGGTGGCCGCGGCAGGCGCCCGGCGCGCCCCCAGCGTGGTGGCGGTGCGGGCGCTGCGGGTGGCGGCGCGGCGGAGGCCGGAGCTCGGCCCCGCGGGGCTCACGGCGTTCTGGGGCGGCCACCCCAGGGTGGGGGTGGCTTCTGGCCTTCTCCTCATGCTGGGCCTTCACTGGGCCGTGGCCCTCTGGAGGTCATGTAGCCTGGCACTCCCTGAGCCAATCCCTCAGGGTTTGTCCAGGCGGCTTTGGAGTGTTCTTAGGGAAGGAGGCTCCTCAGGTTCTCTGGGCAGCCAGCGCCCACCGAGGTGCACTGCTGGCGGGGCCGCAGCGGTGAAGGGTTGGAGCCTTTACAGCTGTTACTGCTTTTGTTAGAAGTGGGAAGAAAGGGATTTCGCGGGAATGAAAATCAGTTCCTCTGTAACAGTTTGCGTGAAACCACGCATGGGTGTTGGCTAGATTGGGGCATACGAGAAGGTAATTTTTTTTCCTAAAAACTAGTAATGTTTTTTTTTTTTTTTACATATGGGCACTGATTTTCTTCTGTAATAGTGGTTAATTTCTGAAGTGCTTTTTATTCATAGCAAATTAGGAAATGGAGCGGTAACAGAAAACAAGTAACTAATCTTGTTAAAATCCTGCTTTCATTCAGAGCAGTGAAATAAGGTGGGGGTGTGATTGCTCTGCAGAGGCAGCCTGTGTGGGGAGCAGCACTTGGGGAAAGCCTGTGCTCTTCTAGCTAACAGACCTGATGAGTCCATGGGATATGTGGAGTGTCTGGATGGAGTGGTTTAAAACATCACAAGTACAAAAATGCTCTCACTCTGTCTTGTGTAGCCCAGAGGCTGAACATGTGTTCTGGTGCCAGCAGGAAGGAGGAGGGAGAAGTGGAAGCAGATCGAGCAGTTCCTGAGGAGGCAGAGAGCAGCGAGCCCAGCCTGATCCACCCCCTGCCACGCTGCTGGAGCTACATCCCTCCCGAGGACCTGCAGAGCTGCCTGGAGTGCCACGTCAGGGAGGTCTTCGGGCCCTCTGTTCCCGAGGACTGGCAGCAGGCTCCCCTGCAGGAGAACAGGCTGAAGTATCGCCTGCTGGCCCGGCTGGCAGCAGAGCTGGGACACGCTGTCCCCAACTCGCAGCTGCACCGCGTGCGCTGCGCCGGGGACATGCTGGGCTTCTACCGCACCCCCGTAAAGGACAGCACCGAGATCGATGAACTCGCAGCTGCAGAGCTGCCCCCGAACCTGAAAATCATCCGCAGCGGTGATTCCCCCCACGCAGCATTCCTGTGCCTGTCTGGTGCTGTAGGGCAGCAGCAGAGTCCTCTGGTTGGGGTGAAATCTGTGAATTTCAGTAATAAAGGTTCACTGAGCTTTGCCCACGTTTGGCTGTTCCTGTTCTGCTCTTTTTTCCCTGCAGACCAGTTCCTGCGAGGCACTGGTGCAGCATGGGCACTGCCAGCTGCCCCCTGCCCTTTCCCTGCTGCTGGGAACCAACAGGATCCAGTGGGGATCAACAAAGGGACCATCTCCAGTTTCTACTTTGCACCTCTGTGTTAGTTTTGGCTAGGGTAGAGTTAATTTTGTTCCTAGAGGCTGTTATGGGGCTGTATTTTTGACCTGTGCTGAGCTCAGGGCTGATAATACAGAGATGTTTTTGCTACTACTGAGCAGGGCTTGCACAAAGCCAAGGCCTTTCCTGTTACTCTTACTGCCACACTGGTAAGGGGATTTGAGATACATGGGAGCGGATAATAATAATTGTAATATTTGGATCTCCTCCTCTTCCTGGAGATTTCACATGCTTAGAAAAGGACAGATCCCTGCAGAATAATTAATATCTACACAGTGTTGTATGGAGATCTAGTTCTAAAGTTGGGCAGAATGGTGTGATGGCATATTCCAGGTGGAGCTGGTACTCAGGAACACCCACCACTTCAGGGTGCTCAGAGACCATGAGACCAGCAGAATTCTTTCCAGAATTTTCTCTTTTCTGCTTTGAAGTAACTGGTCTTAAAATTAATGTTTATGTTAAAAATAGAGCCCCCAGGATCCTGTGGATCCTAGGGTGATCAAAGGCTCCAGGCCTCTGCATCTCTTCTCTTGTGTGCTGCTTGTTTTACGTGTGTGGCACATTTACCTACAGAGTGCTCACTAAGGAGCTGACCTTGCTATGTGCCAATTGCTACTTATGTCCTTGCTGTGAACCAAAATATATGGCTAATTATATTATTGGTTTTCTTTACAGAGTTGTCTAAAAGAAGGAAAAAGTCTTCTATTTAAACTTTTAAAAAATTCTCTTTTGGAGAACTATTAATATCCAGGAACATTTTTTTTTTCATTTTTTTCACAGTCTGCACTGTGTCTCAAACTTGTGTTTAGGACACCAATAATCACATCTTGATATTTGTTCATCATCTTTTATGAGGTGACCAAATGCCATCCCTACATTTTGGCATGAAGAGGAGTCACATCACCAGAGACAGGCAAAAAGTACCTTTTATTTCTAGTTCTGCTGGAGACAGACCAGACCATGACTGAGCATTTTGAGAGGGGATAATAAAGAAAGTTCTGATGGCTAAACCTTCAAGTACTCAACTAGCCTTGGTGCCACTGGAGACCCTGAAAGATGCAATTCTATAACCACAAGAATTAAGAACAAGTCCAGCTTGCTGAGGGTGCTCTCTGTCCCAGCTTCCAGGTCATTCACCAGGAAATTAAATGATGTTTTGACCCCTGTATTGACCAACTCTCTATAAGAATTTGTGAATAGGAAAACTTTGTGCATATTTGATTTTTTTTTTTTTTTAAGGATTAGAAGATGGTTTATTTTTTTTTCCCCTGGAAGAACAGTGGAAAATATTTATAAATAAATAATGCTAAAAAGCACAAGAAAAAACACTGCAAAATAGTGAAGAACAGAAGAGTTCCTGAGATGCAGCCATTGGCAATACTTGCAGAACTTATGAGAATTTTCTTTAATACATTTCAGAACAGATTGAGATATTTACTATTGGACACTTTCTCTGAATTGCCTCAAGTCAATAAAGAATCCTCACATTTGTCTAATGAAATGGATTGATTCTCATTACCTTTTTCAAAAGCCTGAGGTAATTGTAGCTTTTAGGTGTCTGGGAAAAAACTGGGAAGGAGTTTACAGCTACTTAAAGAGAAAGCAGAGGAAATCTATGCTTGAACATCTGGTGATTTTCCCAAACTCAACTCCCAAACCTTTTTACTGGGTAAGCAAAACAGAACAGTCAACATAGTCCCAGAAAGTGGCAAAAAGTGTCCTTGTGCCATCACCTTTGATCCAGCAGGACTCTAGAGATGACAAACTCTGACTTCAAAAAAAACCTGGGAAAATCTGGTGTAGGCATTGGCCCGAAAAGCCTGAATGTGATGGCCTCTTCTGGGGGGGCAGATGAGAAGCCCCGTGAATAGCGACCAGGGGCTGATACTCGAGATGTTAATGGACAGAGCCAGTGCCTGCGCCGCCCCCCCAGCAGTCTCAACTTGCACCATGCAGCCCTCAAGCTAACAAAGACTGCTCTTCTAAATGTAAAAAGGAGTGGTCGAAGTTCTGATGACTCAAATGTGGTGACAATAGCCCGTGGTAAGAAGGGATGATGGGACCCTAGGGCCAACAATGGTGATGAATGCTGGCCTCTCTGGAGTCATGGGCAAAGGGCTACCCTATTCAGGAAGGCAGCAACTCCAGCTGTGGGACCAGGTTCCATTGCTGGTGGGTTTGAGGAGCACCAATACACTGGCTTCCAGAAACCTGGAGACTTGGGAAGTGGAGAGGGACCTGGCACTGTGGGCAGGTGCCAGTGGGAGTGCATGGGGCTGGAGCAAAACATTCTTTCTGTTTCTCCCTGAAGCAGGAAATCAACCCACAGGGGTTGGACACTCTCACAGGGCTGGCCACCAATCACCCAGGTACTCCTAATCCCATAACTGAACATGGAAAGGCAGTGAGGGCCAGCTGCAGACATTCCATTCATCAGAAGCAGGGTCAAGACACACAGCCATGGATGTGTAACATAGGTGATTAAGGGAAAGCAACATGGAAATGTAAAAGTGCAGAACAAGAAACTCCTACTTCATTTTTCCTCCTGGCACTGTGCACCTGCAGGGGAAAACATCCTGTCTCACATCCTGATGACCTCACAAGTGACAGATTGTGACCTCACCAGAGGATGGATTCTGACATCATGTAACTTACTGCTGATATTTGGGCACCAGCAGAGCCTGGTTCAGTCTGGTTCAAACCTTGACTCCTTCCAAGCATTTCTGCAAGTGGGAGCAGCTCATGGTCCTCACCTCTCCCCAGCCCTCTGCAGGGCACAGAAATGGCCACAGGGACAGAGGGGAGCTGCCCCATCTGCCAGGATACTCAGAATGATGTGGCTTCTGCTTTGCCCTGTGACCACCAGTTCTGTTTGGACTGCATCCTGCGGTGGACAAGAAGTCCAGTGTGCCCACTCTGCAGCAGGTCAGTAGAGACTGTCAGGTTTCTTGGCCATGAAGAAGATGACTATATAGACATGGCCATCAGAGCCTCCGAAGAGTCACCAGAGACCAACAGACAGGCAAGGGAGAGCTCCCTTCCTCCTGGATGAAAACAGCCCCAGTTGTGCAGCTGCGACACCTCTGTCTTCCCCACAGGGAACACTGTCCCCAGCTGAGCAGGGAGCTGCAGAGCCAGAGCCTGTGGGTGGCCTTCTGCCCCAGGTGTGGGCAGGACTGTTCCGACAACAAGAACACCTCCTGGATCCTGTGCAGCCCTGGCTGCGTCAGAAGCTGGAGGGAGTATACTGGGACCGGTGGTGGCTGGTTGAGTACATAGAGAACTGCATCCTCTACAGCCTTTGCATCTATGGTCCAGATGTGGAGATGCTGGTCCAGGTGCTGCAGCCCCTCCTCAGTGAGCACACAGTACCACTGATCCACAGCATCAGCAGTGTCATCGTGGGCCGGTGCAGTGAGAAGGCCCAGAGGCTGCTACGCTCTGGTCATGTCAGGGGTGAGAACAACAGCCCTATGGCTAGCCCCAGCTCCAGCTCCAGCTCCAGCTCCAGCTCCAGCCCCAGCTCCAGCTCCAGCTCCAGCTCCAGCTCCAGCTCCAGCCCCAGCTCCAGCTCCAGCTCCAGCCCCAGCTCCAGCCCCAGCTCCAGCTCCAGCTCCAGCTCCAGCTCCAGCTCCAGCTCAGCTCCAAGAGCTCCAGCAGCTGCAGAAGGTCCAGATCCAGATCCAGCAGCTCTCAGCCCAGTAGCTCCTGGGAGGGGACCGCCACCAGCAGCCTTGCAGCCTCCAAGGTGAAGAAAAAACCTGGTATATCAGCATCTGCCTCCACTGGGAGTCCCAGCTGCTCCTCACAGAGGAGGGGGCTTCCTCTCGAAGCTGGGCACAGTGGCCTACATGCCTTTGGCTGGAGAGGATCCTTCCTCTCACCCAGGGCTGGCCACCCCCACCCAAATACTCCAAATCCTGGCATTGCACAGAAAGGCAGTGAAAGAAGGGGGCATCATCCAGCCACAGGCAGTCCATGCTGACTGCTCCCACCCCATTCCTGCTCATTGGGACACCTTGGCCATGTGTCAGGAGCAGGGACAAGACACACAGCCGTGGATGCATGACTCAGGTGACCAAGGGAGAGCAACATGAAAATGTAGAACTTCAAAACAAGAAATAATTTTCTTTTCTTTCCTGGCACTGTGCACCTATAGTAGGGAACATCCCATTGTGACATCACTGGGCTCTGAAAAGTGATGTCCCAAGCAGCAGAGTGTGACAACACATCTACTGCTGATTTTATTTGGGCACCAGCAGTGACTGGGCCAATCTGGCCCAAGCCTTGACTCATGCTGAGGGAGACTCTAGGTTCTGCAGAATCAAACCAGGCTTTTCCAGCACTGGTGGTGTGTTGGGGGCTGCCATCAACATCTCTCCTAGAGTGTCCATCCTCGAACCATCACTCTTGTTTCCCTGCCCTGCCTGGTTGGGGCAGCCAGGTACTGCAGGTGCAGCACTGAGGGTGAGCTGTGCACAGAAATGCCCCACTGGGGTGCCCATGAGGTGGTTGATGGGACTTAGGGAGGTGGGAGAGTGTTCTTCAGGAGCCTGGCCGTTCCTTCCTCCTCTCCCTGGGACAGTCAGTGACTACAGCTTCTTCTGCAGCGTGTGATGCCAATGAAGGGGAGCAGCTCCTGATCCTCAGCTCTCCCCAAAATGCTGCCAAGCACAGAAATGGCCAGAGAAAATCACAGCAATTGCCCCATCTGCCAGGACACTCCAAAGCATGTGGCTTCTGCTCTGCCCTGTCTCCACAGGTTCTGCCTGGGCTGCATCCTGCAGTGGACACAAATCCATCATGCCCATTCTGCAGGACACTGACAGAAACTGTCAGGTTTTCTGAGCAGGGTGAACAGGACTATCTGCTGTTTGCTGTCATCTCCCCTGAAGAGTACCAGAGACCAGCAGCCACACAGGGGCAGCTCCCATCCTCCCGGATGAAAACAGCTCCCATGGCCCTCTAGTGTCCCTTTCTCCACAGGGAACACTGTCCCCAGCTGAGCAGGGGTCTGCTGGATCAGAGCCTGTGGGTGGCCTCCTGCCTGAGGTGTGGGCAAGACTGTTCCGCCAGTGACAGCACCTCCTGGATCCTGTGCAGCCCTGGCTGTGTGAGAGGCTGGAGGGAATATTCCAGGACCGGTGGCAGCTGGTACCAGTTGCACAGAGCAACATCCTGCATGATCTCTGTCTCCATGGTCTGAATGTGGAGAACTTGGTTCAGACGCTGCAGAACTGCCTTGGGGAACACAGAGCACCGCTGGTCCATGGCCTCATCACTGTCATTGTGGCCAAGTGCAATGATGAGGCCCAGAGACTGCTGCTTTTCTGCATTGGCAGGGAGGAGACTGACAGCCTTGTGACCAGTGCCAGCTCCAGCTCCAGTTCCATGTCTGGCAGCTCCAGTTCCAGCAGCTCCCAGGAGAGGATTTCTGCCAGTGTTTCAGCAGGATTAAACGTGGAGGAGGAAGCAGGAGCAGCAGAGGCTGCGCTCCAATGGAGTCCCAGGCACTGCCCACCTATGCCCATTTCCACAGAGTGAGACAAGACCCAGGAGGAACCAGAGCAGGCAGTGGTGGCAGGTCCATCTGCCCAGGGTGGCATCTGCAGCCAGGTACAGGGCTGCAGTCTCACAGGGAGCCCAAAAGAGGAGAGCCCCCAGCCCCCAGGATTCTCGCCTACCCAGCAAGAGGCAAAGGCAGGCACCTGTGCAATCCTTCAGTCCTGAGGGGCTCTCATCAGAGGAAGATGAAATCTGGACCAAGCAAGCCTACAGCAATCTTGAGAAACAACTGCATCTTCCCATGTCTTGCTTCCATGCAGTGCCTAGTGAAGTCCCTGTTGGGGCAGTCCACTGGTGCTGGGGGGTCCAAGATCCCTCAGTAACTGAGAGAACATGACACACTGAAATGTGAGCACATTCAAAAATGTAGTCCCAGATATAGCAGTGTTTGCTGTATTTATTATCTGTATTTAATATACATTAAAAGGGAGAAGCCCAGCTCTGAAGCTGTACTTTCAAAATACATTGACTGCTCTCCAAACCTGAAATGTGAATATGTGATGGAGAGGCTACAAAAAGAAGGCTGGAAATACATATTGGTTTGTAATTGATTGTTTCTTGAAGAGCTGGATTTACATTTTGCAAGGCTGAAAAGTTCATCTGTCATTTGAATGTCCGGCAGTAAAGGTGAAGTGACAGTTGCAGAACTGATCTTTGAAAACATGTGAAATTTGGCAAAAAAGGAATCAGTTGTCAGGAGCATTGTGTTGTGACTCTGTAGTTATGACTGAGAAATCTGAAAATGAAGAAAAAGCAGAACAAATGAGTAGGAAGAATTCAGAATCAACTCAATCAAGTACAAGATAAAGAAACACATTCACCATGGCAAGAACTGACAGTCAGCACAAGGCCCTGCATTAAGGATGAATTTGTGTAGTATTTAGAAGAACTGGGAATTAATGGAGGAGAGAGATTTAATCAGAAAGAGCTGATACAGAAATCATTATTTCAGAAGGCTGAGTTTTATTACAAACTTGTTCACTCTCATCTTTGATTGCTGCAGTTAATTAATATTGCACAATAGGGATGTGGTGGACACTAGGGATCTGGTAGAAGGCACTGAGAAAAATTCAAAATTATCATAGGCAAGATTTTTTTTAAAATAGGAGGCTTTTGTGTGTTTGCTTGGTTGGTTGATTTTTAAGGAAATGACATCAGCTTTTTAGCATTTTACAGTAACAGTTATCTTCTAGTCCAACAACATGTAGCTCACATTTATTTACTTAACTGAATCTTGGGGGTTATAGTTACCATTGGTCACAAGTACTGCACTGAGAACTAAATTTGGGTTTTTCCTTTCAGTTTCTGAATAGCTGTAGTAATGACTAAAATGGTCTAGGTTTTGTTAGGTAAAATGGTCTAGCAAAACCTAGAATTTTGCTTGCTTTTTTTATATTTTTTTTCATTTAATGCAACCTTTCTATCCCTGAAATCAACATAACAAATAAGATATTAAACAGAAAGCAGGAAGCATGATGGACCTTCAGCGTAGTGAATGTGAACACAGATTTCCAATATGTGATCACTTTATAAAGTGAATTTGATGTTAATTGAATGGGGTTAGGGGAGTAGAAAAATGCAACATGAGAAACAGTCTTTATGAACCAAGGTAAAAATGTGTGAGAACTAATGAGAGTGGTCACTGTTAATGAAGTTCATGGACTAGAAGAGATATGACAGAGTGCTGCTGACCTCTCTGAAATGGTTGAGTCTAGAGCTGCAATGAGATTCCAAAGTAAAGGCTGCGTGGAATCTCATTTGGAAAGTCCTTCAAGCAAAGACAAAGACAACCACAGGGAAAAAAAAAAAAAAAAAACAAAAAGAAAAACTTAAAAGAGAAAGGTTCCTAATATTACAGTGACAGGACAGATGCCAAAAATTACTCTCCAAACACATCCACTTGCCAATTTAAATATACTGGAATTAAATCTTTAGGATTTAGATATAGCAAAATCACAGATGCTGGAAATGGTTACAATATAATAATGGATTTCTTTGCTGTGAGTGTATATAACATTTGGAAATTATTCACCAAGGACTGTGTCATCAACTGTTTTCCAATGGAAAAAAACCCTGCACTCTTCAACAGTAGTTAATATCTTTTGATATCTAGTAGAGCTATCTTTTAAAATGGACATTTAGACATTCAATTAGAAAGAAGATAAAAATGACTGTTTTGAGGAAAATATTCATGAAAATGTTTATTTTACACATCTGAAGCAGAATGTCAGTACTTAACAAATCCTAATCAAAATGAAAGTCATCTGGAATATACCAATCCAGACATAACTAAATAACCAAATAACCAACCAAAAACCAAGCAACCAAAGAACACACAAACAGACAAACTGAAGACACTGAGACATCTGAAGCTGTTTTCAGGGCATTGCCAGCTCTTCCTGCCTAGTTGGTGGCCTCTGGTGACTCTTCCAGGCCTGTATCCTTGGCTATGGCTGATCCTGCTTTTCAGAATGAATTTTGATTCTTTATTTTAAGCAGGATTTCTGCTTCTAATCTACTCACTCAGTTTGATTTCTGCTTTGTCCTAATTCATCTCTCTCTCATTGATGGGCGGGATCTTGGGGGGGAACTGTGTCAAAAGCCTTATAAAAATCCATTTAAGTCAGCAGGCAGCTCTGACACATCTTCCAGGATAACCATGTGGTGCACAGCACCCACTTTCTCAGAAGCTCTTCAACCATCACAGCTGCAGCAGGATTTCCTGTGTGAGGAGGTGCTGCCAGAATGGTCCTGTGGCTCCAGGGGCTTTCAGCTGATGGTGGGGTGTGGGGGTCAGGCAAAGACATTAGAAGGAGAAGAAAGCAGAACCCAGGAACTTTGTCAGAGAAATAGAATTTTTTTTTTTTTTTTTTTCCCTTGGCAAAAGGGTTACTAGAATCTCACTAGTGCCACCATCAGGGTGGCCTCTTGCTGGCCCTTTCATGTCTCCTCCATCTTCCCCACAGGGAACACTGTCCCCAGCTGAGCAGGGAGCTGCAGAGCCAGAGCCTGTGGGTGGCCTTCTGCCCCAAGTGTGGGCAGGACTGTTCCGACAACAACAGCACCTCCTGGATTTCGGCAAGGTGGAGGGGAGGTCTCCCTGCCTGTCTGTTGGTCCCCAGCAACTCTCCTGCCTGTCTGCTGGTCTCTGGTGACTGTTCAGGGGAGCTGATGGCAAATTGTATGTCATCCTCTCCACCCCACTCAGAAAACCTGATAGTCTCTAGTGGACTGCTGCAGAGCGGGCAAGCTGGATTTCTTTTTGCCTGCTGCAGGATACCAGGCAGAACTGCTGGTGACAGGGAAGAGCAGAAGCCACGTCATTCTTAGTGACCTGACAGATGGGGCAGCTCCACTCTGTCTCGTGGCCATGTCTGTCTGTTGCAGCAGAAGGGGACAGATGAGGACTAGGCATGCTTGGCAGAAGTCAAGAATCAATCCGGTCTGGACCCAGGCTTGGCTGGCACCAAAATTCAAGCAGTAAAGGATGAGACCTCATATCCATCCCCCAGTGCTGTCACAATCCACCACTCAGTGGTGGATCCTACAGAGGGACATCAGCACCTGAATATAAACAGAAAGGAGTGCAAGGTCGCAAAGCACTCACATGTGATGTTATCCTCCACCATCCAGTGACATCACAATGGGACATCATGGCACGCCTCTGTTCCCTCTCACCTCAGCACATAGGTCTGGGACTGCTGGCAGATATTGCCATGGGGACAGACATGGGGGGTCACCAGAGGCCAGCAGCCAGGCTGGGTCAGTGCCCTGAGAACAGCCCCCACGGCCCAGGCTTCTGGGTGGCCTCATGCCCAGGGGCTCGGCAGGACTAATCCATTGAAAATGGCATTTTCCAGACTCTGTGTGGCCCTGGTTGAGACAAAGGCAGGAGGGAATACACTAGGGCTGGTAGTGGCTGGCAGGGGCTGTGGAGAGCAGCATCCTGCACAGAACAGTGGCAGAGATGCAGGAAGAAGCCAGCACACTGGAGGCCACCTCCACCAGGGCTCCCAGCAAACTTTCCCTTCTGTGCCTGTCACTGCAGAGCAGGACCAGCCCCAGGAGGAGAGGATTTTCTCCAGTTTCAAGATAATCTAGATTCTCTTGCCTGTTGACCACAGGGAACTGACAGAAAAACAAATAAAAGGAAAGCAAGGTATAAAACAAATTGGTTTCTACTAATGAGGCTTTAATTACACTCCTCGAATCTCCAATTTCCAGCGCCTTCAAAAAACCACTTCTTTCATGCCATCAAGTCAGTTATTTCCATATCTTGAAGCGATATGCGGAATAAATAAATAGACTCTACAACTCGATGTAGTTATCAAGTGGGTATGTATGGCAGCGCCCGGCACAAGTGAGATAACTCTCCGAAATCTTGTGCCCCGAGCTGAAGTCTGCCCCCCAACTTCATTCACAAAGGTGTTCCATATGCAATACATTACACAACTTTTCTATGCATATTCAACCCCTGGCCCCGCCTGTCTTTGCTTCTCATGCTAAATAGGTCCACGCCCTTCTGGGCATGCGTAGTTTTTTGTGGGGGCTTTTATGTGGGTCCCTGGTGGTCTTTGAGCCACAAACCATCATCTTCCTCCGCATTGAACTTTTGAACTCTTCTCCTCTGCGCTTGCGCTTTTGGTCCTTTGCTCTCCTATCTGGATAAGTTCATCATCCTTGACATGTTTGGAGACAGAGGGCTTCTTTGTCTGAAGTCTTGGCATTCCTGGTCCTTTCCGGTATTTGTCTTTTTGCAAGAAGCTTTAAAGATCTTTGTTTTTCTTTCCTATGCCTTTTTGTGCAGAGGTTTCTTAAAATTCAACACATGATTCTACAAACATGATACATTCATTTTTGATACATTCATTTTTGATACATTCATTTTTGATACATTCATTTTGTTAGCTCAAGTGATCTCTGGAAAATCTTTCGTTTCAATCTAACTAGCTAAATAACCAGTTAGCCACTTACCTACTTAACAGCTCTCAGAACAAAATTGCATTCAATTAAGTTATGATATCAAAGTTAATCATAGTCAAAGGCTTCAGCTACTTTTCACATTACACAGGAAATCATGTGTCTCAGTACTGTTAAAATCTGCTTGAAGCTGCAACTTTGGATTTAGCATGTGTCCGATTTATCTGATGCATACTGTATATATTCGATAGCCAATAAAAATAAAAGGTACGTATGAAATAAAAGGTACGTATGAAAGACTCATTGAATCAGTTATATATCACTAATACTTTCAGAAAGACTAAATGTGGTCTGCATTAATTCTGAAGTTCATCAGCTGCCTACATTTTTCTATTCTTAAAATGTAAAATTGTACTGCTTTCAAAAGTAAGAACCTTCCTTAAACTGCTAAGTAAAAAGTTGTTTGCAACATATTACTTCAAACAAGAAGTGTTTCTCAAATATTTTACAAAACTTAGTGAAAATATTCTCTTCTTGCAAAATTTCACATTCCTGTACAGACCCAAGCCAACTGTGCTTAAGCAATCATAATTACTCACACTATTACTGTGTTCTTCTGCACTACAAAGTACATATTATTTAATGTCAGTAACTTCATTTTATAAGCTAAATTAAAAGTTTAAGACTTTCCATTAGGAATCAAAGTGTATCTGACAGTATTTCAGAGATTAAAATGTGTGAAAATACCACAAATGCATGAAATTGCACTCCTATACAGCATGTAAACATAGTAAAATATCATGATCATGACAGTTACATTTTTCCACTCTAATCTTTTTCTGAAGATTTGCATGTGTACCAGGTAACTGGGCTGGGCTTGGTGTATCCCTGGAGGGCCCCAGGAGCTCTGCTCCCAGTCAGCTGAATGTTGGCACAAGGGTACCAGCCCTGGGCAGGAGCCAGTACAGGGCCCCTCCTGCAGGAGAAGGGATCAGGCCCTGCTTGGTAACTTTCATTTTGGCCACTTCAGTGAACAGGTAAGAAAGGTCAAAATGAAACCTCTCCCAGCTATTTGCCTCCTTTATCTTTTTAGGTGCCAGAACTCTGTGTCACAGATGGCCTGGCTGTGTGCTGAGCAATGCAGCCCCCACAAAGCGTTTGGTTTCCCCACAAGTTGCCATGCCTTGTTCCCAGGTGTGCCCAGCTCTGGCAGGAGAAAGAGCCTGCAGCGCCGTGCCCTGCCCAGCCGGGGCTCTCTGGCACAGAGCAGCAGCAGCGCCAGCACCTCTCAATCCGCTCTTTCCTTATCTTCTCCTGGGACACAGAAGCCTCTGGAAATCAGCACCACCAGTCGTGTTCCCAGCTCGGAGCAGCTCCTGCTGGTGGGCAGGTGCTGCCAGTTTGACTGCTTCCAAATGGGAATAAAGGCAGAGATGTACATCCTCAGGAGCCCTGGGCGTATCCAATAAACGTGCAGATATGTGGGAGATTTGTTAGGAATTGTTTCAGCTGTTATGCCAACAGTGCCTTCTCTCCTGGTTCTGTGTGCTATAGATGAGTAATGTAACAGTTGGCTCTCACTGTTAAGAGGTAGATATTATGTGGATATAAAAATGTATAGTGATGTTATTGTAATATAGGCTCCCATAGTCCTATTTCCCCTCCCCCTTGCAATAGCCTTGGTAGTCAGGGCTTTTGGGGAGGGCCGGCTTGTGACCAGGAGGTGTGGTGTAACAACACCTGACCTCCAGTCAAGAGGTAAGAAAGAAATCTCCACCAGTGGATGGCAAAACTTTGACAAAACTTTGGCGGGATGAAGGGTATAAAAGGCAGAGCAACCATTTGATAGATGAGCTGCTCTGTGTAATGTTCGTAGAGACTCCCAGTGCTGCAAGTTTTCCTTATTCAGTCCTTTGTTAAGATTTAATAAACCTTTAAATTTTTAAAAGTGAGGGTTGTTTCTCAGATGTGCAATGCTCTGGGCCATTTTCTTGGTCTGATTTCCTTTGCTTGGGTCCTATCTGAGTGCTCAGTTCGGGTACAGGCTGTAGGTGCTTGGTGCACTCCTGGAGTTACTCTTGGATCCCTTGAACAACAGGGTTTGGCCCACGAGGGGAATTTGTGCTGCTTTGTGACAGAGGAGAACTTCCCCAGCTATTTTGCGTTTGCTGTACGGAAGGTTGGTTATTGCTCTGCCTAAATTCACAGGCCAATATAGAGTGCTTGCATTGTGATGTCAGGGCATGGTTGCCATGTGGTCATGGTGGCATCAGAAGGTTGTCTTGGTGCACGGAAGGCCTCAGTGTCAGAGCAGCCCTAGGGCTCGCTCAGGGCAGGAGCATCCTCCTGCTTGAGGCGTTTGTCAGTGGGAGCTGCCCACTGACAAGAGCCTTGATTTTTCTGATGGTGGAGCAAATCTGCACAGCAGTGCTACAATGATTGAGAAGGTTGCTGCTGTAGCTATTGGAGTTTATGGCGTTTGTTATTCCAGCTATTACCTCACTAACCTGACACGTAAGTAGAGGTTTTCCCTGGGTGTACCCGAACGTGGCTTTTGTATGTCTTCCTGCTCTTTCTTAGTGCCTGAGTTATTTTGAAACAGAAAGAGCACTAGGGTGCCACTGGTTTGGTAAAGCTCCTGTCAAGGAGTTCAGCTACAAGGGGATTTCTGTAGCCACAGGGCAGCATTTGCAAGGGAACCTGCAGGGGTTCTGTTCCATCCACGGGAGAGTCTGAGGCAGTAGAGTCTGTCATCTCCTCAGTTTGCTGGGACAAGCAAGACAGCTTTGAAAACGTAAACTGGAGACCTTCTTGGAAGGCCTTCTAACAACTCTGCAGTATTTCCCAGAATTCAGGGAAAGCTTCTTTCTTTCTACTTTCTTTCTTTCTTTCTTTCTATTTTGTCATGAAAGGATTTGACTGTCTAACTTGACCCTTGACTGAGTGTTAAAATAGTGATTCCCTTTGCAAGGAAGTGCAAACTCCAAAGCAGTGAGTGTCTGCTCCTGGACCCTGGAGCTGCTGCTGTGCTGTGTCACAATAGAGCTGCCACATCATTATGGAATTTTGGGGCAACTGTTTTTCTGGGCAACTGTTTCCAGCAAGTTAATGAGAAATTGTGCATGCAACTGATTGAAAAAAAAAAACCAAACGTACTGTAAGGAGAGGATTTTAAAAAGATGTGTTATGTGTTTGGTAGAACAGGAGCACTGAGTGCTAGAGAACAATTTGCATTTTCTTGGTCATGTTTGTATCCATTTAGAGGCTAAACAGGCCAAAGGGTAGGCACGCCCAAGACAATTATCTGGATCTCTTGCTGGTTGTGTGAATGAACTGTGTCTCGTGGAGGGATGTGGTGAAACAGAAAATACTCTCTGTTTGTGGTGCTTGTTCTGTGGGATTCAGCAGCCCAGGCAATTTTCTCACAGCGTCTGGTTCATTTTCCCTTGCCCACTACAGGTCACCTGATGCATGTAATCAGCAGTGCTGGTCCTAAGGTGAGTGAGAAAGGAACATTTCAGGTTTGTGCTGTTTAGCAATTGTAGAGTAAGCTGTGTGCTTAGCCAGAACCAGTAGGCTGTAGAGGGCCGGGCACGGAGGCTGGAAGAAAATCCATTTTCATGCCTTCAACAACAAATACAAAGGCATAGCTGGATATTTCCTAATTTCCAACTCAGAGCCTTGAAGACCTACAAACTCAGTTTTGCAGAGAGAACATTGCTTGATGACACCAGACAGGGATGAATACTTAAGAGAGAGCAACTTCCTGCAGAGTTGAATAAGCCCATTTTAATGAAGTCACAGCAACTTAGATTTCTATCCCTATAAAACTTCA
Organism: Taeniopygia guttata; assembly: GCF_048771995.1. Lineage (NCBI taxonomy): Eukaryota > Metazoa > Chordata > Aves > Passeriformes > Estrildidae > Taeniopygia > Taeniopygia guttata. Next base: position 63,534,381 of record NC_133063.1, on the reverse strand, counting down.
TGATACTTCCTTAGAAGATGTGGTTGTAGAATTAGAAGGACAATTTAATGCTGTATTTGCAGTCAAATGGGCAAATTTGTGGCTGGGCAGCTGCATGGGCCAAAAGGACGCAGGGGTGCCGGCCAAGAGCAGCAAAACGTGGGCCAGGACCTGGCCAGGTGGCCAAGAAGGCCAAGGGCATCCTGGCCCGTGTCAGCAGCAGTGGGGCAGCAGGAGCAGGGCAGTGACCGTCCCCCTGGGCTGGGCAGCGCTGTGGCCATAGCTGGGAGTGCTGTGTCCACGTGTGGGCCCCTCTGAAGCAGAAAGTCCTTGAGCGGCTGGAGCATGTGCAGAGAAGGACATGGGATCTGGGGAAGGGTGTGGAGCACAAGGCCAAGGAGGAGGCACCGAGGGAGCTTCAGCCTGGATAATAGGAGGCTCATGAGGGACCTTCAGGCACACTTCCATCAATCCCACCATGACAGTGCTCACTACAAGGGCAGTTTTCCTGCGAAACCTTCCCTCACTGCATCCCAGTGCTTTAGACGCTGGTGTCAGAGACATTCCCTTCTTGTTGTTGGTTGCGTTTTTGTTTTGTTGGTATAGTAGAGAAAAAGCCCGGTTGATTTTCTTGTTTTCCAACAAGCAAAGCTGCTTCTGTGCAACGTTTCCTGCTCTTTTCCAGCACTGGATGAGATTCTGATGCCGTTGTAGGTTTCCATGTCTGCAGCAGCAATAGCAAAGGCGTAGCTGTCTCTTTCTTACTTTTCCATTTCAGATCTTTCAAGAGCTAAAAGCTGAGTCTTACAGAGACAACATTGCTTGCTGATGGCAGCCAGGGAAGAATATCAGCTTCATAACCATATGCAGTTCTGTTGAATTGGCCCAT